>NW_025729183.1:0-303833 GCF_021461385.2 Schistocerca piceifrons
CCGATGTATGGCAGACCCTCTGTGTGGTGACTGTGGACATCCACTCCACGAGGGGAGCCCCTGTGTTCCACCATCCGTGTGTATTAATTCTCATGACCGTCACTCGCCACACTCACCATATTGCCTGGCTTATAAGGAAGAAAAGAAGATATAAGAATCTAAATCCCTGGATCGTTTGTCTTACTCTGAGGCTCATCAGAAACATGACTGATTTCATCCTGTGTTGATACCGACAGGGATGTGGAGCCGTGCCCACTCCAGTGCTGTGGCCAGCTGCGCTAGGTTTCCCAGTTGAGGATCCGTGGTACTAACAGCCCAGTCAAGATTGTCCCACAGATTCTCGAGTGGATTTACGTTTGGGAAGTTTGGTGGCTAGGCGAGCATCATAAACTCATGTCGGTGCTCTTCGAACGGTGCACATTCACTGGAAGCTGTATGATACATTGCATTGTCATGCTGGAAGATGCCATCATGCCGAAGAAAAACAAACTGCATTGAGGGGTGGACATAGTCCCCAAGGATAGATGCATACTTGTGTTGACCCACTGTGCCTTTCCAAATAGAGACATCACCGAAGGAATGCCACAAAAACATTCCCTAGGCCATAATGCTGTTGCAGGGGTGTCCACCTGGATGTTTCATGCTGTATGTGCCAATGTCTGTCTTTCTGATGAACCATAAAATGTGATTCATCTGAAAATGCTCCCTGTCACCAGTCAGTGGATGTCCAGTTGCACTATTAGCATGCAAATTCTGGCCTTGGTCTCTGATGAAACAGCCGTCAGCAAGGGCGCATAAACAGAGTGCTTGCTGCGGATGTGCATACGCAGAAACATTCGGTCGATGAGAAGACACTGTTGGTAACCCCTTGGTTCATTTGGTTGGGAAGTTGCTCAACAGTTCCATGTCTAATCTCCCATATACCTCTCCATAGCAATTGTCCACCCCATCATATGTGGCCCATGACGCACCAAAGTTTCCTCTGCAGCAGTTTTGGATAGCACCATTTTGACTTGTACTGTATAGATTAACTATTGTGGCATATGAACTTCTTACAATCATAGCCATTTCAGAAGTGCTTCCATCCTTTCCTTGAAAGCCATTGATCACGCCCTTGGAGATGTAAGATTATTCGTTCCCGTTCCGCATTATGACAATACCTGCTTTGTTTCCCGTGTCACCCCGACACACTTTATATGCCCTCCACTGCTAGTGCTGCCATCTGTGAGTGGTTATTGCTTGTTGATGGCAAACATAGACAATGGGCACATTAATGTGACTGGAGCTTTTGGATGGGTACTAGTTCATACCACATCACTGTACGCATAATATGAAGAAAGGAGAGTGGCTATGTACACAAAATGCTGTATTGAGTCGTAATGTCCCAGGCCATAGAACTCAGTGAATTCTGTACTGAACAGCTCCTTAGTGCTGTATTTACATAATAGAATTGGAAGCTTAAAAGACAGCAATTCTGTCACTCTGTAGGCACTGACAGAACCTTAAACTTCATTAAACTGTTAGAAGATGTACTAGTAAGACTTACAGGAAATAACTGGGAAGGTATGGTATGTGGAGATTTCATCTCAAATGGTTATGTCGAGGGCACCTGGAGTTGGTGATGTCCAACTTGTATTTGACCCCCACAGTAACATTCCCCACAGGAATAGAAGTACATATTACAACATTGATTGACAATTTGCTTCTAAATTGACTGAATTTAATAAATTTATTTGAACCAATAATAAATGGTTTTGTCTGAGTGTGATTGTCAAAAGTTTTCTTTTTTTCCTGTTAGATAATATGCATACAGTGCTTTGTTCTTAACTATGTAAGTTCAATGCTTGCACACATGTGGGCATTTACAAACAAATCTCTATACACATCTAAATTCAACTTCATCCTTGCATTCATCTGTATGTGTAGGCTAATTCTGGAACAGCTGTAGAGTTTTTGATCCAGTTTCCACTAATAGATACATTGATTCACAAGTTAGGTTTCTGTACACAATTATAAATATTTTGAAAAAAATTGTCTGAATTGCGATGAATGAAAAGTTGTGAAAATGATGATACTACCACATAGAAAGCAGCTGCCATAACTTGAGAGAGCAGCATTACTTCGAGGCAGCAGAAAGTGTGACAAAATTTGCATCTAATTTCAGGATGTCCATTATTGTTAAGTAGGAGGAGAGAACAATAACCAAAAGGAATATTAAATTTTTCAACACTCCTGTCAGCTGTAGTTTCATTATTAGTTATTGGCAACTGGTTTTGATGATATGCTTCATCATCATCAGGCTCTCTAAATACGTGGTAGCTGAGCTTTCCTGAAAGACATCCGCTACAAAATCCCATGTGAAAATAACTGGTATATCCATCAACTCCTGTAGTAAGCAACCACACATGGTGAGACCGCAAACTGCTGACCGAATATGATGTCTGAGGAAGGATATATCTATGGTGTCACATAACCACCTGGACAAGTTGGACCTATAACCACAGCACTGTGATCTGCAAATTATACACCACATATTGTCACACAGGTGTCTCTGCTATATATGAAAAAATATCGTTCATAAAATTTCCTGTCTTCTGAGGATCATTCATTGACTTGCCCTGTCTTTTATCTTTATGTTGTTGTACTTCTGTTTCTTTTAGTATTTCCTGTGTTATAACCTTCCAGACACCTTTGCTTTTACAGTGGAGTCTCAATTAACTGGCCTTAAGTTATACGAATGTGCAGCTATCTGGATTTTCAGCCATGAGCAAATATTGTTGTCGTCTAGTCAAACACAGACATTTCGCTCTGGCACTACCAGCGAGCACCCCGCGCCATCTGTCTAAGGCATTTCATTATTGTTTCAGGTAGACAGCACATGTTTCATTGTCTTCTCATTAATATTAGTGCTGCAAAGTTGCTGCATTGGCCACTAAATGAAATTCCACTAGTTAAAAACTGGATGACTTTATTTGACGCATTTTGGGAAATATCCTCCATTGGGTAGTCTGGAAATCAATATAAAAATTACAGAAAATGTACAGGGAGCAACATGACAAGAGTACAAGCATTACAAAGCTTTGTCATATTGATAGCTGACATACACTCCATGATCATCTAGGTATTTAGATCCATAAAGACATGCTGTAACTGATCCAGTCGTCATGGCAGACTAATTTCAAAACTACATCATGCTTTCTAGGTAGAAAATTTACACCATGAAAGGGTGGTGCCACATAGCAGTGAAACAGTGATAAATTTTTATTCACATAAAAGTCAAGGGGCGTAATGTCTGGAGAGTGGGGTGTCCGGGGTATTGGACCGTTCCTTCCAATCCACTGACCCTGAAATGTTTCATCCAGGAAATCACACACTATCAAAGCCCAGTGGGGATGGGGGTTCTCTGTCTTGCTGGAAAATGATCCATTGTTGATATTCTTCTAACTGTGGGGCTTTGATAGTGCTCAGATAGTGCTTGATTTTTGCTTAGATAAAGGTCCATTATCTAGTTCATGTATCATCTAGAAATGTATCTATAACAATATTAAGTGGACTGTCAATCGCTGTTGTGGTGGTGAATGTCTCCTGTATATAATTTCTAAATGCTGTTCTTCTTTAGGTTAACTTTGTTGCACAGTTTTCTTGTGTCTTGCTCAAGTGTAATTCATAGGATATGCCTCATGTATATATCTGTGATCTTTTTCCAAAGTTGAACTTGTAGGCTACACCATGAAACTTTGTTCTGAATATTTTGGAACTCATGTAGAGAGAGAGAGAGAGAGAGAGAGAGAGATGTTATGTTCGATTATGAGACTAAATAAGTGTCAATAACATGGCAACTTGAATGTGAAATTCTTTAAAATAGTCTGTGACTGCTCACATGCCAGCAGTTTGTACAAGATGAAAATTTTATGTCTTCATCTTTAAATAGTACTGAAACTGTGTTTTGTTTATGATTTGTGTTGTTGAAAAATGTGCAATACGAAACCAAGTCGAACAAAGTCCAACAGAATTGCCATTTAAATGTGGCGTGTTTGCTGTTTTCCTCTGCTCACGTTCAGTCAGCATTGTGTGGCGGTGGGGGAAATGTGCCAGTTAAGCTCGGTGCTGTGGTAGTTGTGCCAGGGCATGGTCTGCAGGTTGTATTCTTGCCCACACGTGATCTACATCAATGTTATTCCTTCAAAATACTCCCCATAACACACTTTGCACTAATGCTAGTGCTTTTTTCAAGTCCTGAAATGCTTCTATGACTTGATCTTTGTGGTGGCTTTTAGCTGGCACAGTGAAACTTCTTCAGCCTCACCTGTGCCTGCAAAATGATGGTTTTCATTTCTGAGAATGAAAAAAGTTGCATGGAGTGAATACGGGGGCTGGGGCATCATTACAGAACTATTTTTGACCACAATTTGTGAACAAGCAATGAAGTGAATTGTTTAACACAAATTGAGACTTTTCCCTTTTACGGATTGCTTCATAGAAACGGCATTGAACTGCTCATTTGTTCTCCGTGTTGAACTTCCAGCCTTGGCCAGGAGCTCATTGTTTGCGATGCTGTTAGTACTGAAGAACACAGGCAGCATAAGTATCACATTTGACGACACTTGTTAAGCTTTTTTTGTATCTTGGCAGAATGCTTCCACTGCAATGGTTGAGCATCAGATTGAAAAACATGCCCAAACACTTGTTTAACCTGTTACGGTATGTTTGAAAAGCTCTGCATTTGTGTGGACTTCATGTAGCAACTCCTGAGCAACTTGCATTTTGCCAGTGTCATTGTTCAAAATTCAGTAGTTTTGGAACGTTATTTGTTGTCACTTTAGTACCCAGAACAACTGAAAAAATTTTATGCAATGAGCCAGCTGACATGCCAATGTCTACGTCTGTGAATGTTATTTGACAATTGTTGATAAGAGTCTATATTAAATTTACCATAGTTTCATCGGTTGATGGTGTGTTGGGCATATAAAGAACACTTGGCATTTTCAGTGTCTTGATGGCCTTCTACGAAAAGCTTATACCATTTGTAAATCCTTGTTTTACAAATAGCAGATTCACTGAAAGCAGTATTTAACATTTCTAAAACGTGACCGACTGTGCTTTATCCTGTTTTTATAGCAAAATTTAATATGGATTTGCTGATCCGTTTTTATACAGAATAATTGCCAATAATATCGAAACACATGATGTTTTTGACACCTGAGAACAGACTAAATGTGATATGCCTAGTACTGTACAGATACCTTTCCAGCATGTTCGCCAACATAACAGTGTATAAATCTAATGAATCAGAATAAAATGATACACAAAATTACAAATTTCCTGTTATCTTTTGAACACACCTTGCATAATACCAATTTTGTTTGATTTGTATGTTGGTGCTAATGCAGAACAAGAGTTGTAATTTTGCAGCTGTAAGGATTTTTATCACTTCTCTGTAAAATGTATGTTAAAAAATAACTTCCTATTGAGTGTCAAGCCAAGGGGTACTTTGACTCACCATACATAAGTCACTACACTTAGTCAGTCAACGAAAGAAAATACCTTGTAGTCATAAATTTTTGCATAGTGTTAGGATGGAGAGTCCTGAACAGCATACAAAAAATCCCGACTGGTGGGATGTGAGGGTTGAGGTCTTTTTTAACGGGCGGTGGGGGTGTTAAAGATGTTTCTCTCGAATAACAAGAAAACTGTGGGCCTAGGGAAAATGTTTCACAGCAAAAATTAAATTGTATTAAATTTCTTACAAAATAAGGGTCCTATTCTTTTTTTTCTCTGGTACTAGTAGTTTCCGCATTGCAGGGGATGGAAAAATTGCAGATTATTAAAAATAATGTTTTAAGAATATAAAATTAATGTTTAACTGTAAATAAAGTGGATTAAAAACACACATTAAATGTGTGTACTACGTGTAAGTGCAGTAGTTCCGTGTTTAGGGATACATTGTCTTCCAGTGGTCTAGGGTGAAGGGAGACGGTAGAAGGAGAGTAGAAGTGCGAGGGAAGGTAGGTCGCTGGACTGTAGTCATGCACTTTCGTCCTTCATAGGTCTGCAAACTGAAGATTGAACAGGTGACTCTCCACTCTGCCCTACTATGGCACACGAAGCAACTACAGGGTTTCTCACAAAGTTATGCTGACCCTCCACAGCACACATTATGAAGCACAGCTGACACGATGTGAAGACATGCGCAGGCAGGAGGGTCCGCAGCTAGTTGTCTAGTGGCTAGCATTGCTGCCTCTGGATCACAGGGTCCAGGGTTCGATTCCCGGCCCGGTTGGGGATTTTCTTTGCCTGGGGCTGGGTGTTCATGTTGTTCTCATCCTTTCATCATCATTCATGAAACTGGCTAGATTGGACTACCTGAAGATAGGGACTTTGTACAGACACTGATGACTGCGCAGTTGAATGCCCCACAAACTGAACATCATCACAGGTAGGTGGGGGAGCGGGGAATGGTTATTTCACACAACCATGGAATGAAGATATATACTAATAATGCTAACACAAGAAATGCATGGGAGCAGAAGTTGCATAAATCTCTTAACACTGTTCTACACTGCTAAAGGGGAAATTGATTATTAGTCACCGTTTACAGCAGCTATAGTGTTCTTCCAGTAAAGCCTACTTCCCTCATTATGTGCCATGCTCAGTTTTCAGTTTACAGGCACATTATACCTCCCCAGCTTTTTCTATCCGGTTCTCTCCTGTAAGTAGACAAAATAACTTCACCGAGCTCATATTTATATGGTGGAGTTATTTTCCATGTATTTAATGAGTACTTTCGGCAAATGTTATATGAGCTGTTGTTCGAACTACATTCCTGTAAACAATGATGGAGAAGTGTTTAATATGTAAGTGTGGTGATGTCAGTGACCTTTATAGCACTAATGGGAAAGGAACTGGATTAGCAAATGTGATACCTTGCTGCTGTCCATCATTGACTGTGTATTATAAAGCCATGTAATTGTGTTATAGTTACTTGGTGGTGAGTTAATGCATGACGAGAACGTTACTGCACTTCTCTAGTCACTGTGGTAGTGAGTTGTTGTTGTTGTTGTTGTTGTTGCTGTTGCTGTTGCTGTGGTCTTCAGTCCTGAGACTGGTTTGATGCAGCTCTCCATGCTACTCTATCCTGTGCAAGCTTCTTCATCTCCCAGTACCTACTGCAGCCTACATCGATCTGAATCTGCTTAGTGTATTCATCTCTTGGTCTCCCTCTACGATTTTTACCCTCCACGCTGCCCTCCAATACTAAATTGGTGATCCCTCAATGTCTCAGAACATGTCCTACCAACCGATCCCTTCTTCTAGTCAAGTTGTGCCACAAGCTCCTCTTCTCCCCAATTCTGTTCAATACCTCCTCATTAGTTATGTGATCTACCCATCTAATCTTCAGCATTCTTCTGTAGCACCACATTTCGAAAGCTTCTACTCTCTTCCATATATGGCCACACTCCATACAAATACTTTCAGAAATGACTTCCTGACATTTAAATCTATACTCGATGTTAACAAATTTATCTTCTTCAGAAATGCTTTCCTTGCCATTGCCAGTCTACATTTCATATCCTCTTTACTTCAACCATCATCAGTTATTTTGCTCTCCAAATAGCAAAACTCATTTACTACTGTAAGCGTCTCATTTTCTAATCTAATTCCATCAGCATCACCCAACTTAATTCGACTACATTCCATTATCCTCGTTTTGCTTTTGTTGATGTTCATCTTACACCCTCCTTTCAACACACTGTCCATTCCGTTCAACTGCTCTACCAGGTCCTTTGCTGTCTCTGACAGAATTACAATGTCATCGGCGAACCTCAAAGTTTTTATTTCTTCTCCATGGATTGTAATTCCTGCTCCAAATTTTTCTTTTGTTTCCTTCATTGCTTGCTCAATATACAGATTGAATAACGTCGGGGATAAGCTACAACCCTGTCTCACTCCCTTCCCAACCACTGCTTCCCTTTCATACCCCTCGACTCTTATAACTGCTATCTGCTTTCTGTACAAATTGTAAATAGCCTTTCGCTCCCTGTATTATACCGCTGCCTCCTTCAGAATTTGAAAGAGAGTATTCCAATCAACATTGTCAAAAGCTTTCTCTAAGTCTACAAATGCTAGAAATGTAGGTTTGCCTTTACTTAATATTTCTTCTAAGATAAGTCGTAGGGTCAGTATTGCCTCACGTGTTCCAACATTTCTACGGAATCCAAACTGATCTTCCCCGAGGTCGGCTTCTATCAGTTTTTCCATTCGTCTGTAAAGAATTCGCGTTAGTACTTTGCAGCTGTGGCTTATTAAACTGATAGTTCGGTAATTTTCACATCTGTCAACACCTGCTTTCTTTGGGATTGGAATTATTATATTCTTCTTGAAGTCTGAGGGTATTTCGCCTGTCTCATACATCTTGCTCACCAGATGGTAGAGCTTTGTCAGGACTGGCTCTCCCAAGGCTTTCAGTAGTTCTAATGGAATGTTGTCTACTCCGGAGGCGTTGTCTCGACTCGGGTCTTTCAGTGCTCTGTCAAACTCTTCCTGCAGTATTATATCTCCCATTTCATCTTCACCTACATCCTCTTCCATTTCCGTAATATTGTCCTCAAGTACATCTCCCTTGTATAGACCCTCTATATACTCCTTCCACCTTTCTGCTTTCCCTTCTTTGTTTGGAACTGGGTTTTCATCAAAGCTCTTGATATTCATGCAAGTGGTTCTCTTTTCTCCAAAGGTCTCTTTAATTTTCCTGTAGGCAGTATCTATCTTAACCCTAGTGAGATAAGCCTCTACATCCTTACATTTGTCCTCTAGCCATCCCTGCTTAGCCATTTTGCTCTTCCTGTCGATCTCATTTTTGAGATGTTTGTATTCCTTTTTGCCTGCTTCATGTACTGCATTTTTATATTTTCTCCTTTCATCAATTAAATTCAGTATATCTTCTGTTACCCAAGGGTTTCTACTAGCCCTCATCTTTTTACCTATTTGATCCTCTGCTGCCTTCATTATTTCATCCCTCAAAGCTACCCATTCTTCTTCTACTGTACTTCCTTCCCCCATTCCTGTCAATTGTTCCCTTATGCTCTCCCTGAAACCCTGTACAACCTCTGGTTCTTTCAGTTTATCCAGGTCCCATCTCCTTAAATTCCCACCATTTTGTAGTTTCTTCAGTTTTAATCTACAGTTCATAACCAATAGATTGTGGTCGGAGTCCACATCTGCCCCTGGTAATGTCTTACAATTTAAAACCTGGTTCCTAAATCTCTGTCTTACCATTATATAATGTATCTGATACCTTCTAGTAACTCCAGGGTTCTTCCATGCATACAACCTTCTTTTGTGATTCTTGAATCAAGTGTTAGCTATGATTAAGTTATGCTCTGTGCAAAATTCTACCAGGCGGCTTCCTCTTTCATTTCTTAGCCCCAATCCATAATCACCTACTATGTTTCCTTCTCTCCCTTTTCCTACTCTCGAATTCCAGTCACCCATGACTATTAAATTTTCGTCTCCCTTCACTACCTGAATAATTTCTTTTATCTCATCATACATTTCATCAATTTCTTGTCATCTGCAGAGCTAGTTGGCATATAAACTTGTACTACTGTAGTAGGTGTGGGCTTTGTGTCTATCTTGGCCACAATAATGCGTTCACTATGCTGTTTGTAGTAGCTTACCCATACTCCTATTTTTTTATTCGTTATTAAACCTACTCCTGCATTACCCCTATTTGATTTTGTATTTACAACCCTGAATTCACCTGACCAAAAGTCTTGTTCCTCCTGCCACCAAACTTCACTAATTCCCACTATATGTAACTTTAACCTATCCATTTCCTTTTTTAAATTTTCTAACCTACCTGCCTGATTAAGGGATCTGACATTCCACACTCCGATCCGTATAACGCCAGTTTTCATTCTTCTGGTATTGACGTACTCATGAGTAGTCCCCGCCCAGAGATCCGAATGGGGGGCTATTTTACCTCCGGAATATTTTACCCAAGAGGATGCCATCATCATGTAATCATACAGTAAAGCCCTCGGAAAAAATTACAGCTGTAGTTTACCCTTGCTTTCAGCTGTTCGCAGTGCCATCACGGCAAGGCCTTTTTGGTTAGTGTTGCAATGCCAGATCAGTCAATCATGCAGACTGTTGCCCCTGCAACTACTGATAAGGCTGCTGCCCCCTCTTCAGTGATAGTGAGAGGTTGTATAAATCTTCCCCATTCAGGAATTGCTGGCACTTGTAGAGTGGAGCCACTCACCCCACATCCATATTGTGTCTTCCGAGTTGGGTTTGAATATGTCCGAAGGAATGGGGACTAATCATGGTCAAATGTAGAACAGTAATCTGCTGTGTAGCATTTCTTGACTTACATTGGAATATCTGAAGTTCTATAACACCTACATGACCTACCTCTGTTTTAGGAGGGTGCAATTTAAGCCCCTGGGTCTCTTCAAATGGTGAGAGCTGAGGCTGTGGAGGTGCATTTTTTACCTCTCATGCTCTGAAAAGTATTCCTGGCAGTGATAGTGGAAATAATGAAATTGACGTTATTTTATTCACTTTGGTGTGAGACACTGTCGAGTACTTACTGACAGCACGTTCCACTTGGGACAGGTTCTTCAATGTGTTCACCTTTCACGTAACAACTAACTTAACAACTGCAAGCATGTACTCATTTAAGATACTTAGAGCAACTCCACTACAGAACATGAACTCGGTGATGTTGTATGCACAGGAAATACTGGGGAGGTATAGTCTGTCTACAAAATGAAAAGTGAACAGTGCTCATGGAGGGGAATTAGCCTTTCCTGGAATAATTCTACAGGTGCCATAGAATGACAGAATCATTATCCCCTTTAGCAGAGTTGTACATAGACTTTGTACATATGCATTTCTTGTGCTCGTGTTATTACTAACTCATATTTGCATTATATGTAAGCCTAGTGTTAACACATTATGTGGAAAAATAAACATCTTCCAGACTTTTCAGCACACTGCATTACCAGTGTTTCATAAGGCACACTGTGGAAGGTCGGCATAACTTTGTGAGACATGCTGTAGTTGCTTGTTGTGACGTGTTGGAGTGAATGAAGTGGGTAATCACTTGCTAGATTTTCAGCCGCAAACCTATGCAGAGAAATGCATGAACACAATCCAGCAACGTACCTTGCCTTTCTACTGCACACATTATCCCCCTCCCCCCCCCGCCTACTCCCCTGCCCTCCCCCTCACCTTTTTCACCCTATTACGTAGTTTCTCTCTGAATACAGCTCTACTACATTCAGACATGGCACAAACACTTAAGTTTTTATTTTCAACCCATTTCATTTCAAGATAAACATTAATTTTATACTGCTAAAACAATATTTTTAATAATTGCAATTTTTCCAATCCCTGCAACGCGGTAACTATTAGTTGTAGGAAAAAAAATGGGTAGGAGCTTTGTAGGAAATTTAATAGTTTAATTTTGTAGTGAGAAACATACTGTAGTTGCAACAAGCCACAGTTTTAGGAATTATTTAAGGAAAACAAAATGTCGTCATCCCTCACATCCTCTCCCTCCCCCTACACCTTGCCCCACCTCAACATTTAACACCACAACAATCAGGAATTTAAATATGTTGTCGGACATTCTGTTCCAGCACTGTGCAAAAATTTTGTTACTACAAAATTCCCCCCTCCCCCCCCCCCCCCCAAATTGCCCCCCCCCTCCCCCATTGTTGACAGGGTTGTTATAAATCTTTTTGTGGAAAATTGAAGTGTTTGTCTTTACCTTGCTGGACTTTATTTCTATTACATCGTTTCTCTACTGTGGTAAGTTGTTTCTGTGACTTGCAAATTTTTCTGAAGTGTGATCTTTGAGCAATGTGTAAGGCTATATCGCCACCTGGTAGTGATGAGGGCAGATCATTTATGTAGTTACTGAATCCTGCATGTAGTATGTGCGGTCTGTGTTTTTGTGATTTTTTACAATTTTGATAGGAGCCTGTGGAGGAAATCAAAATGCAAGAGGTTAAGGAAGGTGCATTTTGTTGTCAGATAACACCATTATACTGCACTGTCCTAGTTATGCCCTACTTGATACATCATGTGGTCTTGAAGAGGGGATCATTAGCACTGCAGTGGTGGCACCTAAATCCTTTGAGGGAAGAGGAGGAGGGTATGGGGCAGGAACTTGATTGTTGATGTTATCTCACCTTTTCCTATACATTATTCCTAGGGTGAAGGTGCGATACATTTGTGGATCTGTCTTTGGCTCTTTGGGGGGTCTGGTATCATTATTAATTTGCTTTAAGCCTTCTATTCTTGACAGTGCATTTATTTTTGTGCATGAGATCTGCTTACATTGATACTGAGATACAAACAATAAATACCACATTTTCACACTTGTACAAATAAAAACAACAGTTACTGTCCATCTTATTCTGCTAGCCCTCCCTCCTCCCCCATGCTACCCTCTCCCACTCCATGCAATACTGATTACAAAGTTCTATTATACAAGCTCTTTAACATTTATATCTAATGAGTGAATGAAATTTCTCAGGATTTACTCGAAAACCCAAAGGAGCTGCAGTTCTTTGGAGTTACTGTGGCTGCTGATACTGGTTATTAAAATCTGACACGAAGTGAATCAGCAAAGGTAACCAGCATTGTTTCTTTATAATGAACTAATAAATACGCATGTGGGATTATTTTCATGGCCTTATAAACTATGTGCATGACTAGTGATTATGATTTTTTTGTACAATCAGTGAGAAAGCATGTAAATATTTTGTCACAATTTGCCTTCTCATTATAAAGTGCCTACCATACGAGTATGTTAAGATGGTGTTGCTGCCCTAGGTAACTGACTTTCCTTAAAATTATTTCTGAACTGATATCAAGTACTCAACATGAAATTTTATAACTTCACATTTGCTATATGTGTTGTGCAGATCTAGTGACTTATACTGCGAGTTGTTTTCTTGAACGGTTTAATTTTGAAAGAGTTTTGATTAATGAGTATAAATTTGATTTCTTCTTAGAGAAAAAGTGAAATATATACCCATTAAGACAGTGATGTACAGGCTTGCTAGTAATGGAAGCTGCGAATCCCGCACTATGATTATGTGAGGGCGACAAAAAAAAAAAAAAAGTAATGAAATGCCATTATACCAATGGTTGGCTCGTGGCCTGTGGTCGGTGCATCCTTTCATTAAGAGAAATAAATTTCCCAAAATGTTGTGAACTCCTTGTTGAAATTTTGGATGCTCACACATCGTTAGATAGTAACTGCATTCTGAGTAAAGCAAGATTAAGACACAAAAGTGCGTGTGAACTCCCCCCCCCCCCTCCCCTCCCCTCGGGCACACACACACACACAATTTTGTCAATGATCATGATGTAGCTCCTGTCTTTAATTCATCCACTGTGACTGAATATATTTAAAGTATTTTTAAATTTTAAAAATGTGTGAGCTTAAGGATATCAGAAATGGATCATTTAATGGGTTACTAAAAGCTGATTTTCCTTCATTGTGCAGCCTGCTACAGCTTTATGTTTTATGTATTTAATTGAATGTCATATTTTTTATGAATAAACTGTATTGTTGTGAAGCCAAAGGTGAATACCCGAACTATTAACAGTTTATAATACAGCTGCAGACACAGTCAAAACAAAGTAACAGTAATTAATACTTACATACTTCAAAGTAAGAAATCCATATCACCATCTTTGCTGTTGACATAGATGACTTACAGTCAGCAAGATGATCAATAATCATGTTTCTGCCAATTTCTCTTCATAATCTTCATCCTGCAGTTTTTCTGCATGTCAAAAATATGATACCCATGCAGATGTTCAGATGCTGTCTATTGCCTTGTGTGTAAGTCTGACAACATCTGCAAATTTAAATGCATTGTTTTTTTTCTGCGTTGTATGCTTTCACTTGAGCTCAAAACATTTTAGCTGGGTTCTAACGATAATGGTGTAGGGGTAATCTAACACTATGGTTTCCGTGCTGCTTTGTTATTCCGTCTATCTCATACTTAATGTAGGCTCGTGGGCATCGATAAGAACCAACAATTCTGCACTGGTATGTAATAAATCATGAGGTATTCCATTACAGGACAACCGTTCAAAAATATCTGCCCTTATGGAGTTTGTAACTGACATTTGTCCACTGGCACTGAGTGTATTCTTGCATTATCCATGACAATAACCAAACGTGGAGTGATGTGCAATAACAGTTGTTCTTTAAACCACTGTTTGAAGACACGGAATGTAATTTCAGAGTCATAATCAGCAGAATTCTTAGCCTTTGAATCCTTAAAACCAACTTACTTTAGGGAATAAAGCCACTCTCTGATGATCAAACGTGATAGTTCTATAATTCTACTACTCTTGTGTACTGGAACTTCTTACCCACCATTCCCATTGCTTATATTCCAACACTCAGCCCTTGCAAGGCTTTGGTTGAGGGAAGTTTCATCTACATAATAAATTTGAGATGTGCCAACTTATCTGATCTCCAGCAGTGTTCTCAGAAACACAGTCCTTACCGCTACAACATCACTATGTTACATTAGTAATTTCCTTCCTTCCATCGTTCATTTTCTGATATCTGAATCCTATGTCTTTCAGTATCCTCAACGTAGTTGACTCATTTCCCTTAAAATTGTTGGCTTCTTTTGTTCATGAAACTAATTCTTCTGATGTCAGATATTCTCCTTTAGCATACATTATTAATACTGTGTGTCACGAAATTGTCTAGGTCACACAGTTCTCTTTTGTTTTTGTGTTGCTGGTCTGGTGACAAAAACAAATGAGCTGCATTTTGTTATCCCGCCTTGATAGGCTGTGCATGGGTCTGCTCCTGTGAACTTATTCTCTAATATAAGCCGAGAGTAAAGAAAGCGAATAGGAGCCGGAGAGATGAAGCACTTAGGTACTGCATGTAACTTTAAAACTTTCAATATAGTCAAAAACACAAGTAAATATCAAATGCATACATAACTTTGACTAGGATGAGCACATAGATGTGAAGCTGTAGTCAATGTCTAATCCTGTGAAGTTAGGATGACTGTTCTGCATAATCTTAAAGCTAACAAATACTCGTTGCTATCTGAACTTTAACTGAACGTAACTGATGCAGTCTTAATAGCAAGCTAGTCCACTCGGTAGTAGAAGAAATATTTCCAGACCATCTGCTCTTGATGAAAATGGTGCCAGAACTCATGACGGCACTCGCTTTGCTCCACAGTGTTGGCCAGAGGACGCTGTGGTCGGCGTAGTTTTAGTTTAAGGTAGTTTCACAGAACAAAAAGTGATACGTCACTCAGCAACGAAGGAGGACGTAAACAGTGGGTGGTGAAAACAAATCAGCTGATAAAATAGTAAGTCTGTAATTAAGCATAAAGCCACGTAACACTGCAAGTTCTATATTTTACTCTGAGTATTACTCTCATGACTCAGTGCTACCCAAGACTGGAGCAACCAAATTAGATTCTCTCTCAGGGTTTTGGCTCCCTCTCGTTGTGCCCTGAAATGAGAAATGTCCTACCAATTATCCTTCCCACCCCTCCCACATGGTGTTCTGCTGTCCATGAAGCCTACCAAAAATTCTCATCCATCCCTATACATCGCCTGCTCCCAATCCATTGCCTCATGGCTCATATTCCTGTAATAGGCCTTAGCTGCAAGACTTGTCCCATACATCCTCTCACCACCACCACCACCACCACCACCTACTCCAGTCAGGTCGCAAGTATCATCTATCCCGTCAAAGACAGGGCTCTCTGAGAAACCAGTCGTGATATAAAAGTTACGCTGCAACCACTGTGCTTCACTCTACGTGGTCTTGACAACCAACTAGCTCTCTTTCCACATGAATGGCCACCAACAAACTGTGACCAAGAGACAGCTGGACCACCCTGTTGCTGAGCCCTGAGTTCTGACAACCATGCTTTCATCCTTGCTACCCTCCCTGTTTACCTTTCCCTGTTGCTTCATAACCTGGGTTGTGAGTAACTGAATCCACTGTCCCTTCTTCCCTTTTTTCCCCTCTCTCCTCCCTGACGAAGGAACAAAGTTCCGAAAGCTAGGAACGTAAATTTTCTGTTCTGTTTTGTGTATCTATCGGCTGTACTGAGCTGAGGTACATACTGGCCAGTCCCTCTATCTCTTTGTTAATATTTGTTTCACATCTTTATATGAGATTTTCCATTAATCAATTGTTCATGTAGGAATGTTTATCTCATACACATTATTGAAATAATTACACTAAATGTCAATTTGAGAATTTTCCTAATTAAATTAAAAAAGATACATATATATTTATGAATAAACATCAATGGATCTGGCGAATGTTCAGAGATTTCCATTTAAAAACATGATTTGTTCCACTTTTTTTCATGTCAGGCGATTTCTTCTGTCAGTTATAAGTTGTCCTGCCTTCGAGAACACTCTTTCACATGGCGTGGAGGTTGCAACTATACACAGTCGTATATTTGCAAATTCAAAGAGCAAGGGGTATACTGACAGCCATTCAGACCCCCACTGAAGTGGGTTGCCTTGTCTCTGTAGCAGGGGCTCTTGTACTCTTGTAAATATTTGTCCACTTCCACTCTTACAGCAGCTCTCGGGTGTGGATTACTCTGCAGCTTGGAAAACACTTCATCATATTCGAGCCAGAGACTAGAAGTAGGTTCAGTGGTTGGAACTGAGATTGTTGTAGTAGCAGTGGATGTGTTCCTCACAAATTTCTCACAGTGCCTGATCAGGTTTAATTTCAACTTCTCAGCAGAATTTTTATCAGAAAAACCATGTGATATGAACCGGGGATCCAATGAAGTTGCTTTTGCGAAAATGGAATTTTCCTCTGTATTTCGGAATCGTCGTTTTAGGTCTTCAGCTAACTTTATGGCCATCTGTTGCAGGTCTACATGAATTTCAGTGTTATTAACAAAACTGCAAAACCATTTTTTCAACAAGCGACTAAGGAGTATAACTTTAGAAGCAGTGACAACATTTTCACTTGACATTTCTTTGGTCCAGTCTTTGAAAACTTTCAACAGGTCACAGGCTTGTGTTACACTTGCAATGTCCTCTGCAGTCAGATTTGGAAGATCCGGATAATTCAGAGTGATAATTATCATTAGGGAATTCTTAACCTCGATTGTTCTTCGCAGCATATCATAGGTTGAATTCCATCTCTAACAGTGTCCTGTTTTACTGTCAGAACTGGCTCTTTTAACTGTTCCTCCATCATTTTCAGTTTCATGCAGGTCTGCAAACTTCTTTTAAAAAATTCAACAATTTTTTTTTACTTTGTTCAGAATGGATTGAATGTGCGGAAGCCCATTCTGAACAATTAAATTGAGTGTGTGTGCAAAGCAGGGGATGTGTTTCTAGGCTGTGAGTTTTGTAGCTGCCACAATATTAGCAGCATTGTTGCTAACAACACACACGACTTTTTCTTGAATGCCCCATTTCATTGTGACACGTCGCAGTTCTTCGTAGAGTTTATCTGACGTGCTCCTTTCGTCGTATTTAAACCACTCTAGGAGGGAAGATGCCAGCTCCAGGTCTTTAACGTAGTGTGTTGTCGCCGACAAATAACTCTCATTTGTGGTTGAGGTTCACCCATCCATTGTCAGCACAACCGCTTCCGCAGAATTAATTTTGACTCTCAAAATTTCTTTCATCATGGTGTACTGTTGTTGTAGTAGTGTATTGGAAATGGTCTTACGAGCTGGCATTCTGTAAGCACCATTCAGTTTGCCTACAAAACTTTGGGAATGATTGCTTTCCACTATGTTGAAGGGCAAATAATCCTTTACAACAGTCTCCAGAAGTGCGAATTCTATCTCCTGATTTCTTTTGTTCGAAAGAGGTTTCGGAAAATACATAGGTAATGTTCTGTGATATTGATGTCTGCTGTCTGATAATGAAGTGATGCTGTTATTTTCTGGCACCAACTGTTGTTCGCTTCTTCAATTGCTGATGTTGGTTCCGGATTATTCCGGGTTGTTTGTCCAAGACATATCGGATGATGCAGCAGCAGGGGGGGTGGGGGGGGGGGGTGCTACGTGCCTGACTGACAATGACACTGTTGGACGCAGCACTCGAATATGACGCGCTAGATTAAATGTATTTCCTCCTTTATATGAAATACAATTAGAACAACAGTTGCACTTTGCTTTCCCATCACCTAAATCGGCGAAGAAACCCCAAATTTCACTACTTTTACGGGATCACGAGTTGCTAGACATTGTATAAGAGTGAACAGACACAAAAACTGCTTTCCAAATAAAATAAACAGGGATTTTACCTGGAATCGTACCAACAGTATACGTTTTGAATTTGGAGGGTTATTATTCTCAACAAAAATAAAATGTACAGGAAAACTTATGAATAATTACTTAACGTCGTTGTATAGACTTTGTGACAGTGGTAAACATACTCATTCTATTTTGGATTAAATTTTAAAAGGAACATAAAATTGGACTGCATTTCGTTGGTGACCGTAGTTTTAGTCCATGAGTACAACAAATAAGGTTTCACTTTGCAGATAAAGACTTTTTTGGGCGCTTCATGAGAAAATGTCGAGCAAGATTAAATGTAATACCTTCCTTATATGTGATAGGCTTCTCCATTTGTCTTTCCTTTGTCCCCTTTGACCATGCTCTATTTAAGTTAACTCAAACGCTGTAAGAGCGTAAAACGTTGCATGCATGTTACTACATAGTTCGGCCATCTGTTGGTAAAATTATGAAGTATTACGAAGCTTTATTGTACGAGCGAGGCGAAGTGAGCATAGCCGCGGCTGAACGGCGAATTGGGAAACTGTGCCAGGCTTTCGTACTTCATGAATGAACTACTTCATTTGAACGCTTCACAACAAAGAGTGAAATGAATGAAGTAGTTCACGGGAATGAACGAATTCGACCCATCTCTACACCAGAGTCCGAAGGATAATCAGGTTGCCACCGGTGCCTTCATGTTGGCCTTTGAGGGTGTTACATTGCCAGAGAAGGTTGAGGTGATGGTCTACCGGTGTGATTTAAATCCCTATATCCCTCCCCCAATGCGGTGCTTTAAGTGGTGGAAGTTTGGCCATTTGTCTTCCTGCTGTACTTCCAGTGTCACATGCCAAGATTGCAGACGCCCATCACATCCCAATACTCAATGTGCCCCGCCTCCCATCTGTGTGAACTGTGGAGAGCACTATTTGCCTTGTTCGCCTCACTGCATGATTCTCCAGAAAGAAAGGAAAATCGTGGAGCACAAAATCCTGGACAGACTGACCTACACTGAGGCTAAGAGAAAATTTGAATGCCTGCATCCTGTGCGTATGACATTGTCTTAACGCCGCTGCTACACCAGTTCTGGCACCATCAGCTCTGGCAACCCAGGTCACCTCTCAGAGCCGGAAGACTACACCTGCCCTCTTGATGGTGGGGGGCATTTCCCTCCCTGTTGCTCCTGCACCTTCTACTTCGAGAGCAATCCCCCCCCCCCCAAACATTGGGGATGTCCATCCCCACTTCTAAGCTGTAGAAGCGTACGTCTTCTTCAGCTTCTCTCGCTGGGAAGGGTCCCTTGGGTCACTCCCTTCCCAGGTTTCTTCTAGTGGGAAAGACGACACCTGACAGTGGCTGAAGAGCCCACAAGCAGCTGGTCGTACGGCTTCACGCTCATCCTCAGTCCCAGAGACGGAGCCAGTGAAGTCCTCCGAGCCAGGGAAACCCAAGGAGCAGTGAGAGAAATCCAAAAAGAAAACACCTAAGACCAAGGAAATAGCGGTGGCACCCATACAATCGCTACCTACAAGCTCTGAGGCTGAGGATGGGGTGGAGATTTTGGCGTTCGTTGAGGACCTAGATCTCGCCAGACCCTCAGACACAGTGAATATAGTTAGACTACTCAGGCAATAAATCCGTGGCAGCAGGTGACTCTGAGGCGTAAACTGCCTCACTGAATGTTCCGTGCCTTCCTAGTCTCACGATGTCATGCTCCAGTGGAACTGCGGCGGTTTTTTCCACCGCCTGGCTGAGCTATGGCAACTGTTGAGCTTTACACCTGCTACCTGCATTGCCCTCTGGGAAACCTGGTTCCCAGAAATGTGGACCCCTGCCCTCCGTGGCTATAAGGGATATTACAGGAACCGTAGCGACTATAATTGAATATCAGGTAGAGTTTGCATTTATGTCCTAAACTCAGTCTGTAGTGAACATGTGCCCCTTCAAACCCCTCTTGAAGCTGTGGCTGTCAGAATAAGGACGACACAGGAAATAACTGTGCAATGTATATCTTCCTCCAGATGGTGCAGTACCCCTGAATGTATTAGCTGTAATGATTGATCAACTCCCTAAACCTTTCCTACTTCTGGGAGATCTTAATGTCCATAACCCCTTGTGGGGAGGTACCATGCTTCGTGGCCGAGGCAGAGATGTCGAAACTTTTCTGTCGCAATTCGACCTCTGCCTCTTAAATACTGGGGCCTCCCCACATTTCAATGTGGCTCGTGGTATTTACTTGGCCATTGATTTATCAATTTGCAGCTCAGGACTTCTCCCATCTATCCACTGGAGAGCACATGATGACCTGTGTGGTAGTGACCACTTCCCCATCTTCCTGTCACTGCCCCAGCATCAGGCACACGGATGCCTGCCCAAAACAAGGCGGACTGGGGAACTTACACCTCTGCTGTCACTGCTGAATCTCCTCCACATGGTAACATCGATGTGATGGTTGTGCAGGTGACTAGCACAATTGTTTCTGCTGCAGAAAATGCGATCCCTCGCTGTTTAGGGTGCCTGAGGCATAAGGCAGTCCCTTGGTGGTCGCCGGAAGTCGCTAATGCAATTAAGGAGCTTCGGCAGTCTCTACAGCAGCATAAGCGGCACCCTTCCCTGGAGCACCTCATAGCCTTTAAATGGCTCTGTGCCTGTGTTCGCTACATTATCAAGCAATGGAAGAAGGAGTGTTGGGAGAGATACGTCTCCACCATTGGGTGCCACACGTCACCTCCCCAAGTCCGGGCAAAGATCAAACCAGGCCCCAACAGCTGTCTGGTGTTACCATAAATGGCGAGTTATGTACCAACGCAAACGCTATTGCCGAGCACTTTGCTCGAGCCCCTGCATCGGAGAATTACCCCCCAGCCTTTTGCACACTCGAATGGCAGCTGGAAAGGAACATCCTCTCATTCACTACACGCTGCAGTGAATCCTATAACGCCCCATTTACAGAGTGGGAGCTCGTCAGTGCCCTTGCACATTGCCCCGACACAGCTCCTGGGCCTGATCGCATCCACAGCCAGATGATTAAACATCTCTCATCTGACTACAAGCGACATCTTCTCGTCTTGTTCAACTGGATCTGGTGCATGGCGTCTTACCATCGCAATGGCGGGAGAGCACAATCATTCTGGTGCTCAAAGCCGGTAAAAAACAGCTTGATGTGGATAGCTATCGGCCCATCAGCCTCACTAATGTCTTGGTAAGCTGCTGGAACATATGGTATGTCGGCGGTTGGGTTGGGTCCTGCAGTCACGTGGCTTGCTGGCTCCATGTCAGGGCGTCTTCCGCCAGAGTCGCTCTGTCACTGATAATCTTGTGTCCATCGAGCCTGCTATCCAAACAGCCTTTTCCAGACAGCAACACCTGATTGCTGTCTTTTGTTGACTTGCGTAAAGCATACGACACGACTTGGCGATGTCATATCCTTGCCACATTGTATGAGTGGGATCTCCGGGGACCACTCCCGATTTTTATCTAAAACTTCCCGTCACTGCATACTTTCCGTCTCCAAGTTGATGACTCCCATAGTTCCATCCATATCCAGTAGAACGGAATCCCGCAGGGCTCTGTATTGAGTGTGTCTCTATTTTTAGTGGCAATTAACGGTCTAGCAGCAGCTGTCGGGCCCTCTGTCTCACCCTCTCTGTATGCAGATGACTTCTGCATTTCGTACTGCTGCTACAGTACTATTGTTGCTGATCGGCGTCTCCAGGGAGCCATCCACAAGGCGCAGTCATGGGTTCTAGCCCACGGCTTCCAGTTTTCAGCCGCAAAGTCGTGTGTCATGCACTTCTGTCGGTGTCATACCGTTCATCCGGAACCCACACTTTATCTTAATGACGATCCACTCACTGTAGTGGAGACATATCAATTCTTAGCACTGGTTTTCGACGCTCGATATTTCGCTCCCTCACCTTCGTCAGCTTAAGCAGAAGTGCTGGCAGCACCTCAATGCTCTCTGTTGCTTGAGCAACACCAATTTGGGTGCAGCTCTATAGATCCCTTGTCCAATCCCGAATTGACTATGGGTGTGCGGTTTATGATTTGGCAGTGCCTTCAGCATTGCATTTACTTCGACCCTGTGGGGTTTGATTAGCGACAGGAGCTTTTAGGACGAGTCTGGTGACCAGTGTACTGGTGGAGGCTGGTGTCTCTCCACTGCAGATCAGAGGTGCACAACTGCTCATCAGTTATGCAGCACACATTCATTGTTCCCCTGAGCATCTGAATTACCGTCTCCTTTTCCCGCCCGCGGCAGTCCATCTCCCACATCGGCGGCCCGGATCGGGGCTAACAATTGTGGTTCGCGTGTGGTCCCTGCTCTCCGAACTGGAGTCCTTCCCCTTACCACCTCTGCTTGCGGTCCGTTCACATACTCCTCCATGGTGAACGCCTCGGCCGCAGCTTCGTCTGCACCTTTTGCATGGCCGTAAGGACTCCGTTAATCCTGCTGCTCTCCTCTGTCACTTCCTCTCGATTCTTGACATGTTCCGGGGCTCTGAAGTAGTTCACACCAATGGCTCAATGGCTAATGGTCACGTAGGCTTTGCACATGTTCATGGAGGACATATTGAGCAGCATTCCTTGCTGGTTGGCTGCAGTGTTTTCACTGCAGAGCTGGCAGCCATATCTCGTGCTCCTGAGTATAACTGCTGATGCCCTCGTGAGTCATTTCTCCTGTGTACTGACTCATTGAGCAGCATACAAGCTATCGACCAGTGCTACCCTCGCCACCCTCTGGTAGTGTCCATTCAGGAGTCCATCTATGTCCTGGAACACTCCCACCACGCCGTGGTGTTTGTGTGGACCCCAGGACACATCGGAATCCCCGGGAACGAACTTGCCGACAGGCTGGCCAAACAGGCGAAGCGGAAACCGCTTCTGGAGAGAGGCATCTCTGAAGCTGACCTTCTCTCTTTCTTACACCACAGGGTTTTCCGGCTTTGGGAGATGGGATGGCATAACAGCATGCACAACAAACTGCGTGTCATTAAGGAAAGTATGAAGTCTTTCATGCAGGTCTGTTGTAGGGAATCAGTTGTCCTCTGCTGGCTCCGCATTGGCCATACGTGGCTAACACATAGTTACCTAGTCCATCGCGAGGACACCCCTCAATGTCGCTGTGGCTCCCAAATCAGTCGTCCAACTCTTGCTGGACTGCCACTTTTAGCTGCTCTGTGGCAGACTTTTAACTTACCCAGTACCCTGCGTTCGGTTTTGAGTGACAATGCCTCCACAGCAGCTTTAGTTTTACATTTTATTCGTGAGAGTGTAGGTTTTAGCGCATATCCTTTGTCCCCCTGTGTCCTCCACCCTAGTGCTTTGAGGATGGAGGTTTTAATGCGTTGCAGAGTGGCTGGCTTTCCCTTTTTATTCTCGTGGTTGGCCAGCCACTGTAATCTGCTTTCATGTTTTACTTCCTTCTGTTTCTAGCGTCACTATCTTGTTTTATTGTCCTCTTTCGTTCCTTCTAGTACTCATTGGCTTCTCTTCATTTTTGTGGCTTTTCCTTTATTTCCGTTTTACGTTATATATTTTGTCCGTTTTCTTCTCACCCTTGCGGCATTGTTTTATTAGGAACAAGGGACCGATGAGCTCGTACTTTGGTCCCTTCTCCCGCCCTTAAACCAACCAACAAACCATCACTCATGGCAGGACTATAGAAGACATGATTGGGCGCTGACGTTCCTCGGTGGCCAGTAAGTGTGGGCTGGTATATAGGTAGGCGGTCTACTGGTTCCATTGTCAGGAGGTCAAAGAGGATTTGTCCATTTTGATTTGTGCTGTAGTCACCTAGCTTCTCATGCAGTGCATTTAGGTCGGCTAGTAGGGTAAATCTCTGTTACGACATGAGGTATTGTAATACACAGATCGGGAGGAGGTTGTCTGGTGGATTGTATAGGCATACTATTGTTACTGCCCTTTAAGCTTGATCATGACAATCTCTGTATCTCGAAGCTGTACTGGGTGAGCGATTTCGGTTGTGGCTATCGTGCTAGGCACATACAGTGGAACTCTGCCTCTACTGCCTGTCTTTTCGGAAAAAAACTTATTTCGGTATGTTGCATTGTTGTCTGTCTGTTAGCCAGGTTTCAGCGATGCTGACTACGTGTATGTTGTTACGTAAAATCACGTGTGTGAGCAGTGCAATTTGTGCCCGACGACGTGCGCTTCGTGTCTTTCACTGTCATCCTACGTTAACGAACTGCATCCGCTACAAGCAACTATGTGCGCAGTGCCGTCGCACTATCAAGGAAAGCAAGAAAGCGTGCTGGGTTTCCTTCACCAACTCGTTCAACATCTTTACTCTGTCCTCTCTCGTTTGCGGTGGCCTGCACCGGCTTTCCGGGACTACCACCCACTCCCCAATCCCTTGTCTGACTGTGGCGGGAACCTGTAGATGTTTCCAACGCTTTGGGCCGGTACTTTGCAGAGGTTTCAAGCTCCACTCACTACCATCCTGCCATCCTTCCTCGGAAACAGGCAGACAAGGCTCATGCAATCTCTCTTCTCTCTTTGAATTGAGAATGCTACAATAGTCCTTTTACTATGAGGGAGCTCAAACATCTCTCTCCTCATCCAGGACTTCTGATCCTGGGACCGATACAATCCATGTTCTCACGCTGCAGAATCTTCCTCCTGTGGGAAAATGCTTTCTCCCCAATATCTACAACCGTTTTAGGACTGACGGTGTATTTCCCACACTTTGGCATGAAACTATTGTTGTTCCCTTACCTAATCCTGTTAAAGATAAATTTCTTCCTTCCAGCTATCGTCCAATTTCCTTTGCCATCATCGTTTGTAAGTTGATGGAGCGCATTATAAATGGTCGATTACTGTGGTGGCTGGAGTCACACCATCTTACCACTAATGCTCAGTGTGGGTTCCAAAAGAGTCACTCAATAGTTGGTCATCTCGTCACCCTGTTGACATTCATCATGAATAATTTTCTGCAGAAGCGTCAAACAGTGTATAATGAATTCTACTCTGCTTTTGTAAATGATGAAAGTCTATGTGAATGCAGCTTGCCGCTAACTTGGTGTAATGTTTTGTCTGTGCAGAAGTGTATTTGTCGCCTTTATCGCTCTTTCCCTCTCACGCATAAATCGGTACAATAAAGTCAGGGCTTCGTGTTTTCTAGTTAGGCTGATCCGTGAAAAGACAGAGAAACAATTATGCTAATGGAGGATTCTCTCACTCTCTCTCTCTCTCTCTCTCTCTCTCTCTCTCTCTCTGTCCTTTACCTGTGTACAGTTTAAATATATTATTTACGTGAAATCAGCCTAGTAGAATCTCTGGTGGAGCCCTTCGTCTTAATATTCAGCGGCTGGCTTGCTAGAAAAGATCTTTACATTTGTTATTATTATTAAGCGCTGCATTCAGTTGGGAAAATCGATCGTTTGAACAATTCGTTCAGTTTACGACAGATCTAAAATTTCAGATGTGGACGAAGCCTTTTTGGACGATTTCAAAAAACTCAGAGATTGCAGGCTCTCTTCGTCACAGCTGAAACTTTCCAATTAATTACAGGGTCCAGACAATCATCAATGGTTCAGACAGAGAACTCATTCGTCATTCACTCTAGAATAAAATGGTCACAAACCTTATTTCTGAGGAAAATTGTATATTGAATCCATTTCCGTACATGTTCCGTTTTCTGTTGGTTCCAAGTCTCATGTAATTTTCTTTTACAGGTTTTTCTTTCTCTTTTTCTATCACGCTAGCGGCACCAACTTTCCTAGCTCGCTTTAGCGCGAAAAAGAGTATATAAATCTCCTTTAGCAATCTTCCAACCGCCGGCCGGTGTGGCCGTGCGGTTAAAGGCGCTTCAGTCTGGAACCGCGTGACCACTACGGTCGCAGGTTCGAATCCTGCCTCGGGCATGGATGTGTGTGATGTCCTTAGGTTAGTTAGGTTTAGTTAGTTCTAAGTTCTAGGCGACTGATGACCTCAGAAGTTAAGTCGCATAGTGCTCAGAGCCATTTGAGCCAATCTTCCAACCGATACGTCCGAAGCTGTTCCTTTCTCCCACTATAATAACCATGAAGCATACATATCTATACCTCTGTTGTTCCAAAGAATAAACGTACTAGAAAAATACCTTGGCGTCGACGAGCTGTCGGCGCATATATTACTAGAAAATCTGATCAGATACTTTTCAAACGTTAATAAATGTGGATGATTTGATTGACCATTATTAATTATTGCGTGGTAGAGGGTAATTTTCCGTGGGGAGATTACAATGCCCCTCGCAGCGAGCGAAGTTTGTGAGCTCAATTTTTATTTACCGAACACACTTCGCGAGCTATCTATTATCGTGGATAACCCGGAAGTGATGATTGTCAGTCCTCCGACTGGAAAAGAATATTATGTTTGCGACAGACGAAGAAAAGAAATGTTGAAGACAGAAGAAATGAAGAGACAGGTACCGCGGCTGTATTGCTTTTACGTGCATCTAGGTGTTATGTTTGCTGTGCACAACCAAGGAAGATTATCTTTCATGAAACTGTTATCAGGGTCTACCCATTCGGGAACTTTCTTAAGCAGGGAAACCTTGGAAAACCTCTTAAGCCTAGACCCCCAGCCTACGGTACATAGAAGATAGGAAAGCCTATAGAAGAACAAAAATAATTTTGAAATTCATCTCTAAAGGAAAAACAGGGATCAATTTGTATCACGATTTGGAGAAGAGTGGTTTGTGCCTCTAGCAAAACAAAACGTTTTACAATGAATAACGTGAATTCTCGTTTTACAATCTTGTTCCTAGTACAATATCTTGCGGTGGTAAACTCCCCCGGGTCTTGCATGTCCCCGACGTCCACATTTGTAGTCGGTCTTCTACGCGGCCCCCTTTGGAGTTGATCTTCTACGCGGCCCACAATGGGAAGAGTAGAAGGGACAGGGATACTCGAATTCACATGCAACATTCATTCCAAAAGAATTAGCAATGACCAAAAGGGAAACTCTTCCTGTAAGAGAACTGATTAGGTTGCACCGCCCAAGATTCTCCTTTTTGAAAGCAAAATCCTTATGGCTTCATGGATCCTTTTTGTTACGACGTACTTCAAGGAATTCAACCATTACTTAATGATGTTGCCAAAAGCATCATCCGATTTACTCTCGTTTGAATACACCTTTTGACTTTGCCTCCCCACTTGTGCTTATAAGTCCAAAAGTTCTAACACATTTTCTATCACTGATTTGTTCCTCGTAATTTAAAGGATTCATGTAACTTACTATAGATTTTGGATTCAAATCATCGAATAATGGAAAGTGTAGTTCATTTTATACCAAGACATCATCCAAATTTCCTTGATAAGTCATATAATTTAGCTATACTCAAAACTTTTTATTATAAATACATATATTTTTACGCTTGAGTGCTGAAATGTAAAATTTATTAGCATTGCGGAATGCAGATTCACTTCTTTCATTTACTCTCTGATTCATACGGTGTTCATCCATGCTCGTATATGGAAATGGATTTTTCACACAAAATTTCCAAACGAACACGAACCATTAAATTACTACTGAATCTATGAATATTACTTTCTTTAATCATTCATTAATAAATTAAAAACTCTTAACTTCTAATTATAACACCTATTCCTTTTAGAGTTCAACATGAATCAGTTTATCCTCGCGTTTGGTGCGAGTCTCTTACAAAGCATATCTGTGTCGTCTATATCGATTTTAATTCTCGCGCCGACGTCAACTATTTTGCGCGGGAAATTATCTTTGCGGCGTTTACCGTCACTCACAATTCACTGCCACAACACATCCCTTCACTCGTTTACACATCTCAGCGTTCACATGAGATTATATATGAATATTCACTCGGAACCTCTTTTGATTATTCAACGTCATTTACGGGAAACATTTCATTCTTCTTGACGGTCAGTTAGATCTTTAATCATTCTTAATGACATTAGCAATGCTAAAGTTCTATGTTCACCCAAACCACAGGTGAAGCCTATCTCCACTATCTTCTTTACAACACTTGATATTAATAGTTAGTCACTATTTCTATACTCTATGTCACTGATTAACTATTTCAATTTAAAGGTTTCTATCACTACACACACACAGTTTATTATTATGTTTTTTACGAGCGTTCATTTCTGTCATTCGGAACACCATTCCTCACTATCTTCTAATCTTCATTATACTTTTTTAAGTCGTTATGAGAAAATAACCCTTTTATTTTGTTCGATCCCGGGTATGCTAACAGATAAGCCCCCGGATTCTGAATTTGTAGGATAATGTATGGTCCAGTATATAGTAACTCCCATTTCTTGATACTTTCCTTTATTACGGATGATTTGGTATGTCGTTTAACTAGTACCTTCTCTCCGACATGGTATGTCTGTACCCTTTTGATTAATTTGTCAGATCGTTGATTTCTTTGATCAGCCTTTTTCGTCATATTTATAATAGCTTGTCTTATTTTTTCTTCCCAAGGCATCTCAGTTTCCTGAGTTTTGGGGATATGGTCAGTCCAGAAGTTTTCCTCTTTTGTTTCGAACATCAATTCACGAGGTGTATATCCCGTTGAGGAGTGGGGCATGTTATTGTATATTTGCTCAAACTCTTCCACATAATTTGCCCACGCAGTTTGCTTATTATGGCAATACGTCCTCATAAATCGATTGAATTCTCTAAAAATCCTCTCAACCAAATTGCCTTGTGGGTGGTAAAATGATGTTAGTATGTGTTTCACACCGATTTGAGACAAAGTCTGCTTCCATCGGAGTCCCGTGAATATTTTAGCATTGTCTGTTATGATCGCCTTAGGTGTACCCACATGTGGAAGATAATCCCTTATCAATCTTAATACAATTACTTTGGCTGTAGCCGCCTTTATCGGGTATAGCTTCACATATTTCGTACACACATCGAGAAATGCCAACACATATTTAACACGACCTCTTGACGTCGGTAACGGTCCACACAGATCGCACGAAATTAATTCTTTTGGTTTTTGTACTAATATAGAGCATAATGGATGCTTAGTCCCTTTCGAATCCGGCTTTGTTTTTTGACAGATTATGCATCTCTTTAAGACCTCATGCACTCTGCGCTTCATGTTGGGAAAATAACAGTACCTACTTATCTTGTCTGCACATTTTGTCGCACCGAAATGTCCCCAGGTTAAATGAGTGAACCATACAAGTTTCTCTATTTGCGCCTCAGGTATACAAACACACCAACGGACTTTGTTTGGCCTTCCACAGCGGAAAAATACGCCATTTACCAGCTTGTAATAATTTGCCATCTGATCCGAAGGTTGCTGTTGTAACCTTTGAATGACACTTCCCCATTGAGCATCTTTTTTCTGTAACTGGGCCATATGCACACACAAATTGACGTAGTACGTCTTAAATGGATTTTCCTGCAGCAGCAATACAGGGAATTCTGAGGAATTATTTACTTCAATCTCTTTTGTTAAACCCTGCGGTGACCTTGATAGAGCGTCAGCAATAATGTTTTGCTGCCCTGAGACATGTACGATCTTAAACTGGTATTGTTGCAGAGCGAGAGTCCATCTAGCCAGTCTGGGGTGTAACAGTTTACACGTTTGTAAAAACGTTAATGATTGGTGATCGCAATATACGATAGTCTTCGACCCATATAAATAATAATGAAATTTTCTAAATCCCCAGACGACCGCAAGAGCCTCTAATTCTGTCGTCGTGTACGTTCGTTCACAGTTGGACAAAACACGACTAGCAAACGCAATAGGACAAAAGGTAAGCTGTCCATTTATCTTGCGTACTTGGAAAAGGCACGCTCCAAGACCCACACTTGACGAATCTGTTGACAAGTAGAATTCCTCTTGCATGTCCGGATGGTACAAAAGCGGTGCATTTACTAATTGCTTCTTTATCTCTTCAAATGCTTCTTGACACTCTAATGTCCAGAGCCAGGGCACATCCTTCTTCAGCAGACTATTCAGAGCTGCTGCATTCATGGCCTGATTCGTTATAAATCTTCTAAAAAATGAGGCTAGACCCATAAACCCTTTTAATTGCCTCCTATTTCTCGGTGTTGGAAACTTACTAATCGCAATTAGCTTCTCCTTGGTCGGTAAAATTCCCTTTGCGTCAACTATATGCCCCAGGAACTTGATTCTGTTTAGTGCAAAATGGGATTTCTGTAGGTTAGCAGTTATTCCCATGGTTTTGAACACGTCCAACACCCGACTCAGTAAGGTAATATGCTCCTCCCAGGTCTTCGATGCAATAAGCATATCATCAACAAATACTGTTATCCTGCTTCTTAGTTCCGGGCCTAGAGCATAATCTAGAGCTGCTATAAAGATTCCAGCACTAATGTTGAGTCCGAAAGGAACTACAGTAAATTGGTAACTTCTTCCGGCATAAATGAAAGCTGTATATTTCCTTGATAACTCATCCAGCTTGACCTGCCAATAAGAACTCCGCAAATCGATGTTCGTCAAATATTGGACATCCTGGAACCGTTGTATCAGCTCGTCTATGTTTTCCGGATGTGTCCTCACTGGAATTATGATTTTATTTATTTCCCTTGCGTCGAGTACCAGTCTCACAGTTCCATTTGCTTTTGGCACGACCAACAATGGGGAGCAGTATGGGCTTGTAGAGGGCTCGATCAAACCCCATTTCAACATGCGATCTATTTCTTTTTGAACTTGAGCCTTTAACCTCCAGGGAACAGGATAGAAAGTTCTACAATACGTTTCGTGCGGCTTAACGTAGAGATGGCATATGTATCCCTTAATAACTCCTGGCCTTTCATCAAACACGTTTTCATACACTAATAATAATTCTTTGAGCTGCTTCTTCTGATCTTCAATAATGCAGTCGGATTCATTTAACTTCTCATACACTAATTGACCGAAATCTCCTTTGACTTGGAACTCATTATTTACGTGCTGTTTAGAATTTTGTGCAGTCCTAATTACTTGCACACTGATCCCACTATTATATTTTCTGGTAATGCTTTCCTTTTTCAACAAGTCCAACTCAGTTTCTTGTTTATTTACATTTAACCAAATTTTTCCTGTTTTAAAATCTATTCTGCATCCGTATTGACGTAGGCTGTCGACTCCGATAATGCAGTCTACCACCAAATTTTTCACAACAAGGAATGTGCTTAATATTGCTACATTTCCGACTTCTACACTAAGTAGTGACTGCACTTTTACATTAGCCGATCTAGCCCCAACGGCGCCTATTATTCTGCAATTTTGAACTGGAAAAATTGGTACTCGTCTTATATTTCTGATCTTGTTGAATAGAGCCTCCGAAATAACATTTGTGGTTGCAGCTGTGTCTAAAACCGCCACTATCGGCACAGTCTCTAAAATGACTTGCACTTCGGCTACTGCCACCTGTTCCTTATCCTCATCTTGTGGTTCTAAGTCCTCGGTCAATTCATCTGCCAGTAATCGTCCATCATTATACGTTAGCATTGGTACACATATCCTGTTGCCCCTCAACCAATTGTTGACCGCTCCTCCGGGGCACGAGTGGGTCCTTATAAGTTTGTTGGATTTTGATTCGCCTGGTGGTTGACATCGTCCGTCACTTCGGTAATTACCGGTTGATTCGTAGATGTCCGTCCCCACTGATGTTGGTTATTTGAGTCTATTCCCCCCGGTTGATTCCACTTTCTATTATCGTTATTGTTCCAGGCTTGCGGTCTGAAATTCCTTTCGTTCCCCCATACGGGATTGTATCTTTTCCCATTCCTGTTGTTCCTTGGATAGCCCCTCGCAAGACTATTGCCGGTATTATTGTTGAAATTTTGAGGGGTTTCTCCACTGTTTATCGATCTCTGTGCGTTCCCTTGCCTACCATTTGGCGGAGGTTCTATCTCCCTATATTGGAATCTGTTGTTACGGGCTTTCTGGTTGCTCTCTTCTATAATGTCTATATGATCTAACATCGTGAGGAACGACTCCAGGTCTTTATCGTTCCCGTAAATTAATTGATTCCGGATGTTAGCTGGTAATCTTGCCTTAAGTATGTTTATTATGTCTGGCAAAGGCATAGGTCTGTCCCAATATCTAGTTTTATTTATATATTTTTCAAAATACTTCCTAAGGCTTCCTTTTGAAAAAGAGAATGGCTCTGGGTAGAGCACCTCCTGCCTTAGGCGTTCCTGTACCCCTTCTGACCAGAACTTTGCTAAAAACGCTTTCTCAAAATCGTCATATGTCGAGCATACAGAAGTCATGTCCGAGGCCCAGATCGCCCCCGAACCTTGTATATACCCCGTAACGAAACTGATCTTCTGCCACTCCGACCAATTTCTGGGTAACACTCCTCTAAAACTTCGAATAAAAACAATCGGATGAACCCCCCTTTTGTCAGTGTTAAAAATCTGAAATTGCCGATGCTTTATCATTTTTTCTTCAGCATGGCAAAGACTTTCGTAATCTCCGTCAGATAAAACTTCACGCGAACAACTAGCTCGTGGCAATGTAATATTCGAGTTACTCACACAAGTCGGTATTGTGTGCGAATGTGCAGTAACTGGCTCTATCGTCGCTGCCGACTTCTGCTGCTGGCCTGTATTCATTTGTTCTGAGCCTTGTTGTGAAACGCGTATCGACTCTGCTATCGTTTGTTTCCAATGCTCGAAATCAGCCCCTAACTGCTGTCGCACTTCCTCAAGTCCTTTCGCAAACAAATTCTCTTCCTGTTTGCCACATAGACTCTGGAATGCTGCTTTAACATACATTTTGCTCAACGTTTTCACACATTAGCCTTTTGTTTTCTAATGTGATTTCGGATAATTTACCCGTTAATACATTAATCTGGTGATCTATAACGTCTTGACGTTCTGTCAGATGTTCCACACTTTCCTTTAGGTTCGTCTGCGTACGTGCCAATTCAGGAAGTTGCGCAATTGCACATGACATGGCATCTTGCTTTTGTACTAACTGCGGAACCATTTCCATCTGTTCGCGTACGGTATCTATCTTAATCGCCACATACTCCTTCATTTCTACACGTACGCGGTGAGTAGATTCCTCACATTGAGCTTTCACCAATTCTATTTGTGCAGTTAATTTTCGTTCCGTCTCTTCGGCCTGATCTTTAAGTTCCTTTGTCTTCGCCTCTATCCGCTGCTCTAATTCGGAAAAACTGTCGTGTAACTGCTGCTTAATCTCAGCTTTCAGATTTTCCTGCCCCTCATTAACTGAGGCGAACTTCGCGTTAATGTCAATTTTTAGATTTTCTTGCCCCTCGGTAACTGAGGCTAATTTCGTATTCATATTATTCATGGTCTCAGTTAACATCTGCATCTGCCTCATGATAATGACCAATGGATCTAATCCATGTTGCGTACTTGCTGTTACATCTCCAGCCGTGTCTACAGGGCGTTCTATCGCGCTATCTGTAGCGATCGGTTCTACAACACTTCTTACTGCATCACTATTATCCGTGCTAACAGCTGAAGGCTGTTGCGTGTTGCTCTGCTCTGCTTAACTCATCTTAAACATTGCCCTAGTTAAAACCATATAAATGTTCTATCGTCAATATGTATATGTCTCCCTTCACACAAGAATACTTCTGTGGCTACTTTCTTATAGTATTTATACAGGTAAATGCAAATAGGGCAGGTCAATCAAACTACGTCTGGCATGAACACAATTAGTAAATGTTCAAATCTACGTCTACTTCCTCAATACTAGCAAGCTTTAATAAAAAATTATAGATATGGCTCTTTTTTTTTTTCTCAGAGTCCGGGGTGATATGTTACAATACAGCATCACCGGTCTATTGCGGTCTAACTGTGTTGGTGAGGCAATAAATTTCCACAGGGCAGTGACTGCGTCACTGCAATTCACTTTGGAGGTGTGGCGGTGGGACTTGTAGTCCCGTACCACCCCTGGCGGTGATAGTACTACATGAGTCAGGCAGAAAAATTTGCCGCCCAGCGTGCTGCTTTTATTTGTAGATGGACTTAATTTGGCTGCGAGTATTTCTTCTCTTTTCCAAGTTAAGTTGTCTCGTCGTAGTTCACATGAAACAGAGAACAAAATTATTTTAACAACGTCCAAAAACGTGTCCTGTCACGGATTGGCCATTATAATGAATTCTACTCTGTAAATTATGAAAGTCTATATGAATGCAGCTTGCCGCTAACTTGGTGTAGTGTTTTGTCTGTACAGAAGTGTATCTGTCGCCTTTATCGCTCTTTCACCCTCACACATAAATCGGTACAATGAAGTCAGGGCTTCGTGTTTTCTTATTAGGCTGATCCGTGAAAAGACAGACAAACAATTATGCTAATGGAGGATTCTGAGTAATTTCTCGAATTTCATTCGCTCTCTCTCTCTCTCTCTGTCCTTTATCTGTGTACAGTTTAACTATATTATTTACGTTAAATCAGCCTAGTAGAATCTCTGGTGGAGCCCTTCGTCTTAATGTTCAGCGGCTGGCTTGCTGGAACAGATCTTTACATTTGTTATTATTATTAAGCGCTGCATTCAGTTGGGAAAATCGATCGTTTGAACAATTCGTTCAGTTTACGACAGATCTAAAATTTCAGATGTGGACGAAGCCTTTTTGGACGATTTATAAAAACTCGGAGATTGCAGGCTCTCTTCGTCACAGCTGAAACTTCCCATTTAATTACAGGGCCCAGACAATCATCAGCGATTCAGACAGAGAACTCATTCATCATTCACTCTAGAATAAAATGGTCACAAACCTTATTTCTGAGGAAAATTGTATATTGAATCCATTTTCGTACATGTTCCGTTTTCTGTTGGTTCCAAGTCTCATGTAATTTTCTTTTACAGGTTTTTCTTTCTCTTTATCTATCACGCTAGCGGCACAAACTTTCCTAGCTCGCTTTAGCGCGAAGAAGAGTAAATAAATCTCTTTTAGCAATCCGAAAATCTTCCAACCGATACTTCCGAAGCTGTTCCTTTCTCCCACTATAATAACCATGGAGCATACATATCTGTACCTCTGTTGTTCCAAAGAATAAACGTACTAGAAAAATACCTTGGCATCGACGAGCTGTCGGCGCATATATTACTAGAAAATCTGATCAGATACTTTTCAAACGTAAATAAATGTGGATGATTTGATTGACCATTATTAACTATTGCGTGGTAGAGGGTAATTTTCCGTGGGGAGATTACAAGTGGTCATGTTGTGTGAATTGTAGAAAGCCTATGATACCTGTTGGGGGACAGGCATTCCACATACTATGCACACATAGAGCCTTCGTGGTCGTCTTCCCACTTTCATCCGGGAATTTTTAAGAGAACGAGTTTTCCGGGTATGTGTGAGTTCCTCCTTATCCCACACCTTTTCACAGGAGAAGGGGGTGGCCCAGGGCTCCGTACTGGGTGTTGTCTTCTTCGCCATAGCCATCAACCCAATTATGGATTGCCTTCCAGCTGGCATTTCCAGCTCTCTTCGTTGATGACGTTGCTATTTATTGCAGCTCCCAGTGGACGTGTCTCCTGCAACGCTATGTTATGGACCGTCTCCATTCTTGTAGTGCCACAAATGGTTTCCGCTTTCCTGCTACCAAATCAGTTTGTGTCAACTTCTGGCGGTACCGGGAGTTTCTTCCACCGTCCTTACGACTGGGCGAAAAAGCTCTCCTGTTTGTGGATGCAACCAAGTTCTTGGGGCTTACGTTTGATAGGAAACTCAGTTGGTCTCCCCATGTGTTCTACCTGGCTGCACGCTGCACCCGTCCCACAGTGTCCATTGTGCATTGAGTGGTACCTCTTGGGGAGCTGACTGGACTGTCCTCCTCCGCATCTATCGATCTCTTGTCCGCTCCAAGTTGGGTTATGGATGCATTGTCTACTCCCCTGCACGGCCATCTATCTTAAGCTGTCTAAATATGATCCACCACCTTGGCTGCAGGCACAGGTTTGTTTTCATTTTGACCTCAGCTTGTTCCCGAAGGACTCAACTCCCGAGCTGACCTGTCGCTGAAAATTTCTCGAACTTCGCTCACAAGTTGCCAATAGCATATTTTTGTACACTGATTGTTCCAAGTCCGCCCACAGTATTGGCTGTGCTTTTGTCGTTGGGGGTAAGTTTCAATACTGGCTTCTTGACCAGTGCACAGTTTTTTCCACAGAACTTTTTGCCCTCTATCAGGCTGTTCACTACGTCCAGAGGCACTAGCTCACTCACTGTGTGATCTGCTCTGACTCCTCAGTGCTCTTCAGAGTCTGGATGATCCAGGTCCAGTCCACCCCATCATTTGACGGATCCAGAACTGTCTCCATTTGTTCACGGGTGGGAGAGTTCAAGTGATGTTCATGTGGGTTCCTGGCCATGTTGGTGTGCCCGGGAATGACACTGCTGATGCAGCAGCCAAGGCTGCAATCCATCTCGGTTGGTCCACCTCTTACTCTGTTCCTTCGCAAAATATTAATTTTCTCTATCGGTGTATCGCATCACTTTGGCATGACCAACAGCCTGGTCAACTTCCTCCCGGCCGTCTCGCCTTGAGGAAGTAATGTAAGCTCTGTTGCAAATAGGGCACCGCCGCTTTAGTCACCGCCACTTGTTGAGTGGCGACCCTGCACCCAGCTGTCCTTTCTGTAGCCAGCCATTAAGAGACATTTCCTGATCCTCTGCCCCTATTTTAGCCACTTAGATCTCGGGGTCGGGCTGCCACCCGCTTTCCCAGACATTTTAGTGGATGTTGTGCGAGCTGTGGTTCGGGTTTTAAGTTTTTTTTAAAAAGCAGTAATATGGACAAAAAGGATCTGATTTCTACGGGGTGACTCTGGTGTCTTGTCGATGTCTTTTAGATATTCTTCCGTAATGTCTTGACATTTTACATTTGTTTTTTCTTCCTTTCTCTATTAGACCTCGGAATGGTTTTTTTACCCTCGCGGTCCCAGCATTCTGAGGTTCTATACTGGGCGCTTATGACCTTAGATGTTTTGCGCCCTAAACCCGCCCCCTCCCCCCGCCCCACCTGCCCCCCCCCCCCCCCAAAAAAAAGAAAAAAAACTATGTTATATGTATCAGACATTTTCAGAAAAATGTGCACTACAAATGGACATATTTTTGAAAAGTAGATTTTTAAAAACATTTTTGCGTCCTACGTTAAACGCTCGAGGAAGGCGGGGAGGGGGGGGACTATCTAGTATTGCCCCGGTTCAGAAATATTGTAGAATTGGGGTTGATGCACAGAACAGTCAGAGTTGTAGTGGGGATGTGGGTAGTCTCCACATGACCCATGTTCACGTTTAGTGGTATTCTGTTTCCTCTTCGTTTATTGCTCTCCCGTCAAATGAAAACGAAACAGATTTCTGTGACTGGGAGCTATCAAATGAATTAAAATACGTTCACATAATTACGGAAGGCAAAAATATATTATTAGTTTCAGGTTTTATTTTATTTCCACCCTTCTGACAAATAAGCATTAATCACCTTGCAGAACAACGAAGGGTTTTTTTTTTTTTTTTTTTTTTTTTTGCCGAAGAAATTTGGCTTTTATGAATCTTTTCTGCTGAGGCAGTCAATTTCTTCGAAATGAAGTGTTTAATTCCATACTATTGGCTAGTTTCAACAGTTCGCTGCATTTCAAGTGCACATTTTTATCTTCTAGCACATATAAAGAACCAAACATGAGATAATAATGGACTGGTACTCAAAGAAAATTTACATTTGAATCTCTACATACGAATGTGCGCTTTAAGCCGAATTATGCATTTTAGTATGGTTCACGAAGTTCCGATGCTTGTAGAGTATCCTCTGAAGTCTTGTTTCTTTCATGACGTAATGTAAGATCTTTTAATGTTTTACATGTACGAACATACCGGGTTCCTGCGTCATCGTAGCTGCTCAAGGGCAATGACTCCTGTTATATGGCACATGCTGCCAACTGGCAAAGTGAACCTATTTCTAATAAGTCTTGAAAAAATATTGTGTATGGTGATTTGAAAAGTGTTACTTTCAAAGTAGATTTCCTTTTTCGCTAGGTGAACTATGTGCGAGAATGTATGATGAATTTGTTAAAACACAGACCTCACTCTTTGAGGACGAGCAATTAGAAGAATTTCGAGCCCAAAAGATCAGACATTTATTAAAAATTTTACTGGTACATTTATGCTATGTATCGTAAAGTGTAACATGCCCAAAAAAGATCAACATTATACACTCCTGGAAATGGAAAAAAGAACACATTGACACCGGTGTGTCAGACCCACCATACTTGCTCCGGACACTGCGAGAGGGCTGTACAAGCAATGATCACACGCACGGCACAGCGGACACACCAGGAACCGCGGTGTTGGCCGTCGAATGGCGCTAGCTGCGCAGCATTTGTGCACCGCCGCCGTCAGTGTCAGCCAGTTTGCCGTGGCATACGGAGCTCCATCGCAGTCTTTAACACTGGTAGCATGCCGCGACAGTGTGGACGTGAACCGTATGTGCAGTTGACAGACTTTGAGCGAGGGCGTATAGTGGGCATGCGGGAGGCTGGGTGGACGTACCGCCGAATTGCTCAACACGTGGGGCGTGAGGTCTCCACAGTACATCGATGTTGTCGCCAGTGGTCGGCGGAAGGTGCACGTGCCCGTCGACCTGGGACCGGACCGCAGCGACGCACGGATGCACGCCAAGACCGTAGGATCCTACGCGGTGCCGTAGGGGACCGCACCGCCACTTCCCAGCAAATTAGGGACACTGTTGCTCCTGGGGTATCGGCGAGGACCATTCGCAACCGTCTCCATGAAGCTGGGCTACGGTCCCGCACACCGTTAGGCCGTCTTCCGCTCACGCCCCAACATCGTGCAGCCCGCCTCCAGTGGTGTCGCGACAGGCGTGAATGGAGGGACGAATGGAGACGTCGTCTTCAGCGATGAGAGTCGCTTCTGCTTTGGTGCCAATGATGGTCGTATGCGTGTTTGGCGCCGTGCAGGTGAGCGCCACAATCAGGACTGCATACGACCGAGGCACACAGGGCCAACACCCGGCATCATGGTGTGGGGAGCGATCTCCTACACTGGCCGTACACCACTGGTGATCGTCGAGGGGACACTGAATAGTGCACAGTACATCCAAACCGTCATCGAACCCATCGTTCTACCATTCCTAGACCGGCAAGGGAACTTGCTGTTCCAACAGGACAATGCACGTCCGCATGTATCCCGTGCCACCCAACGTGCTCTAGAAGGTGTAAGTCAACTACCTTGGCCAGCAAGATCTCCGGATCTGTCCCCCATTGAGCATGTTTGGGACTGGATGAAGCGTCGTTTTACGCGGTCTGCACGTCCAGCACGAACGCTGGTCCAACTGAGGCGCCAGGTGGAAATGGCATGGCAAGCCGTTCCAGAGGACTACATCCAGCATCTCTACGATCGTCTCCATGGGAGAATAGCAGCCTGCATTGCTGCGAAAGGTGGATATACACTGTACTAGAGCCGACATTGTGCATGCTCTGTTGCCTGTGTCTATGTGCCTGTGGTTCTGTCAGTGTGATCATGTGATGTATCTGACCCCAGGAATGTGTCAATAAAGTTTCCCCTTCCTGGGACAACGAATTCACGGTGTTCTTATTTCAATTTCCAGGAGTGTATGTTGAAGCTTATCTTTTCTTGCAGATTATCAATCTTCGAGACCAATATTATGTGTAAAAGCTTTGCATTTCCTGTAGCAACGCTATGTACATTATTTGAAACCATTAACTTCTCTTATTTGTGTGTTCGTGCTACTTAAGTGATCTTGCTATTGGCTAACTACATCACGTGTCCTATGCTGTCATCGGCCGGTGAGATCACGTGACATGAGCAATGACTGGCTTACAAAAGCGCATCGAAATTTGGATTTCAATGCTTTGGAAAGTAACATGTGTTGTTTGGCGGAATTCCAATTTATACCTTCATAATACGAAAATATGCAGCGTGCACGTTGCTGCACATCAAAGATCTTTCTAAAATGTGCTTTCTTCTCTTAGTTTCGTACAAAACCATAATCATTCAAAGGATGGATAAGTTTCACAGCGGCAAGGAAAAGTATACTGACACTTAACATGGAAAAAGTTTATTTTCATCTGGGAGAATGTGTATTTTTAATCGGGAAATTCGGGAATTTTTTTCCTTGTCCGCGTATACAACCTGTCATTGCTTTAAACATAATTAAACTATGATAATTAACACTGGTAAGTCAGTAAGGCTGTACCCATCATCTTTTAGACTTCAGGTTACTAAAGCCAACACCTTTATCATTCAAAGGACACACATTGCCACATTACTAATGCCATATCACTTTCATGGACACAGAGTCATGTCCATGCCACACCACTGCCATGTATCTGTCACACCATGCGTCACATCACTTCTTCTGCCACAATGGTGGCCCTCCTGCCTTTGGCAGACATGTCACCTTGTGCTAGAACACTATATTGAAGACACAGTCATCCTACACATCTGAGCCAGCCTGAGAAACCAACATTAGTGGAGCATTGTCTGAACACTGGGCATCACATGCTTTATGAGAAAAACGAAGCATTATCATTGTGGGACTGCTATTAAGAATGCCATGCATATCTGTATGGCAAACAATCTAAATGAAATCTCACATTTTGATTATTACATGCCGGTCCCAAATCAGTATTGGATAGGATTAAATTCAAATGAGAGCAACAAGAAACTCCAGTTAAAGACTTTACAGTAGGACTTGCAGAATTTTAATTCAGCTTTTAACACAGCAGCATCTGGTAGCACATTATTTCCCAACTGTGCAAAGGTGGAAGACATCACTTTGGCTTCCAGCAGGAGGCACTACAAACAATTGCCATCCAAATTTAAGGACTTTTCATTCATGCATGGTTCCTGCTCCTGGCCCCAGTACGATTGGCAGCCATTATGTTTCGCATCAGTAACTACAGGAATCACCTTAAGACGTTTAACAGTTGTTTAAGTAAAATACTGAGATCGATCCAAGAATTCTATTTGCAGCAGATCTAGCAGCAACGTCTGAAAAGTCACATCTACCAAGTTAACATTTAAATACTTTTGTCGATGTTGCAAGAGTGACAGTTTCTTTCCAAATTTTGAGAGTAAAATCCCCATTGACATTACCATTTCTTAATTGATGAAAATTAATTCATATAAATTTGAAGTTCGGTTTGTTGAGTGGATATTTATCTTTTGTAGTGTGACTCCAATTTTTCCAGAGTTGTTGCATGAAATTGATAACCAGGCAATGTTTTATGTAGATATTATTCCATTTATTCATTTACATTTCCACTATAACATGACCTTGTATGTGGACTCAACACAGACTAGGCAGACTAAATTGGACTCGGACGGGGCTCCCGCTGATGTGTATATAGCCTCCAGCAATAAAAATATTTAATAGCATTATTGATGCATGAACATACCTAAAATTATAATTAAAAGTTATCAATCTTCAATATTCTAAGTAAAGAATTTGTGTGGTTTTTACTAAATGTAGAAATATGTTTAACACTATCAGAATTTTGATTGAAATATTTTTAATAGAAAATTTATTGAAATAGCTTCTGTAAACAATCAGACCAAAGTCATTCTGAATTACATTTCAAATACTAAATAATTTTTCGCACTAACATGTTAACTGGATCGTGAACAAAAGGTGAACAATCTATAATGGTCAGATATGTAATTTATACTTCATAAATATTTCTAAACTGATTGCAAAATAATGTATTTCCTAGAATGTTTCAAATAGTAATTTCTTTTATAAAATACACTGCCTGACAGAAAATCCGACGCATCCAGAAGATATGGTCAGAGGTTAATGTGTCTTATTGTATTGTGGGTATGTAAAAAACGACGATGAGTTAAAATTCTCTGTGACAGGTAGAACAGCCAGCAGAGTGTATCAGTGCATTTAATGTTTAGTGTTTTTACTGGACCTGGTGGGGTATGTATGGGATGTGAGCAGCGTTCGACAGTGGATGCTTACTATGGACGACATGGAAATGTTACGTACTTGTCTGAGACAATGTTGTCAGCACCTGACAGTTCTAAAGGAACCTCTTGTGTGCATCCATTTGGTTGGCTGATCAAATAATGGCAATATCCAGATTTGTGGGACATTCAAATTTTACACTCGACTGCTGTTGGATTGCGTGGAAATTGAGGACAGACATACTCGTTTAGCTTCCACGCGACTACGTCTGAGCACCACAAGGAAGGATTGCTGTGCCGTGAGCCAACCACATTGCAGTTACTTCACAACTGCATGTGCTATCCAAGTAATGGACTTCCTACAACATTCTATGTCGCCATGCACCATTGTTCAGAGACTAGAAGTAGGAGAAAATTACTGTCTAACGCGGAGGCTGATGTTAACACAAGTGGCTGTGTTTGGAGTGGTGAAGTGACCTGGCCGGATGGACTATTGATGAATGGTACTGTGTAGTGTTAAAATGATGAATCGTGGATCTACACTACTCTGGACGACTTAACGTCATGCGACTCCTGGCGTCAAGATGTGGGAAGATGTTGGGTACAAATTCGGGTCACAGCTGGCAGTGATGGAGAGGACTTTGAGGGCACAACGGTACATCACAGACATGTTGCGTCCTCGTGTGTTACCTATTTAAGTGACAATATTTTTCAACAGGACAGTGCTTGTCCATATGTGACTCGTGTGTACATGTGTGGGACCATCTCAGATGTCAACAGCATCCAGGATATTGAGGACCAGTTATAACAGTTGTGGGCCAGCTTGCCTCAGGAGAGGTTACACTGGCTTTATGGCACCATTTTCAAATGAACCAATGCGCTCGTCCAAGCCAGAGAGGAGTCCAACGTCATAATGATAAGTGGGCAGTGTTCGGCTGATACTGGCAAGATCTTTGTAAATGTGACTCAAATTTGTAGTTTCATCACAGACCATATTAACCCACCAAATTTCATTTCATTTCCTCCTGCTCTTCAGGGTGGTTCATTTTTTGTCAGGCAATGTAACAACATTGTGGCATCCAACACAATACATTTAAGTACAATCTACATTTGCCACATGATAAAAGATCAAAATCATGATTTACAAAAAAAGTTTAAGTAATGACAAAAATTCCCCTACTATGTATGTATGTGTGTATCATGTACTTAATTATAAAATGTGAATTGTAAACTAGTCTGACATGTTACACCCTGTTTAGGTATTTATATGTCCTGTCACTGTCAGGAGAGCAACTTTGTTTGTCTCTTTGTGTTTAATATTATCCAACGGTTTGGTGTATTTTTAGATATTTGTACTTGTGATGGGAGAGCAATTGTATCTCTCTCCATATGTCTGTGTGTAAAACACCTGTGTAGTTGTGAGGGGACATTCAGGGAGAGAAATTGTATCTCCCTCCATATGTCTGGGTGTAAAACACCTGTGTAGTTGTGAGGGGACATTCAGTAATTAAATACCAACATATAAAGTGAACACAATGCCTATGCAAGCAGTTGAAATGTCTGTAAGTGTTCATTGCCAGTCTAGTGAAGAACCATTTGTTTGGTTCATGTTTACATGAACATAACATCGAAGGACTGTTAAGATAGCATGTCTTCTTGAAGAAAGTTCTTTTTAAGAAGTGTGTGCAATGATCAGGTTTTACTTTGAGAGTGTGCATTCATCAAAAATATTCTCTCTGCTGAACAGGAAATATGGTGGTAGTTGCATGAACTGTGCAAGTTTTAATGCATGGGTGTAAAAGTTTAAAAACAGTCACAAAAATGAAACAAATGAACACTGTGTCGGGCATCTGATAGCAGTATCAACTTGAGCATTGCATGCTCATATATATTCACGTATTCAAGAAGAGTGACAACTTACAGCTGAAACAAATCACTGATAAATGTCAAATAAGTGTTGACACAACTCGCCCCATCTTTCAAAACAAAGGAAACTGCTGTAAGACTTGTCCAAGATGCATTCCCACATAGTTTACCATTCATCTCAAGGCTTGGACTTCCGCATTTGCTCTGCACTCAAAAATTATTTCACTTGCATATGTAACCTATTTTTGGACAAAATTTTAAACTGTGAGGAAACGAAGATGCAACATTTTGAGCTAGTGTAGAAGCATGCAGTGGAGACAATCTGAATGAACTATCTGTATCATCATCATCATCATCATCATCATTTAAGACTGATTATACCTTTCAGCGTTCAGTGTGGAGCATAGCTCCCTTATAAAATTCCTCCATGTTCCCCTATTCAGTGCTAACATTGGTGCCTCTTCTGATGTTAAACCTATTACTTCAAAATCAATCTTGACCGAATCCAGGTACCTTCTTCTTGGTCTGCCCTGACTCCTCCTACCCTCTACTGCTGAGCTCATGGGTCTCTTGGGTAACCTTGCTTCTCCCATGCGTGTAACATGACCCCACCATCTAAGCCTGTTCGTCCTGACTGCTACATCTATAGAGTTCATTCCTAGTTTTTCTTTGATTTCCTCATTGTGGACACCCTCCTGCCATTGTTCCCATCTATTAGTACCTGCAATCATCCTAGCTACTTTCATATCCATAACCTCAACCTTGTTGATAAGGTAACCTGAATCCACCCAGCTTTCGCTCCCATACAACAAAGTTGGTCGAAAGATTGAACGGTGCACAGATAACTTAGTCTTGGTACTGACTTCCTTCTTGCAGAAGAGAGTAGATCGTAGCTCAGCGCTCACTGCATTAGCTTTCCTACACCTCGCTTCCAGTTCTATCACTATGCTGCCATCCTGTGAGAATATGCATCCTAAGTACTTGAAACCATCCACCTGTTCTAACTTTGTTCCTCCTATTTGGCACTCAATCCGTTTATATTTCTTTCCCACTGACATTACTTTCGTTTTGGAGATGCTAATCTTCATACCATAGTCCTTACATTTCTGATCTAGCTCTGAAATATTACTTTGCAAACTTTCAATCGAATCTTCCATCACAACTAAGTCATCCGCATATGCAAGACTGCTTATTTTGTGTTCACATATCTTAATCTCACCCAGCCAGTCTATTGTTTTCGACATATGATCCATAAATAATATGAACAACATTGGAGACAGGTTGCAGCCTTGTCTAACCCCTGAAACTACTCTGAACCATGAACTCAATTTACCGTCAACTCTAACAGCTGCCTGACTATCCATGCTTGCAAAAGTTTGCCTCCTATTCCATAATCTCGTAGAACAGACAATAACTTCCTCCTACGAACCCGGTCATATGCCTTTTCTAGATCTATAAAGCATAGATACAATTCCCCGTTCCACTCATAACACTTCTCCATTATTTGCTGCAAGCTAAAGATCTGGTCCTGACAACCTCTAAGAGGCCTAAACCCACAATGATTTTCATCCAATTGGTCCTCAACTAATACTCACACTTTCCTTTCAACAATACCTGAGAAGATTTTACCCACAACACTGATTAAAGAGATACCTCTGTAGTTGTTACAATCTTTTCTGTTTCCATGTTTAAAGATTGGTGTGATTACTGCTTTTGTCCAGTCTGATGGAACCTGTCCCGACTCCCAGGCCATTTCAATTATCCTGTGTAGCCATTTAAGACCTGACATTCCACTGTATTTGACGAGTTCCAACTTAATTTCATCCACCCCAGCTGCTTTATTGCACTGCAATCTATTGACCATTTTCTCCACTTCCTCAAATGTGGTCCTATTTCCATCATCATTCCTATCCCATTCTACCTCGAAATCTGAAACATTACTGATCGTATTTTCACCTACATTGAGAAACTCTTCAAAATATTCCCTCCATATGCCCAAGGCATCCACAGGATTTGCCAGCAGTTTTCCTGACCTGTCCAAAATACTTGTCATTTCCTTCTTACCTCCCTTTTGAAGACTGCTAATTACACTCCAGAATGGTTTTCCAGCAGCTTGACCCATAGTCTCCAACCTGTTTCCAAAGTCTTCCCAAGATTTCTTCTTGGATGCTGCAATTATCTGTTTGGCTTTGTTTCTTTCTTCAACATAACTTTCTCTGTCTACCTGAGTTCTAGTATGTAGCCATTTTTGATACACCTTCTTTTTCCTTTTACAGGCTGCCTTGACTGTGTCATTCCACCAAGGTGTTTGCTTCATCCTACTTTTACACACTACTGTTCCAAGACATTCTTTAGCCACTTCTAGTACTGTGTCCCTGTACCTTGTCCATTCCTTTTCCAATGACTGTAATTGACTACATTCAACTAACTGGTACCTTTCTGAGATCACTGTTATGTACTTGTGCCTGATTACCTTATCCTGAAGTTTCTCCAATCTTATCCTCCTACATATGGACCTGACCTCCTGCACTTTCGGCCTCACAATCCCAATTTCACTGCAGATTAAATAATGATCTGTGTCATCAAAGAATCCCCTGAATACACGTGTGTCCCTCACAGCCTTCCTGAGTTCCTGATGTGTTGTTATATAGTCAATGACAGATCTGGTTCAACTGCCTTCCCAAGTATACCAGTGAATGTTCTTATGTTTAAAAAAGGAGTTTGTGATTACTAAGCCCATACTGGCACAGAAATCCAAGAATTGTATCCCGTTCCTGTTGACCTCCATATCCTCTCCAAATTTACCCATAACCTTTTCATACCCTTTTGTTCGATTTCCAATCCTGGCATTAGAATCACCCATGAGCAGAACACTGTCCCTGTCCTTTACTCTAACAACTACATCACTGAGTACCTCATAAAAACTAAAGAAATTCAAAATACAACCGATCACTGGTAAGGTCATAGTACCAATGTTTTGGAGTGGCTGAGGTCCGATTGTGTTGTTTTTCAGAGAAGCGACGCACTGTCAACAGCATATATTAAACGGGCATGACTGAGAACAGTCAAACCTTACCCGTAGAGGAAAGATTCATGATCGCAGGTGAAGGACATGCCACTCAAAGCAACACCAGACTTGAGCTGATGCTCCAAGGTGTTGGCAAAATGGATTGGAAGCTCCAACATTATCTTCCATGCAGCCCTGTCCTTGCGCCATTTGTATCCAATGAAAGAAGCTTTGTTTGTGGCACAGTTTGGCAGCAGTAAAATGGCAAAAAAGAAGTACTGACTGACTTCAACTTCGAGGTAAACAATTATTTGCTGAATGTGTAAGACGACTTGTAAGGAAAATGGACAAGTGTTTTGGGTTGTGCGGTAAAATATTGGCTACTGACTTGCTCTTGTACATGAGGCATAACACTCATGCCATTGAACATATCCTGGTGCTGTTGGATGTTTTGGCCTCGTGTTTGATTCTGACTTGCTAAGTAGGAACATGTAGATCGCAACAGTCATCTATCATTACTTTGTAAAGCATGTATTGCCATTTTGATATTTGTTATTAAAATCAGACACTTCCAGTGTAATATCAGTAGGTCTGACTTGAGACTGAACCAGTTGGTCCAAAACTAGTTGCCAAATATATGTTCTGCAACTGCAATAGCTACACGAGATATGGAAAATATATTGATTTAACAAACCATTGTTGTTCCATGGGTACATGTTAGTTCAGTTACTGAATGACCCTTGTATTATATTTATTTTCACTGGTACAAGAGCAACAGTGTTTGTCTCACCATGTACTTGTCATCGGCGTACTTAGTTGAGGTAAAGAAATACTGTGTTGGCAGAGTGACTCAGTTTCTGAGCATTTCAGTCTACATCATCGATATAGTTAGCATGTTGTATTTCAGTGATACAAGAGCAACCGTGTTGGTCATGGTACATATTGATCATCATCAAGATAATTAGTTAATGTAAATAAATATCTTGTTGGAGAATGACTGTGTTACTCTCACCATGCTTTAGACGACACCAGTATCATTACTATATTTCATTTCATTGATACAAGAGCAACAATGTTTATCTTGCCATGTATTTATTATTATCAATATAATTAGTTGCTGTAAGTAAATATCTTGTTTCAAGAGTGACTGTGTAACTATCAACATATGTTTCTGCCTGCAATATTATGGGGAGGTACCCAAAAGAAACCAAACCAATTCTTTTGGAAGGCAGAACTTTTGCAATACAGTGTGTTGCCACTAGAAGCACATAGTGTGAACATTATTAGTAAGCCGAGAGCCATCACTGAAGGAGATTAGGACTAGTATCTGAAAAGTGTATAGCGTCAATTTTTTTGTGTGACAGTCGTTTTTTTCAATGCTGAGTCTCGTGAACAGGGTGCGGTGGTGAAATTGTGCTTTTTGCTCTGCAAGAGTGGAACAGAAACTTTTGAAACATTGAAAATAGCATACAAAGATGATGCTATGGGGAAATCTCAAGCGCATGAGTGGTTTGCTCATTTCAAAGATGGTGAAATGTCAGTCGCCAACAGACATCATTCTGGTCATCCTTCCATAGCCTGAACATATGAAAATGTTGCAAATATTAGTATGTTTATCAAGGTAGGTCAATGACGTATCACTGAAGAAATTGTGGAGCTGTTGGGAGTGGCTTGGAGTTCAGTGCAACAAATTGTGACAGAGAATTGGAAAATTTCGTACCAAATTCATGCCATGAGTGCTGAACAAAAACAAGTTCACGTGGAAGCATACTGTACTGTGAAACACAAGTCCTGAAATGATGTAAAGTTGTTTTAAAAAATTGTCACAGGTAACATTAAAACAATGCTGATTTTTTATTTTTTTTATTTTTTTATTTTTTATTTATTTATTTATTTATTTATTTTTTATTTTAATTATGTGAGTGAAATCATCCATTCAGAGATTTGTTCCACTAACATCAGACAGTTAACCAGGCTTTCGACTTGGAACTTTGAAAAGATAGCACAACAGTGTGCGCTGGAAGAGACCTGATTTGTTTCAGTAGGGTGACTGGTTTTTCCATCATGACAATCCTCCTGCTCACACAGCCATGTCTGTATAACAGTTCTTGACCAAAAATGATACGAAACCATGTTACTCACTCCCCGTACTCACTTGAATGTGCCTTGTGTGACTTTTTCTGTTTCCTTTGATGAAGAGAGACATGAAAGAAAATATGTTGCGGAGGTGAAGAAAAAGAGACAGACGCACTATCAAGCATCTCAAAAGATGAATTTAAACAATGTTTTGAAAAATGTAGTAAAGGACTAAATAAGAGTATTAGTTCATATGGAGAGTATTTTGAAGGTTTTTTGCCTGAAATGGGGATGAATAAGTTAAGAAAAGGGTTTATTTTTGGTACCCCCTCATAGTTCCCATATTTCTCGTTACTCATACAAGAGCGACAATGTTTGCCTTGCCATGTATTTATTATTATCAGTATAATTAGTTAATGTAAGTAAATGTCTTGTTGCGAAAGAGACTGCTTTAGTCTCACCATGTGTTTCTGCCGACAGTATAGTTATAGTTTTTTATTTGCATAGTTTTTGAAATATACCCTAACCTTCTGGAAGGCATAAGCTGAAAATACAAGCACCAATTGCAGTGTCATTATAAAAGCATTAAAAGTGTACTCTCTTACTGTCTTGTTTGGATCGACATGAAACACAAATCAATAATTAATGCAGTGTGACATTGACAGCAGTAAAGTTGTCTTTTCTCTCTCAAAAGGTGGTCTAGTGGCAAATCTGTGATACCATGTTCCAGCTTGTCATTTCTAGAACAATTTTTTGTAATTTTTTTTTCTGTTCCTTCACTTTGCATATCAGCATGATTCTGGAATTTCGGTGACAATTTGTGAATGAAATGCCATCTGGTCCAGCTTACCACCATCCTCTCTGCAGAGCTGCCTCTTTTCAGCTGATGTGAATACTGGATGAGCTGCATTTGTGGTATCACAGTTTGTACTCACTGTCACCACACTGTTGTCATTCCATAAAGCCACTAATATATTAGCTGAATTGTTAAATGTGAAGTCAAATGCCCCTTTAGGTTTCTTTTTCAGTTCATTTCACTTCTTTGCATTACAATGTTTACCATTCCTGTTGGCTATTATTGTACTCATGGCTGAAACATTTCTTAGATGGAACCCATGCAAAAGATGAAATGCAGTAAATAGATTATCAAAATGATATGATGTGAAGGAAAGTTGCCACTCACCCCATAGCGGAGATGCTGAGTCACAGTCAGGCACAACAAAAAGACTCTCACAGTTACAGACTCCAACCATTAAGGCCTTCAACAATAGACAGAACAGTCTGTGTGGTTTCAGTTGCCTGAGACTGCAGCTGAAAGCTATAATTGTGAGAGTCTTTTTGTTGTGCCTCTCTGCAACTCTGTATCTCTGCTATATGGTGAATGGCAACTTTTGTTCTCATAATATTGTTACAATACATCCTGGATTTTCCATTGTTTGATTATCAAACTGTTATGCATACAGCAGCTCTTCTAGCTGGTTGTCACTTGTCATGACTACTCCTTAACAAAGACATTGTCAGTATATTTTTCTAGCAGTGTACCAATGCCCTGGTACACTTTGAGCCATGCCAGAGATCCATTACTTGGAGCTCCACACCAGAAACAAACCAATATCTTATAGGTTTGCCTCTAGTAAACTGTTTTGCCCCTTACTACCCAAAATAAGGATCCATACTTTGTGAATTTATACATCTTGAATGATGATCAATGTGTTTAAGACCATATTACATAAATTTAAATGACTTAAGCTGGTCAAGTATGCTTTTATTGCTAAAATATAGTGTAAACACATGTGTACTTACATCACAGCAGAAGAGAAATGACAAAACTTTGTATCTGATTGTTGTATTCATAAAGCTAACATAATTCTAAAATGATGTACTTCGACAGTCACTGAGGCTACATTGGGCATGCAAATACCCATCCTGTCCTTTGCTATTTTAAAATATTTCGAGGCAATGTGGGAACAGTTACTTCTCTAAGACATATGTGCACAGACAAATTGTACTTACACATCAGCAAGGTTGGACAGACAGTCCGTTTTCAACTAACCAAGTATTCTCATGTGCACAGAATAATGCTTACTCACCAATGAAAGCTAAATGTTTTGAACAATGGTACGAGTCAGTGTATACTTTTGCCATCTGTTGGAAGGTTGAATAAAGTAGTAGTGTAAGAAATTTTAAGCTCCCCTGTAAATATCGTGCCTGAAGGGCAAAGGCAGTATCTGGGTTAACATAATTAGATAATGTAAGTAAATTCTTTGTCGCAAGAGTAACTGTGTCACTCTCACCACATGTTTCTGCCTGCGTCAGTATAGGTACCCTTTGTCTTTTGACCAATGCAAGAACAACAGTGTCTGTTTTGTCATGTATTTATTAGTATCAACATAATTAATGTAAGTAAATATCTTGTTGCGAGAGTGACTGTGTTACTCTCATGACATGTTCCTGGCTATGCCCTTATAGCTACCATATTAACAACACTGTTTTCTTACCATGTATTTAGTTTATTCAAAGAGACAGCTGGGATAGCTGATACTTACGTTAGTTCAGTACAGGTGAAAGTCACACAAAACAGATAAAAATAATTAAAACCTAGGTTTTGGAACCTTTTTCCTTCATCAGGGAGGATAGATCAGGAAGAGGAAAGCCGAGGGGGAGGAAAGTGTAACACACAACACATCATAAGTATTGTGCCAGCTTCAAAGATAAGAATATCAATTGAGAGATAAAGAGGTATGTGTGTGATAATAATATGAATAACAGTAAGTAGAGAGAGATTACATAATAAATAATGAGAAACGGAAAAACAGTATAAAAGAGGAGTAAAGGAATAAAGAGGATATAGAGCGGAGTTTAACGTAAATTGAGTCCAGGGGAATGATGCGATGAAAGGATTTCTTGTAACGCAAGTTTCCATCTGTGTAGTTTGATAGGACTGGTGTCGGGTGAGAGGATTCTAATGGCTTGTGGGTAGTAGTTGATGTCTAGTTCCATAAAGTTATGTTGTAGAGTATGATGTACTCTGGGTATTGGGCAATCCCCAAGTGGACAGTTGGTCTGTACTGATTTCACATACACAGCCAATTTGGTGGTTGTCACTTCAACATAGATTATTTATTTTGGTACCTTTCTCATCTTAGTATTATTCATCTTATCTATCTCACATATTCCCCTTCATTATTCTGTCTTCTATGCTTTGAAGCTGGCACAGCACATATAATATGCTGTCTTTCACTTGTTTTGACAACCTTTACACCATCTTTCCTTACCTTCTCAATGTTACCTCATAACCTAGATTGTGAGTGACCTACATCCACTTTCCCTTCTTTCTCATTTTTCCCCTGCAACATGTTTTATCCCTGATGAAACAAGGAGTTAGTTGAAAGCTAGGTTTTACGATTTTTGTCAGTTTTGTGTGGCTGTCAGCTGTACTTGGCTAAGATAAGTACTGGCCAGTCCATCTCTCTCTTCTTGTACTCTTCGCATTTGTGTACGAGTTTTTTGTTTTAACCATCTATATATTATTGTCAACATAAATAGTTATGTAAATAAATATCTTGTTGTCAGTGACTGTGTTAGTCTCTCCACATGTTCATCTTTGTCACCAGTATAGTTACTGTTTCTGTTTTCACTGTTGAAAGAACAGCACTGTTTGTCTAGCCATATATTTAATATAATTTACTTCTGATGCTGGCCACATTGACGAACACTAGATTTCGGGATCTCCGATTTTCCATAGTGATTTAGTGGTTATTTCAGATCAGTTTTATTCTTACACTTAGCCTTAGTCTAGTCCAGTCCAGTCTAGACTAGCCATTATACTGTTTTTATTTAACAATGAAATTTGTCAAACAGCTGTACACTTGCGAAGTTATTTTATTTTCACTGCCAGTTTTGGCACTTCATTATGTCATCTTCAGGCCCCATATGCGTAATGAAGTGCCAAAACTGTTAGCGAAAACAAAATAAAATAACTTGTCAAGTGCACGGCTGTTTGGCAAATTTCATTGTTAAATATTTGATCAGCCACTGCCCCATGCCCACAATGGATCAACAGAGATAATAATGTCAGGTGGCTGAGCTGTAGGTGAAGTCTGTAGACTGTGTGGTGGAGTTGGACGTCTTTCTATGTGACATGGAAGTCTTTGTTTAATGGTCTGCTGACCAACTGCTTAGTCATAGCGATGATTTCTATCTTTCTGTCCTGGAACAAGTTGCTTAAATTAGGCTTGAGTTGGTGAATGTGGTCTTTTATCACTGTTCCCTTCAGGATTTTTGCCCATGTTGCTGGTAGGGATGAACAATATGCAATCTTCAAGGGGGCAGAGGTCTTCAAAATCGATTGAGTTTGCTATTTTCTGTCGGTTGCAGCATGCATGTGATTGACGTATTGTAGGCTCCCTGTCAGACGAATTTGTGCTTGACTTGAAGCTTGCTGCATCTACCAAACTTGCGATGGCTGCCACACATTAAGCACTTTGGGTTTTTGCTGGTGCAGTTTTCTGTATTGTGCTAAAAGCTGAAGTACGAGGGCATTTTGAAAAGTAAAGATACAATGGCTCGCAGTCCTTAAATAGAACATTTATTTAGAAAACGCCAGTTACATCTTATTAACTGGATTATTTGTTATTTTTCGACATAATCAACCCTGTTATCCAAACATTTGTTAAGTGGGTGCACAAGCTTTTGTATCCCACAGTCATAGAAGGTTACCGCCTGTTGTCGGAACCACATTTCAACTTCATCTTTGATCTCTTCATTGTCGTGGAATGATTTTCCACCAAGATGTTATTTCAGGTAATGGAAGAAATGGAACTCAGTGGGCACAAGGTCCAGGCTGTATGGCAGATGGTCCAATACGTCCCATTTGAATTGTTTGAGTAGTGCTTTGGTTACGAGCACTGCGTGAGGTCGAGCGTTGTCATGAAGCAAGCAGACTCCACTTGTCAGCATTCCCCTGCGTTTGTTTTGAATTGCCCTTCGAAAACATTTCAAAGTCTGGCAATTAATTGTTGTTCCAGGAGGCATAAATTCCAACAGAAGAATGCCTTGTCTGTCCCAAAAAACAGAAGCCATGATTTTCTTAGCTGAAATCGACGTTTTGCATTTCCTGGGTTTTGATGAATTCGAATGGCGCCATTGCATTGATTGTTGCTTGGATTCAGGTGTATGATGATGATAAACCCACGTCTTGTCACCTGTCGCAATGTGATCAAGGAGCTCATCGCCTGCTTCAGCATAGCATGTGAGGAAGTGGATTGCAAACCCCATCCTTTTCTTATTGTGTTCTTCCATTAACAGTTTTGGAACCCAGCGCACACACTTTCCTGTACCCTAATTTGACAGTCACAACGTCATCAAGAGTTGTCATTGACACGTCCCGTATGATCTGATGCAATACTTTCAATGTGAGACATCTATTCACGCGAATTTCTTCCTCCGTTCTCCGAAGAAGGGCATCAAAGATCTCAGATGGCCGACCTGTTCTTTGTTTGTCATGAACATCGGTCATACCTTCAGAGAAATGATGACACCATTTCATTACATTTTTTTGATTCATAATGTGTCCATAAACAGAAACAATTTCTTTGTAAGTATCCGCTGGTCGCTGACATTTTGCGTGAAGAAAACGTATGACAGAGCGCACTTGGCATTTGGCGGGATTCTGAATTGGTGCAGCCATTTTAAACACGACTTACTCCAACCAGAAGCAACGTTCAACTGCCGAACGAGCGTGAGGAGAAAGCTAACATTTCAAGGTTAACACCAGTGTTGCCAACTTGCTCGCCAAACCTCTTCTGTGCCTCTGGCGTACAGTGTATCTTTACTTTCCGAAATACCCTCATATTTACTGCATTGGAAGGCTTGAGGGGATGTTAGGTTAGACGTTCCAGTTTGTGTAGCCTTACAAATACAAGTGCTCCTTAGAGGTTGTGGTCTCCTTTGGAGTAGCAGTGCTCCATAGAGGGTCGTCATCTTCTTTGGCGTGGGGGAATGGCTTTTCTTTCCGCAATTGGGTGATATTTATATATACTGAAAGAACTCGCTGTGCTTTGGTAATACATTCTTTTGTCAGTGACTGTTATTGCCTTGTCTGTGGTGCCCATTTGGTTGATCACTTTGTTGATGCATGACGAGGTCGTGCCTGGATTGGGGGAAACAGGGGCTCTGATTTTTTCCTGTGACTATGGTGGACGTATGTGTTCCACTCTTAGGGACTTTTCAGTGTGCGCTGACTCACCTAAATGTTTAGTTTTAAATGGAGCTAGGCCCCTGTTACCTGTTAGTAGATGTTAGTAGACAGTGATCTCCATTGTGGAGTTTCAGCTGGGAGTTACGTTGCTTGAATTGGCCACATAGTGCATGCTGTATGTCTCCAGGGATATTTTCAGTGATCTATGTGAAAATGTCTGTTAACCCTTGCGGGAAACTTCTTGTTCAGGATGTTAAGCTGTTGCAGTGTGAGCACAAGTATTCAGATCTCATGTGACAAACAGGATCCTTCAGAGTATGGGTAGGCTTCTGCCAATTACTCTGAAGCATCAGTGGACTGAGCCTGAATGCCTTCAGTCTGAGCTAGGGGGTTTAGAAATTTTGATTCCTTTACATTTTGTTATGTTTTTTGTTTCAGTGTAAGAATGTGTTAAACTCTAAATCTGTGAGTTATCGTGTTTTCAGGGCGTTTGTAACTTACATGAAATGGCTCAGAACCTAATGAAGTGAGCTTAAAGGGAAAATTCTCTGTGATGTTGTGGTATTACTGAGTTTTATGCTGACTGAGTGATGTATCAGTTGGCATGTTTGTGTGTGTTGGAGATGTACCAGAGCACACCTGTTATATTCCTAACAGCACTGTTCTGGAAAACTTCGATCTTCTTCAAATGAGTTCTGCAGGGATGCCATAGATCTCACAACCATATAACAAGGATGAAAGCATCATCATGTTCCAAATAAGGTATTTTGCTCTGTTGGTGATCCCATTACTCTATCCTAATGGGTAAAAATTACACAAACCAGCTAAACATATGTTACATACATTGTTTGTATGTGCTTGCAGTTGAATTTTAGGCCTAAATACTGTACTTCACAGTATCGTGCTAGGGGAGGTCGTGTTAATCAATGGAGATTTGGAAGTCTCCTTTTGATGGTGAACATGGTAGTGTACATTTTTGTGAGTTAACTCAGTGGTGGAATAAGGGGAAAAATAAAGTTATTTGCTCAACTGGGCATTGCAGATGCAAAACTACGTAATTCAGGTTTAGTTGGCAATTAATGAATTACTTGCACATCTAGCAGCGTTACACAGTGGCTCATTTTCAGTTCTTTGAACCAAGGAGCCACTGAATGTGTTTGTGGTGACATTTCTCCCTAATTATTGCAATAAGTTTAGCAATACGTACCTCCAAAACAATCTATTGGGTGTACCATATTTAATTCCGATCTTGCGCAAGTATTGTTCACAGTTTTGAAGAACCACTGCAACAATAATGCAGAGATTGCCTTTGCTCTGTCAACACCAGGAACTGGTACAATTATCTCATCAGTGATTTCTACAGGATCGTGTATTGAATCTGTAGCTAATGTCAATCTCTGCAATTGGAGACTCCGCACTTGTGCTAGCCAAAGCTTCTGTGTCGTCTTGTCTGGCAGCAGCTGTAATTTGAGACTGGCCACTAGCTATAGCTGTTATCTCTTCTGAGTCATATAATATTTTCGAATTAGAAGGTCCTCGTTTTCCTCATCTATCGCTGTGTGGTATGGTACAGCTAACCAAGGTTCACGCAGCTCTCCCTGTTGGAGGTTAGAGTCCTCCCTGGGGCATGCATGTTGTCCTTGGCGTAAATTTAAGTAAGATGAAGTAGTGTGTAAGCCTAGAGACCAATGACGTCAGCAGTTTGGTCCCATTGGAACTCACCACAAATACTCACCTCATCTATCACATTAATTTTATTTAACCTTCTTTTACTTAATGCTTCTTCGAGATCATCTCATATTTTTTAATAACATATAGGTACGAGCTCGAAGTCATAAGCACTACACGCAGCCGTGCACCAAACATGGCTTTATGTGGTGAAAGCTTAATACCAGAATGAAGTGCCCGATTTTTCTTAAATTCTACAAAGCGAAAACCTCGTGGCCAATTTGTAGTTAGTTGTCTTGCATTCACAAAGCCAACGTTTGTTCAGTGTCTTGGGTAACAAATGCAACGGACATTTGATAAGGCTCTGCCTTGGTTTTCTGTGAACCAATTTACGCTTGTGCCAAAATGAAACCAGCTCTGCCATTACCAGAGTGTAAAACGCAAGGAGCACCAAATGTCAAAAATACATGTACTGATGTGCCACTTCCACAGCGCTCTTGCTCTGCAGTGCACATATTTTGCACAAATTTTGTGAACTGGTCCTGATACACCATTTTAAACTTAAATCCACAGTCTTGGCTATGACTGTTCATTTGCGAATGAAGTATATAGGTTTCAAAACAATCCCTCTTTTTCTTCACACTCTTCTGACGCTCTTATGTTTTGTACACAGAGAAATATTATCTCTATTGTTATGTTTGCATACTTTCTTGAAGTTGCAATTTTTAGCCTGTCTCAACCTTCATGACCAATTGCCACATGAGCTGCCTCAATAATACTGAAAATTGCTCTGAATACAGAGTGCTCTCCAATTACATACGAATTGTTGCTAGCCACGAGCAGATGCATCAACAAATAGATAAACATGTAATAACTAGATAATAAAGAAATAAAAATAAGGTAAAGCAAAGGTCTGTATTTACTGGATTGATCTTGTCTTTTAAATTAGGTGCTGAACAATACCACCACATTTGTAAGCAGCTGGAAATCACCCAGACTATTGTCAAATGATAGGCAGCTGCTGTGAATCGGTGTGTTGAAAGAGCTCCCAAGAGTCGTGCACGTGTGGTACCAGTACCAGAGGTACTCTATGTGATCACCTGGCTGGACACCTGGCTGAAAACGATTTAAAAGTTCGTGGCGCCCTCCATCGGTAATGCTGGATTCAGTATGATATTGGCCCACCCTTAGCCTTGATGACAGCTTCCACTTTCGCAGGCATACGTTCTATCAGGTGCTGCACTGGGGAGAGGTATCGATGTTTGGTGGTACGACCTGGCACGAAGTTGGCGTTCCAAAACATTCCAAAGGTGTTCTATAGGATTCAAGTCAGGACTCTGTGCATGGCAGTCCATTACAGGGATTTTATTGTCATGTAACTACTCTGCCACAGGCCATGCATTATGAACAGGTGCTCGATCGTGTTGAAAGATGCAGTCGCCATCCCCAAATTGCTCTTCAACAGTGGGAAGCAAGAAGGTGCTTAAAACATCAATGTAGGCCTGTGCTGTGATAGTGCCACACAAAACAACGAGGGGTGCAAGCCCCCTCCATGAAAAAACACGACCACACCATAACACCACCACCTCCCCCCCCTGCGGGTCCGGGGATTAGAATAGGCCCGAGGTATTCCTGCCTGTCGTAAGAGGCGACTAAAAGGAGTCCCTCCCCCTCAACGGGGTAGTTAGCGCCTGCGTCTGGAGACGGACGGTTCCACGACCTCTATTTGCGGTCATTTTGCTTTTTCACTTCTCGTTTCTTCCTTCCTTTGGTTGGTTCCTTTCTTTGCGCTTCCCCATCTCACTGTCATCCTTACTCTTTCCCTTGTCTTCTTCTCCTTGCCTTCTCATTGCCTTCTTCTCCTTGCCTTCTCTGGTCTCCGCCTCGGCGTTTGAGACGGTCTGTCCTCTCTCTCCCTCTCTCCCTTCTTTTTCCTCTTCTTCCTTCCTCCCTGTGCGCGCCTGAAGGCCGACCCACGCGTTCGCACACGTAGCCGGTGACGGGGTAACGCGTAATTCCCTGCCCTGGGTAGACATGTAAGGCACGCACATACCCCCTGGTAAAGGCCAGGCCCAGGGAGGGGTGATTGCCTGAGCTGATACCTTCTGACCATGCCGATTGGTCCCTCCGTCTGTTTCACGGGAGGTGTGACCTGAGGTGTAAACATTCACCTAAGGCGGGAGTGCCCTCTGAGAGGGTCCCCACAAGGAAGGAGCGCGCCATAGGAGACGCTGGCAATGGATTTCACTCCATCTCTCTCGACTTCTGCCCGAAAATGGAAACTTGACCAGCCACCAGTGACAAAAGTACTACCGCCCGCCCCACAGTTCCTCATCGTTTCTCGATCTGAGGACGGAAAGGATTTTTCCTCTGTCAACCCTTTCATTATCCAGAAGGGCGTAGATGCCATAGCCGGATCTGTCAAATCTTGTACCAGGTTGCGTAACGGTACCTTATTACTAGAAGCTGAGAGCGCCTTTCAGGCACAAAAACTGCTTCGGGCCACACTCCTGTACACGTTCCCTGTTCGGGTGGAGGCTCACCGCACTTTGAATTCGTCTCGTGGTGTGGTCTATACTAGCTCCCTCGACGGACTGACTGACGAGGAGATTCAGTCTTTCCTCGCTGAGCAGGGCGTGACGGCTGTCCATAGGGTCATGAAAAAGGTCAACAATGACCTTGTACCGACCCGGACACTTTTCTTGACCTTCGACAGTGTTCAGCTGCCGTCGCGTATCAAAGCTGGCTACCAGGTTATTTCTGTTCGCCCCTATGTCCCGACACCTACGCGCTGCTACCAGTGTCAGCATTTTAATCACACTCACCAGTCTTGTTCCAATGCAGCTAAATGTGTCACTTGTGGCAGGGATGCGCATGAGGGTGACTGTCCACCTCCGTCTCCTCGTTGTGTGAGCTGTCGGGGTGGCCATGCAGCGTCCTCCCGCGACTGTCCCATCTGCAAGGAAGAACGCTGTATCCAAGAAATTCAGGCCAAAGAGAAAGTGTCCACCTCAGCTGCTCGCAAGCTATTTGCTAGTAGGAAGCCCGCGCTGCTCCAAGCGGGAAAGTACAGCACTGTCCTCGCCTCTCCTCGGACTACCAGGGAGGTGGCGACGCAGACATGTGATCTGACCTTCGGCACCACGGTCGTCCGTTCGGCCAGTGCTAAGATCGCGCGGTCGACGTCTCCTCTTCCTCCCGTCACCCCTCCAACACAAGCACCTTCATCAGCTTCTGCCAAGACGAAGACCCAGAAATCAGATGCACGGTCCTTCAAGAAGGAACCGTCCCATGCAGACTTCTTACGTACCTCGCACTCCCAGCCGTCGACCAGTACTTCCACTAAAAGACCTTCCAAGAAGGCTCATAGGAAGCACAGTTCTCCTTCTCCTCCACGGCGCATTTCTTCTCCTGCGCCACCCAGCGGTTGCCGCCCCAGGCCGTCATCCGTTTCAACTGGCCACACCGCTGGTAGCCGAACATCTGGCCGTTCACCGGCGGAGGAAGCTCCTCCTCCCGGCCATCTTAACGAGATGGCCGATGAACCTATAGAACCGATGGACGATGACTGTCCGCCTACTGATAGCGGCAGCAGTACTCGCTCGAAGCCAGGCCCTCAGTGGCCTTCGAGGTGACCCCTTCATTCATCTTCCTTTTCTTCTCACGATGGCACTTATTCACTGGAATATTCGCAGCATTCGCTCCAACCGAGAGGACTTGAAGTTGCTGCTCCGCTTGCACCGTCCGCTCGTCGTAGCCCTCCAGGAAACAAAGCTCCGCCCATGCGATCACATTGCCTTGGCACACTACACCTCTGTGCGTTTTGACCTACCCCCTGTGGTAGGTATTCGGCTCATGGAGGGGTTATGTTGCTGGTCCAGGATGATATTTACTACGATCCCATCACATTGCACACTGGCCTGCAGGCAGTTGCCGTCAGAATTTCTCTCCCCACTTTTACACTTTCAATTTGTACCGTTTACACTCCATCGTCGTCTGCCGTTACCAGGGCAGACATGATTCAACTTATTGCTCAGCTACCTGCACCATTTTTGTTAACTGGAGACTTCAATGCCCACCATCCCCTTTGGGGCTCTCCAGCATCCTGCCCGAGGGGCGCCCTGTTAGCAGACCTTTTCAACCAGCTCAATCTTGTCTGCCTCAATACTGGCGCCCCTACTTTTCTTTCGGACACATCTCTCACCTATTCCCATTTAGACTTCTCTATATGTACCACCCAACTTGCACGCCGGTTTGAGTGGTATGCCCTTTCTGGTACATATTCGAGCGACCACTTCCCGTGTGTCATCCATCTCCTGCATCATACCCCCTCTCCGTGCTCAGCTAGTTGGAACATCTCCAAAGCCGAATGGGGGCTCTTCTCTTCCAGGGTGACCTTTCAGGATCAAACCTTCACAAGCTGCGATAGTCAGGTCGCACACCTCACGGAAGTCATTCTCACTGCTGCTGCATATTCCATCCCTCACACCACTTCTTCTCCACGTCGCGTACCGGTCCCCTGGTGGACCGCAGCATGTAGAGATGCTTTACGTGCTCGTCGACGTGCTTTACGCACCTTTAAACGCCACCCTACAGTGGCGAATTGTATCAATTATAAATGATTACGTGGGCAGTGCCTTCGTATTATTAAAGAAAGCAAGAAAGCCAGCTGGGCTGCTTTCACAAGCACCTTCAACAGTTTTACTCCTTCTTCTGTTATCTGGGGTAGCCTGCGCCGGCTATCTGGCACTAAGGTCCACTCACCAGTTTCTGGCTTGACGGTCACGAATGACGTCCTTGTGGCCCCTGAGGATACCTCCAATGCCTTCGGCCGCTTTTTCGCAGAGGTTTCGAGCTCCGCTCATTACCACCCTGCCTTCTTCCCCCAAAAACAGGCAGAGGAGGCTAGGCCACCTAACTTCCGCTCCTCGAATCATGAAAGTTATAATGCCCGTTTGACCATGCGGGAACTCGAAAATGCACTTGCCCTGTCATGGCCCTCCGCTCCAGGGCCTGATTCTATTCATATTCAGATGCTGAAGAACCTTCCTCCTGCGGGTAAAGGTTTCCTTCTTCGTACTTATAATCGCATCTGGATTGAGGGACATGTTCCCACATGCTGGCGCGAGTCTATTGTTGTACCGATTCCTAAGCCGGGGAAGGACAAGCACTTGCCTTCCAGTTATTGACCCATCTCGCTTACCAGCTGTGTCTGTAAGGTGATGGAGCGCATGGTTCACTCTCGTTTGGTTTGGCTGCTCGAATCTCGGCGCCTACTTACCAATGTTCAATGTGGATTTCGTAGGCGCCGCTCTGCTGTTGACCATCTGGTTGCCTTGTCAACCTTCATTATGAATAACTTCTTGCGGAAGCGCCCGACCGCGGCTGTGTTCTTTGATTTGGAGAAGGCTTAAGACACCTGTTGGAGGGCGGGCATTCTCCGCATCATGCATACATGGGGCCTTCGCGGTCGCCTCCCTCTCTTTATTCGTTCCTTTTTAATGGATTGACAGTTCAGGGTACGTGTGGGTTCTGTCCTGTTGGACACCTTTCGCCAGGAGAATGGGGTGCCACAGGGCTCAGTTTTGAGCGTCGCTCTCTTCGCCATAGTGATCAATCCAATAATGGACTGCCTCCCAGCTGATGTATCAGGCTCCCTTTTCGTGGACGATTTTACCATCTATTGCAGCGCGCAGCGTACATGTTTCCTGGAGCGCTGTCTTCAGCGTTCTCTTGACCATCTTTACTCCTGGAGTGTCGCCAAAGGCTTCCGTTTTTCTGCTGAGAAGACGGTCTGTATTAACTTCTGGCGCTACAAAGAGTTTCTCCCACCATCCTTACGAATCGGTCCCGTTGCTCTCCCATTTGTGGAGACAACAAAATTTTTAGGTCTTATATTTGACAGGAAACTTAGCTGGTCTCCACATGTGTCATATTTGGCTGCCCGTTGTACCCATTCTCTAAATGTCCTCCGTGTTCTCAGTGGTATATCGTGGGGAGCGGATCGAACCGTCCTACTTCGCCTATATCGGTCGATCGTCCGCTCCAAGCTGGATTATGGGAGCTTCGTATACTCCTCTGCACGCCCGTCCATCTTACGCCGCCTCAACTCCATACAACATCGGGGTTTACGTCTTGCGATCGGAGCATTTTATACTAGTCCCGTCGAGAGTCTTCATGCTGAAGCCGGTGAATTGCCACTGCCCTACCGGCGCGATATACTGCTTTGTCGGTATGCCTGTCGGCTACTGTCAATGCCCGACCACCCGTCTTATCGTTCCTTTTTTGACGACTCCCTCGATCGTCAATACGGGTTGTATGTCTCTGCCCTGCCTCCCCCTGGAGTTCGCTTTCGTCGCCTCCTTCAACACCTTGATGTTTCACTCCCTGCAACCTTTAGAGTTGGTGAGAGCCACACGCCACCTTGGCTCCAGGCTCAGGTTTGCGTTCACCTTGACCTCAGCTCGCTCCCAAAGGAGGTTACCCCCGGTTCGGTATACCGCTCCCGTTTTGTCGAACTTCGTTCGAAGTTCATTAATATGACCTTCATTTATACAGATGGCTCTAAGACCAATGACGGGGTCGGTTGTTCTTTTATTGTCGGGGCACAAAGTTTCAAATACCGGCTCCATGGCCATTGTTCGGTCTTCACAGCTGAGCTCTTTGCCCTCTACCAGGCTGTTCTTTACATCTGCCGCCACCGACATTCTGCTTATGTCATCTGCTCTGATTCCCTGAGCGCCATCCAGAGCCTCAGTGATCCGTATCCGGTTCACCCTTTCGTGCACCGGATCCAACGCTCTCTTCAGCAGCTGGTGGATGACGGTTCTCCGGTTAGCTTTATGTGGGTTCCTGGCCATGTCGGTATCCCTGGGAACGAAGCTGCAGATGCCGCGGCCAAGGCTGCGGTCCTCCAGCCTTGGACAGCTTCTTGTTGTGTCCCTTCATCAGATTGTAGCAGGGTCATTTGTCGGCGCATTTTATCGCTGTGGCATGCCGATTGGGCTGCACTTATGGACAACAAGCTTCGGGACTTGAAACCTCTTCCCGCGGCTTGGACGTCCTCCTCATGCCCCTCTCGGCGGGAGGAGGTAGTTTTGGCCCGGTTACGAATTGGACACTGCCGGTTCAGCCATCGCCATCTGCTGACGGCTGCGCCGGCGCCGTTCTGCCCATGTGGGCAATTGCTGACGGTCCGCCACATTTTAACGTCCTGTCCGGATTTTACTCCACTGCGTCTTGATCTTGGCCTGCCATGTACTCTCAATGCCATTTTAGCGGATGACCCAGGAGCAGCTGCTCGCGTTCTTCATTTTATCAAATTGACCAACCTGTCTAAGGACATTTAAATATGCTGTTTTTTTTTTAATCCTATGCCTGTCGATCTTTTATCGTGTTTTCCCTTTTAGTTGCTGTTTTAAACTTGTGCCTCGCGGTGCATTCCTCATGTAGTCTGGGCGCTGATGACCATTGAAGTTGTGCGCCCTAAAAAAAAAATTTAAAAAAAACCACTACCTCCGAATTTTACTGTTCGCACTACACACCCTTGCAGATGACATTCATCGGGCATTCACCAAACCCACACCCTGCCATCGGATGGCCACACTGAGTATTGTGATTCGTCGCTTCACACAACATTTTTCCACAGTTCAATCATCCAATGCTTACGCTCCTTACACCAAGTGAGTCATCATTTGGTATTTACCCGCATGATGTGTGCCTTATGAGCAGCCGCTTGACCATGAAATCCAAGTTTTCTCACCTCCCGCCTAACTGTCATAATACTTACAGTGGATCCTTATGCAGTTTGGAATTCCTGTGTGATGGTATGGATAGATGTGTGCCTATTACACACTACAACCATCTTCAACTGTCGGCAGTCTCTGTCAGTCAACAGACGAGGTTGGCCTGCATGCTTTTGTTCTGTATGTGTCCCTTCACGTTTCCACTTCACATCAGAAACGTGAACCTAGGGATGTTTTTGAGTGTGGAAATCTAGCATACAGACATATGGCACAAGTGACAAACAATCACTTGACCAAGTTCGGAGCCCATGAGTGCCGCGGTGCGCCCCATTTTGCTCTCTCACAATGTATAATGACTATTGAGGTTGCTGATATGGAGTACCTGGCAACACAATGCACCCATTATGAAAAATGTATGTTTTGGGTGTGCCTGGATACTTTAGATCACATAGTGTACCTCATGCGCCATCATCTCCTGTGGATCCTGTCTCCTCTGCAGAAAGTACAGAGTCTGCCTTTACTCATCCACTTGACTGCAATTGGCATGTCATTAGTAGATCTAGGCGTCCTTTGCAGTGTGAATGGGGACCCTAACAAACAAGTCTGAAGTGCTATCTTTCAGGGGACTGATGACCATAGATGTTAAGTCCCATAGTGCTCAGAGCCATTTGAACCATTTTTGCTATCTTTCACTGAAACTGAGCAAATGGAACTCACTTCACCTGTTTCAGGGAAACGTGTTCTGCGCGGTGTCAAGATGAGGCAAACACAAAGGGGAAGGGTGAATTAATTGCCAGCAGTTGAAACACACAGCAAATGATAGCATCCCTTAGGGAAGTCACAGCAAGGGACAGGAAAGGAAACCAGGTGCACTCATTGTATGCCTGGGGGCCTCATTCAACATTTTGAAGAGGCTATTCCAGCAGCCATTAAGGGAACAGGGTGCAAACAACTGCAGACTGTGGCACTTATTGGAACAAACAATGCCTGTTGTCTGGGCTGTAAGGTCATACTTGGGTCACTGGGTCATTCCAGTGAGTGGCAGAGAAGGTTGAGAAGAAAAGCCTTTGCATGGAGTTTCAACGAAGCTCACAATTTGCAGCATTGTCCCAAGAACTGATTGTGGCCCTTTGGTTCTGAGTTGAGTGGAAGGACTGAACCAGAGACTAAGAAGGTTCTGTGACAAGCTAGGAGACTTCCTGGACTTGTCCACTGGGTTGAGGACAGTAGGGTTCTCATAAATGTTTCAGCTGTGCACTACACATTGAAGGCTGCTACTCTGGTAGCTGACTGTGCGTGGGTACACAAAGTTTTTTTTTTTTTTTTTTTAGATTAGGTTGCTTTGAGAGTATTAAAATCCTTTTGAGAAACTGCCAAAGCATGGCTGAAACCTGACATTGATAGGAGTGAGATTTTTGAGGAAAATTTAAGGGTATATTGAAAGGATAGGCAAATGGGAAATGGAGGTGGTGTATTTGTCACAGTAGACAAGAAACTCAGATCCACCGAGATAGAAATTGAAGCTGTGTTCGAGATTGTTTGGGCAAGACTCAGTATCAGGGGAGGGCATAAAATGATAACTGAATCCTTCAATTGCCCACCAGACTCATCTCCCAATGCAACCAAAAACTTTAGAGAAAACCTCAGTTAACATGTATGTAAGTTTCCAAATCATACTGTAATCATCAGCAGAGACATTAATCATTCAACAATTAATTGGGAAAATGGCAGTTTTTTTGGTGGTGGGCATGATGAGACAACCTGTATAACATTACTAAGTGCCGACTCTGAAAACTGCCTACAACAGATAGTTTGGAACCCCACCCATAACGAAAATTTATTGGATCTAATCGCAAAAAACAGACCTCACCTCTTTGGGGATGTTCGCATTGAGACTGGCATCAGTGACCATGACATGGTTGTAGCAATAATGATTGTCAAAGTACAAAGGACAACTAAAACAAGCAGAAAGATATATATGTTCAGTAAACTAGATAAAAAATCAATATTGCCCTATCTCAATGAGGAACTTAAAACTTTCAGCACAGGGCAGGAGCATGTAGAGGAACTATGGCTCAAATTTAAAAGAATAGTTGACCATGCACATGATGGATATGCACACAGTAGAACAGTTCATAATGGGAGGGAACCTCCATGGTATACAGTAAAATAAATGTCGTGTGACTAGGGCCTCCCGTCGGGTAGACCGTTCGCTGGGTGCGAGTCTTTAGATTTGACGCCACTTCAGCAACTTGTGTGTCGATGGGAATGAAATGATGATGATTAGGACAACACAACACCCAGTCCATCAGCTGAGGAAATCTCCGACCCAGCCGGGAATCGAACCTGGGCCCTTAGGATTGACATTCTGTTGCGCTGACCACTCAGCTACCAAGGACGGACATGGTATACAGTGGTTGTAAAGATACTTCTAAAGAAACAGCAATTAGTGCATAACAGGTTTAAAACAAAGTGTACAGCAATAGATAGATGTATTTGTATTTGTATTTCTTTATTGGTCCTGTAAATCGTGTTTAGGTACATATTTTGCACAAACGATGTAGGACAAGTCAGGTTGGTACAGTATATATAACATCATACACATTGTTATTTTGAAAGGCTAAATAATTAAAAATTATTTGATACATGTTGAATATTGATGACAAATTTAATACAATTAAATAAAATGATAGACTTATTAAGACTATTTGAGCAGTTACACTACACTTTTCTGGTACTCTAAAAACTCGGAAACAGAATAGGAGCAGTGGTCAAGCAAGTACTCTTTCAGTTTCTCTTTAAACTTTTGTAAATTTTGCATCTGTTTCAAATAGGATGGCATGTGATTGTACAGCATTATGCCAGTATGATACACTCCTCTCTTACAAATGTTTGTACTTACTGTATTGACATGCAAGTAATGCTTCTGCCTAGTATCATGAGGGTGGTAATCACAGTTATACTTGAAGATATTTCCATCTTTTAAAATACTTTCTTTTGTGAAATTTAATATTTCATACATATATAAGCAAGGAAGAGGCAGTATATTGAGATTTTTAAATATTGGTCTACAGGAGTCTCTGTACTTAGCATGGTTTATTATTCTAACAATCTTTTTCTGTAGCCTAAATGTTTTGTTTGTACCTATGGAGTTCCCCCAAAAGATAATGCCGTACATCAGCAGTGACTGAATACTGCCATGGTACATTGTGATCACAGACGCACGGCTTGTATTTTGTGCGAGGATGCGTGATGGCTTTAATGACTACCATAGCCGAGTATTGTCAAGTGATATTTCACAAAACCCAAAGAAATTTTGATCATATGTAAAGGCTGTTAATGGCACCAAAGTAAGTGCCCAGTCCCTAGCAAATGAGACAGGAACTGAAACTGCGGGTAGCAAAGCAAACTCTGAAATGCTTAACTCCATTTTCACATGTTCCTTTACAAAGAAAATCCAGGAGAATTGCCCCAATTTAATCCTCATACCACTGAAAAGAGAAACAGCAGAAATCTTTAAAATTGAACAAAACTCCCAGACTCAATGGAACCCCTGTCAGGTTCTATACTGAATTTGCAGCTGAGTTAGCCCCTCTTCTAACTATAATCTATCGTAGATCTCTCAAACAAAAAACCATGCACAGTTCTTGGAAAAAAGTGCAGGTCACACCCATTTACAAAAAATGTAGTAGAACTAATTCACAAAACTACCAGACAATAAATATCCTTGATATTGATTTGTTGTAGAATCTTAGAGCATATTCCGACCTAAACATAATAAGGAATCTTGCCCACCACCATGGATTCTGAAAAATTCAACTATGTGAAACAAAACTCACACTTCTCTCACATGACATCCTGAAAGCTTTGGACCAAGAGAGTCAGGGCATTTGACTCAGTATCACATTTTCGCTTATTATCAAAAATACGATCATATTTGGTATCAAGTGAAATTTGTGATTGGGCTGAGAACTTTTTTGTAGGGAGAATGCAGAATCTTATCAACGATGCAGAATGTTGTTTTGGATGGAGAGTCATCATCAGATGTAGAAGTACCTTCACGTGTGCCCCAGGGAAATGTGTTGAAATCCTTGCTGTTCGTGTTGTATATTAATGACCTTGGAGACAATAGTAACTTTAGACTAGTTTTAGATGATGCAGTTACCTATGATGAAGTACTGTCTGAAAGAAGCTGCATAAAAATTCAGTCAGATCTTGATAAGATTTCAAAGTGGTGCAAAGATCGACAACTTTCTTTAAATGTTCAGAAATGTAAAATTGTGCACTTCATAAAATGAAAAAAATGTAGTATCCAATGACTATAATATCATTGAGTCACTGTTGGAATCGGCCAACTCATACTAATACCTGGATGTAACACTGTGTAGGGGTATGAAATGGAATGATCACATAGATGCAGTCATGGGTAAAGCAGGTGGTAGATTTCGGGTTATTGGTAGAATACTGGAGAAGTGTAATCAGCCTACAAAGGAGACTCCTTACAAATCACTCGTGCGACTAGTTCTAGAATATTGCTCAAGTGTGTGGGACCTGTACCAAATAGGACTAACAGTGGATATTGAATGTAAACAGAGAAGGGCAGCACAAATGATCACAAGTGTGTTTGATCCATGGGAGAGTGTCACAGAGATATTGAGGAAACTCAACTATTGACAATAGGCATAAACTATCCTGAGAAAGTCTATTGACAAAGTTTCAAGAACCGGCTTTAAGTGATTAATCTAGGAAAATCTACAATCCCCTATATATCTCTTACATAGGGTTCATGAGAATAAGACTAGAATAATTAATGTACACATAGAAGCATTCAAACAACCATCCGTCCCGCAATCCATACATGAATGGAACACGAAGAAACCCTAATAACTGGTCCAGAGGGACGTACCCTCTGCCATGCACCTCTTGGTGTTTTGTAGAGTGTAGGTGTAGCTGTTATTATTAGCTACCCATAAGTTCAAATGTAGCTGGAGTGAAAGAACTGAACCCAGTTCACTCATTACTTCTTGCCTTTACCCAGTTCCCAAGATCTTTTTTTCCCTCTTAGACCTATCTAGTACGAATATAATCCAATTCGGTTTCGTATCTAGCAGTGCAGTGCAGTGTGTGTTGATATATGTAGATTCCGTTGGTGTGTTTCTTGCGTTGGTAACATTAGTTACTGATGTCTGTATTCCCTGTATTGTTAAAACGCTTAGTGGCAAATAAACGCTCCCAGGCGTCTGAGTGCCGCGTAGACGTTCATTTAAAAGATGTGCTACGGAAGGATGGGGATAAAATTGGAAAGCAGCCTTTGTTATGCAGTTATTTGAGTCCTTTTTTTTAATCTGTGGTTGTTTAAGATACCGGTTGATGTCGGGCCTGACGTACCATATTCACGATACCGCAACCTCAGCAAAAAAATTGCGCTATAGCCGTTAGCGCAAGTTTTGAGTACCGCGATTTACCATAGTCTAGGCCGTGGGTTTACTTTCTGTTGTGTGTTGCTCGGTTTTTTTCTTTTCTTATTTTGAAATGATTGAAGAGCTTAACACTTATCTGTAATGGTATTAGAGTGCGACCCTCACAAAGCCAGAAGCTCTCGGCGATCCCCATGACCATTACGTCATTTCACAGTGCTCAGTTTTATTTTTGTGGTGCAGGCGTATAAAACACAGGCGTAGAATGCCAACGCTCCTCGTCCTTCTTTGTTCTTACTAGACTTGGCCACTGTTTCTATGTTTCGATACAGTGGAACTGTTTGTGTTTCGGAACGGCTGTGGTTCACTGTTTCGAAATAGTGGTGTTTCATTCCGCCCCTGTCTCGGATAACCGGACCAGATTCGATCTCGAGCCAGACACAGAAACTGTATCGTTGTTTCAAAATAAGGCTGTTTCAGCCCACCTGTGCTTGGAACGGACGGAAACAGTGATGTTTCATTCCGCTTTATGTCGGACGAGATTCGGGCTCGGCACAGGTACTGAAACACAACATAACACTTCATGAAACACTTTCAAGAGTATCGAAATCTTTTTGACAAGCAATAGCATGAAGCTTAAGATATCCGAAAATAAAGTCTCGTTTCTAGCTGTCTGTCCTATTCCGAAATGGCGTAACATCTGCTTTATAAACACTAACCAAACAATAAAACAACGCATACTATTCACGTTCAAAATAGTATGTGAAAATAATTCAGTTAAATTACACTTTTTTTTATAACATACGCTTCTCTGTTCATGTACAGTAATCATATTAAGAAACGCAAGCAAGCCTACAACATTTTGAATAAAAAAAGGGGTAGAGTGACAGTTATTAGACATATACATAAATTTGATGTAGGTATAATTGCAAGCAATCTGACATGTCACTGATAGCGTAATGGTGGACGAGATGGGCTGGGAAGCATGGTGAATTTATAGCAACGGTTCGAAACACCTTGAGATCGAAAATTTTTTTATGTTATATTTTGTTATTTATTCGAATTATTTGGCGTTATTTGTGACAATGTGGCTCTTATCCACAACGATTCCCTTTGTGTGCATAGAAATTAGTAGGATGGGTATATTACCCTTACTAACGGAATGTGGGAATCCCAGTAGCATATCCGTTGTTTCTGCAGTTTGCTTCCGCCTCCAGTTCCTTTCGTGGTGGTTCTTCTGTCTTCAGCTATGGCTGTCCTCAGCCAATTGAAAAGTATGAGAGTCACACGACACGAAAGCAGCGCATTTTCTGCAGAAAATACGAAACTGCCAAGACGCCTAAGTGATAGTTTCATACTTCCTGCGATATGATTAGCGCACTCGTACCTCATATGGACATACTTATGCAGCAGACATTCAAGATGATAAAATGTGTCGGTTTATTAGATTACAAAACACAAACTGTATCGAAACAGCGTATCGAAACATTACATTGTACTGTTTCATTTGTTTCGAAACAGTTACGTCAGTTTGCCCATCTCTAGTTCTTACAGTCTTTTGTCTGGGATAGTGATGGGAAGCTCGTGAATGAGTCGTTCAAATGAAGGCTTCACTCCAGTGAAGTGTGGACTAACCACTCAATTTCAATGAACTGGTACTTCAAACTCTTCACAGATAGCACACTCCACACTTTTTTTCTAGTTCACTCACTCTCTTCCCCTCTACCTCCCCCACTACATCGGCGCTACGTCACTCATTCTCCCTTCACTTCAATCCTCCCTCTACTGCCTGTCGACGAATCGCGCGGCAAAATATACTTACAAGGCAACCTCCCCATCGCACCCCCCTCAGATTTAGTTATAAGTTGGCACAGTGGATAGGCCTTGAAAAACTGAACACAGATCAATCGAGAAAACAGGAAGAAGTTGTGTGGAACTATGAAAAAAAAGAAGCAAAATATACAAACTGAGTAGTCCATGCGGATGATATGTAACTTCAAGGATCATATGAGTGTAGGAGCGCCGTGGTCTCATGGTGAGCGTGAGCAGCTGCGGAACGAAAGGTCCTTGGTTCAAGTTTTCCTTCGAGTGTAAAATTTTATTTTTTATTTTCAGACAATTATCAAAGTTCAGGCACTCACACATAATCAACTTCGCTCTCCAAAATTGCAGGACATGTTCAGATTTGCTTGGGCATATGCAGGATTTGACGGTCTACACACGGAAAAATTTGAAAACGTTAAAAACATGTTTTGACAGAGCACAGGGAAAACTGTGCGACTGTGAAACTGTTGGATTCATTTGTTGCAGTTTATGTGACAAACTCTTATGTTTTCATCACTTTTTTGGGGGTAATTCTCACATCCACAAGAAAACCTAAATCAGGCAATGTGGAAGAATCTTTTTATCCATTCGCCAAGTGTACAGGTTAGGTGGGTCGACAACATATTCCTGTCATGTGACGCACATGCCCTCACCAGTGTCGTATAGAATATATCAGACGCGTTTTCCTGTGGAAGAATCGGTTGACCTTTGACCTTGCGATCAAATGTTTTCGGTTCCCATTGGAGAGGAACGTCCTTTCGTCTACTAATCGCACGGTTTTGCGTTGCGGTCGCAAAACACAGACACTAAACTTATTACAGTGAACAGAGACGTCAATGAACGAATGGACAGATCATAACGTTGCGAAAATGAAGAAAAACTTTTCACTCGACGGGAGACTTGAGCCAAGGACCTCTTACTCCGCAGCTGCTCACGCTAACCACGGGACCACGGAGCTCCTGCGTACAGACTATGCTTGATGTTGCCTATCTTGGCATGGACTACTCAGTTTGTATATTTTGCTTCTTTTTTTCATAGTTCCACACAATTTCTTCCTGTTTTCTCGATTGATCTGTGTTCAGTTTTTCAAGGCCTATCGACTGTGCCAACTTATAACTAAATCTGAGGGAGGTGCGATGGGGAGGTTCCCTTGTTAGAACAACAGTTGCACTTTGCTTTCCCATCACCTAAATCGGCGAAGAAACCCCAAATTTCACTACTTTTACGCGATTGCGAGTTGCTAGGCATTGTATAAGCGTGAACAGACACAAAAACTGTTTTCCGAATAAGATAAAGAGCGATTTTACCTGAAATCGTACCAATGACTACAGGTGACAGTTTACGTTTTGAATTTGGAGTGTTATTGTTCTCAAAAAAAATAAAATCTACAAGAAAACTTATGAATAATTACTTAACGTAGATATATAGACTTTATGACAGTGGTAAACATACTCATTCTATTTTGGATTAAATTTGAAAAGGAACATAAAACTGGGCTGCATATCGTTGGTAGCCCTAGTTTTCAGTCCATGAATACAACAAAAAAGGTTTTACTTGGTAGATAAAGACTTAATGGGGGCTTCATGAGAAAATGTCGAGCAAGATTAAACGTAATACCTTCTTTATATGCGACAGGCTTCTCTGTTTATCTTTCCTTTGTCCCCTTCAACCATGCTCTATTTAAGTTAACTCGGACGCCGTAAGAGAGTAAAACGGTGCTTGCACATTATGTATAGTTCGGCCATCTGTTGGTAAAATTATGAAGTATTACGAAGCTTTATTGTACGAGCGAGGCGAAGTGAGCGTAGCCGCGGCTGAGCGGCGAACTGGGCACCTTCGCCAGGCTTCCGTGCCTCATGAATGAACTACTTCATTTGAACGCTTCACGGCAAAGAGTGAAATGAATGAAGTAGTTCACGGGAATAAACAAGCTCCACCCATCTCTAGTCTGGGAGATAGACAGCGTCGTTCCGTTGCTAAGCGACCGCAGGAAGCCAGCCAATGACTGTAAGCGCACGAGCAGGCAGCATGAGCAACGTTGCAACCTAATGCGCGCGTACCTGAAACGCAACAGTGTGTGTCTCACGTGTGAATGGTGCTGTTGTCTCTCATTGTTTAATGAGAAGTCTAGTTCGTACATTTTGCTGTTTTTAGTGTTTATGCAGTTCTGTTTCATTGCAAACCATGTCCAATGCGACGAGTGGTAGAAACGAAAAATGTGAAGTGAAACTGAGGAACAAAGGGTGCTGCGTAGCCAGAAACTCTTGTGATACCAGGGAGTATTTTGAAAAAGAGAATGCAAAATGTTAAGGGTTACATCGTAATTTCTGAAGGTCAGGACGCAGAGGACTGCAGCAGCTTCGAAAGTACCGGTAAGCAAAACTACTATTGTGACGATAGGGAAAGTTCTTGTTTGTGTATGCTCTCACCGGGTACTAGAATAGTGCGCCAGCAGTCTAGATGGTGCCCGTGGCGTAATGGGGTAGAGGGTGTGGACTCTGCTGTTCGTTCTTCTTTTGTGAAAACTACCAGTCTTTGTTTGCCATTCACGTTATTTGGTTTTGCCAATACAACCAAATTATTACTTTCCATCCTAGACTTCGGGATACGCCAGATATCGACACAACACAGATTTGAAAGACAGGGTAGGTTTGCAACATCACATTGAAGCCCAAATCATCTACCTTTGCTTTCCTTATCTTCAAAATTATTTTTACAAACCTACTTCTTTGTTACTGATTTTTTGCTAACTGACTATAATGATCTGAAATTTTGTGGTGGCAAGCTCATCAACAAGACCGAAAATATTGAGCATTCAGACATAATACGCACTTTCAGTCCCCCCCCCCCCCCCCCCCCCCACACACACACACACACACACACACACACACACACACACTGTTTGCTGAAGGGTTGTCTTTACTCCCTCCATTATTTGTATTCCACCCAGGCTACTACGTCTTTGTATCAGTCTGAAATTGTATTTAGTACTTCAACTAACAGATATTGTCTACTCTTTGGTTTATTATAACTTGATATCAGTTTTATGTCATTATGTGTTTTTGTGCTATGGATTGCTAATATAAGATGGTAGATGCCCATTTATGAGAAATACTTCTAGTTTCATTTACATAATCTGCTGTTACTAGACTTCATAGCATCATGTAGCAAATCTTTAATTAGGAAACTTTCCATTTGAAATAGGCGATTGCTCTTTATGGAATGTTAACAAATATTCCTGAGCAGCTTTCTGTCAGTGGGGTGCTGTGCTTGATTTAACTGCTTAAGTATATTGTGACTCTTCATACCTATGACAGAAAATTAAATAGGTGTTATAAACTGCAGCACTATGATTGGCCATCACAGTTCTGCTTAATAGAACAGATTCAGATAATTCTATAATTCACATGAGGGTATGTTGCTATAGTGCTGCACTGAATGTAATAGGGTAACTAACAAAGCCGTGTAAGTAATTTTCTGTCATAGGTATGCCGTTATAAAGGAATATGTGGGATCTCATTGGCCATAAGTTCTGCTTATAATTTTCTTAATACCTGTCAATGTTATTGCAAAATTGTTAATGAAATTAATTTACATGTTGCTTTCTTTGTGTACCAAAACTCCACGCCCTTACTCTGTATAGCCCTGCATCACAGCAGTATCCCTCAGTGACATACTTCTCAGTTTTGGGAGTGTTTTTGTAAATGTATGTGATGTCATTTATTATTTGGAGGTACACTTTCTGTGAAAGTTTTCAGTATATGTGCTGATCATGTGTTCTTTAATTCAACCTTGACACAAATTACAATTAGTTTTTATTATTTCTGTCAGTCCCACATTTGTGGCTAACATTCAGAGTGAATGTGGAAGATGAATCGGACGAAGCGTAAGAAGTAATTCTATAATTCACATGAGGGTATGTTGCTATAGTGCTGCACTGAATGTAATAGGGTAACTAACAAAGCCGTGTAAGTAGTCAGTTGAGATTGAAATAAAGTTTCTTGCTTTAATTGATATGAAGATAATATTCACAGTAATAACATGCACCCAGTAGTAAATGGACAGCGAGTGGGATAATTAAACATTTTGCCTTACAGTAAATGGATCATACATTCTAAATAGTTTCAGTGAACTCGTAGAGAATTATTTTTGTTACATACATGATGAATTACTCCAGCGTTATGTCAGGATCTGACAATGTGTTGTGAACCATCATTCCACAATGTTAAGAGCTACTAACAAGTAACACTGCCGTCTGTTCTGAGAATAATTTAGTATTTGTTGTTGTGTGGTGCAGTAGTGGAAAAATGTTGTTATAGGCCTAATGCAAAACTGGGAAAATATTTAATTCCTGATGGAAAGATAACATCCACATTTTATTGTGAGGAAAATGTAAATGGTACATGTCCTGAAAAAGTAATTTATTGTTGTGACACTAAATGCTGACATTTATCAGTTACTAAATCGTTCTCTTAGTATGTATAATGGTAAGCTATATACTGCTGCTTGCTAAATGTGTGTAGTTCTATAAATTGGCATGATAACAGAAGTCTTGTAATGCTTAGGATCACCAGCACAATACTGTGAGGGGAAGATTTGTAATTGATTACATGGATTCATTTCATATTGAGTACTTGGTAGCCACCATCTCAACAATTCTTTGTTTATTTTCCTCTGGAGCAACATAATTACAATAGGGATGTTTCGTACAGTAACAGGGCTCCCACACCAAAAGTTTTGCTGTGTAGAGTAGTTTTTCTAGTTTTTCAGCTTTCATCACGTCCAGTCTTTGTCTATGATTGTGTGAGGAAGGTATAGGTGGTACAAAGTAGTAGTGGGATTTGGAGGGGGGGGGGGGGAGGCGGTGAATGGAATAACAAGATTTCCAATGTGAAGAAATAGTACACCAGGTGCATTAAAACACAACTTTAACGTGTGTGGTATTTCTTCACATTGCCATTCTTCAAAAACAGTCGCTGAAAATGATGAACAAAATGCTAAATGACAAGATTGGCCTTTGGGTGGGTGCAGACGTTTGGGGGCGGGAACGCTGACATAACTGGCACTGTCAAGAGAAACCGCTACATTTAACCTCACTGTGCAATTTTGACACTACAATTGTTAATTTCCTGGTGTTAGGAGAAATGAAGAAACAGGGAGGTCGACATGAAGTGTTCGGGACAAATCTGATAAGTGATGAAACTGAACCATGGACCCATCAGATACCTTTTATTGTGCTGCTTGCAGTTAAGATTGTTACCAATATGCTGATGCCGTGTTTTCTTTTCAATTCTTGCCCTACAGAATGTGTAATAATAAATCAATACTTGAGTATAAACCTCTAAAACTGGCAGTATATTTGCACTGTGTAGCTGATATTTTTGTAGGTTGGTATGTCGATATTTTTTCTTCCAATATATAGATACTTTTCTTTTGATAGATCGATCGCTGATAATGATAGTTTTTTTAAATATTGATTTATTGGATTCACGGTATTTTTATAAATGTCGACAGCCCTACTTTATAATGGATGAACACCACAAAAAACATGAATCACATTAACAGCACTGTTCATACATTAACTGATCTAATATAACAACCAAAAACTACATACAATAAATTGAGAAAAATATGTGATATGTTACACACTAATTAAGCAACATTTTCTTGTACCACTGTCTAATATGGGAAATATACTACAAATATGCAAAAAAAGTGTGTTAATGTAGTCATACAATTCCATGGTTCTTAGAATTTTAGTGAGAAAGGGCTATTTGAGTTGAAATAGTAAAACTGGTTGCACAGTCCACATCTACATACATAATCTGCAAGTCACCACAAGGCGAATGGTAGAGGGTACCTTGTACTACCACTAGTCATTTTCTTACCTGTTCAACTTGCAAATAGAGCGAGGGATAAAGACAGTATATATGCCTTCATAAGAGCCTTAATTTTTCTTATCTTACCTTAATGGCCTCATGGTCTCAATGCAAAATGTACACTGGTGGCAGTAGAATCGTTTTGCACTGCCATGACAGTTCTCTAAAGTTTTCCAATAGTGTTCCATGAAAAGAATGTTGTTTTCCCCTCCAGGAAGTCTCATTTGACTGTATGAAACATTTCTCTGTAATACTGATATGCTGGTCTAACAGTGCAACTCTGAATTGCTTTGATGTCTTCCTTAAATCCTACATTGCGGGGATACCCAACACTTGAATGGTACTCTAGAATGGATCATACTATTATTTTATACGTGGTCTCTTTTACAGATGAACCACACTTTCCTAAAATTATCAAAGTCAACAAGTTTGTCTTTGCTACTACCACCTTTGCGTGCACATTCTGTTTCATTTCATTTTCAAACATTGTGCCTAGATACTTCTCGATGTGACTGCGTCAAGCAGTTCACTACTAATGCTCTGTTTGATCATTGCAATGTTGCTTTTTTTGTATTTACATACATTAACGTATATTTTCAACATTTAGAACAAACTGCCTCTAACACACTTACTAGAAACTTAGTGTCACTTAAATATTTATTGAATGTGGAGGTTTTACTCTGCCTACCTGGTATGCTCTTTAAATCTCACCGAATATCCTCCCAGCTTGGTCAGTATAAAATTGTGTGCATGTTCCACTGTCAGTATCATTCAAACTGGCTGGTTCTACCACTATTGCCAGATTATCTTTTCTAGTGTATTATTTCTATGAAAACAATTACCTATGTTAGTTTTCTTGAGCATGAGTGTGACTTGGTCTGAGACAGCACCCAACTAGGGTATATTTGGTGAAGCTAGTCTTTTTTTACTTGACATTCCAACTTGGACTTTCCACTGCTTGTACTTGACATCATCTCTTTCTAATGTAATTCCACCAGTTATATCTACATTCCCTTTTTTAACTTGCCACCCATAGACGTCTGTGACCACTTCTGCTATGAAATCATTAGTGATAACCAATTCTTGCAAGATCGCTAAGTCTCTATATCGTTGGATTGAAATATGCCCGCGTGTGGCATTTTGCTTGACAGGACTCATTACTGATTGATGATGGGCTTACAAAATATTCCAAATTGATGTTCGCTTTTAATGTTTGAAAGTTGCAAGTCTAGGAAACGTGTACTTGTATTAGCATCTATTTCTTTTATTAACGTTGTTAGGATGCAAGCTATGGAGTTGGTCATGTGATGTTTCGATTTTGATAATAGTACCAGTATATTAGCTGTGTATTGGTTGTATTACCAAATTCTCTTGTTGTCTGTTGAAAATTAGTGAAAATGTTGCTAAAATGTTTACAGAAATAATGGCCAATGTTCCTGCCAGGTAGTTACCCATTACAAGACTGTCTTGTTTTGTATACATGGCACTGTGGAATATTAAGTACCAAGGGAGGGGCTAATTCTAATAATACATTCTTTTTTATTACCTCTATTGTCCTTCTTTACTGACACATTTGAATATATATTAACAATATCAAATGAAATGAATACCTTTTATGAGATGTAAACAGCATACTGTTTCTCAAATTATGAGACTGTTTAAGCAGGCTGTCAAGTTTTACTAATCTCAGAGACAGGGCTATCCATACAGTTTCCAATCAGATGAATTGGGATGTCTTTGTGTGTTTTAGGTTGTACTCATGACTTTAATGCACTTCATGTTTATACAGTCTTTCATTGCTATATCAGTAAAAAGAAAGTTAAGTTTTTCTTTGTGCTATTGTTACAGTTTTTAGTGGGGTATTTGCCTATTTTACTAATTTTAGTGTTATCAAATAATTGCAAAACTTTCATCATACTCAACTTCAACCATAATAACAATGTGACCTTATCTGTTTTAAGAATAATTGCATTGTGGTCGAAGTTTCTCATTGACACCTTTGATAGTAAAGGGGCTGCCAGGTATTGTATAGAGTATATGCTTTCGCCTACCTAGTTGCTGTTACACGATTTTGGATGTTTTGTACATTATTCGTTTTTTCTTCAAATGATAATTCAACTGTGTCAGATTCTTAATGACACTAGCCTGAAGATAATAGAGTAGGAGTTGTGAAGCAGATGAAAAATATTTATTATACGCGGTGAGATACAGCAATGTAGGCTATAGTGGAAATCATTCCTCGTCCTAGTGTTACATTGATTGTTTCTGATTTTGAACAGTGATTGATCGTTCACAACAAACTTCATAAGGGAACACATGTGTTGCAAGAGGGTGGTCAATGTGACAAACTTTTTAAATAATTATCTGTAAAAGTTTTTAAAGTGTACACTATGTATTATCCTTATTACACACTTTGACACAGTGAATATGTTTTCTGATGAGGTGTCCTAGAATACAATGTAGTATCATAAGTATCAGTAAATCAAACAGGGAGGACGAAGGAGAAAAATGAAAGAAAAAATACTAAATTTTTGCGTTTTCACATCTAAAGTCTGTGACGTGCCTTATTTATCTCATTACTGTCTGCCACATCTAACTTTTGTTTTTTCTTTGTCCCTTATCATTGTTATTGTTTTCCGTATTTGCCTTTCTATGCCAGTCCTGTGGAGAATGAACAGATTTCTTATGTTATTAGTGTAACTTACTTTTGATGTCTTTATAGCACTACATTTCAAATGCTTTAATTCTTTTCTTCCCTGGTTTTCCTGTAGCCATCATAATTTGGCTGTGCTGTTCTGCTTTTAAGTTAACCCTTCATTTGTTCATCATGTGTTATTTTTCTTCCAAGGTAACAGAATTCCTTAACTTTGTCTACTTTGTAGTCCCCAATTTTGTTGAGTTTGTTGCTAATCTCATGTGTGTTTCTAATTGCTTTCATCTTTCTTTAGTTTACTCTCAGTCCATAATCTGTTCTCATTAGACTGCTCATTACATTAAACACATGCTGCAATTCTCCATATTCATGAAGGATGGCAATGTCATAAGGGAATTTCATCATCGATTTCCTTTCATCTTGAATTTTAATCCTTCCCTTAAATGTTTCTTGTATTTTCATCATGGCTTCTTCAGTGTATAGGTGGAATACTTGGATTGAAAAACTACATCCCTGTGTTAAACCCTTTTTAATCTGAGCATTCATTCTTTGTTTTCGGTTCTCATTGTTCCCTCCTGGTTTGTGAACATATTGTGTGTTACCCATCTTTCCCTATTGCTTACTCTTACTTTTCTCAGAATTTAGAACATCTTTCACCATTTTACATTATCAAACGCGTCTTCCAAGTCATCAAATTCTATGAGCATGTCTTGATCTTTCTTAAGTTGTGCTTCCATTAGCAACTGCAATGTCAGAACTGCTTCTCTGGTGCTCTTATGTTTCTGTAATCTTAACTGATGGTCTAATAGATTTCAGTTTTCGTTTCCATTCTTCTGTATATTATTATGGTCAGCAACATGGATGGATGAGCCATTGAACTGATGGTGTAACACTTTTTGCATTTATCTCCCCTTATTATCTTTCGGGTTGTGTGGATGGTTTTGAAAGTTTACTTAAATGCCACTTCCCCTACTGATATCATAAATTCCAAAGGAATGTTGGGTGTCCTTTCTGCCTTATTTGACTGGATCCCCTATGTCTTTCTTATGACTCCCAGTTATTCATTAGTCATTACATCGGATAGTTCCTCCCTCTCTTAAAAACCTGCTGTATACTCTTTCCACCTGTTAACACTCTCCACTTCACAGTGAAAGTCTCATTGCACTATTAATGCTGACACTATGTGCTTTTAATTTTATCAAAGGTTGTTTTGAGTTTTCTCTGTGCTGAATCATTCCATCCAACAGCCATTTCTTTGTTAATTTCATGCAATATTGGTTCTTCCAGCAAGCACCTAAGGTGTCAATGAAACGAGTCCATAATGTCTTCAGTAAGGAACCAAAAAATTAATGACCACCATGTTTGCCGTATCAAACGATGTGTGATTTATTTATTTATTTATTTTTTAACTTATTCTCCTGTGGGTATGCTTGAAGAGCTAAGTGTATGAAACAAATCCACACACAATACAGGAACTGAAAGAAATCATCAGCTCTGAAGTTGCTCCTATCAATATCTGAATATGCTTAGGTGTGCATGGCTGTGTATTCACTTTCAGCATATTCTACAAATGAATTTTTTATTGTAATGCTGGACTCACATTTGGGAGGATGACAGTTCAAACCCACATCCAGCCATCCAGATTTAGGTTTTCCGTGATTCAGGGAAATCATTTGAGGCAAATGCCTTTGCAAATGCATGCCTCGTTTCCTTCTCCATCCTCGAAACAATCTGAGATTGTGCTCTGTCTCTAATGACTTTGATGTTGATGGACCATAATCTTCCTTCCTTCTTCTCTCTCTCTCTCTCTCTCTCTCTCTCTCTCTCTCTCTCTCTCTCTCTCTCTCTCTCTTTATATAACAAAGTTGTGTTATTAAACAATGGAAAATTAAAGATTGAATAATGACAATAGTATGAAAAGGACTGTTGCTTATCACCATGTAGTGGAGATGTTGAGTCACAAATACACACAACAAAAAGACTGTCAGACAAAGCTTTTGGCCAAACATTTTTTGTAAGTTACTGTGCCACATGAACTAGTATCTCATCCTATCGACCATTCCCCACCCTCCACTCCTTCCCTTCTCCATTCCAGTGAGCTCATACTAAGTTCACCTAATCTAGTCACATTTGTCGCCCCCCTTCTTCACACTTACCCACCCACAGATCTGCTACCCACATTACCACCGTTTTAGCCTTCAGGGGGATCACATTTCTTTTGTGAGTTCGTGTGTGGTGACCACAGGGTCCTGAGCTGTTGCAGCCCATTCTTCCTTCCTGGGCTGCATTTCCTTCCTGTGTTCCTCGCTGCCTGTCCTCACTCCTTCCCCGCTGCCTCCTCTTTCCCCTCTCTGTTTCTTACTTATGTCGACCTGGCTATCCACCTGGTTTCCTTTATTCCTTGCAGTTTCGTTTCCCATGTCTGTCCTCTTTCATCCTTTGTGGCAATCTTGTCCCCCTTTGGGATTTGACCTCCACTTCTAAATTTTCTCTCCATAGTGTGAGCCATTTGGGGAAGAACCCCCTCCTTCGTTCCCCATCGAAGCCGCCCTCCGCCCCACTAGATCACTAACAGTTGTAACCAGTTCACATGTGGGCCTATTACGTAACCATCTGCCTGAACTCCCTGACCACATCAGTCAAATTTTTATACCTGAACTGTTACCTCCCCATGTATGCCTAGGAGTGATTGCTTTTCATTCCAGGACATTGGAACTCTTGGCAACAGCCGCCATGCCAGACTGCCCTTACAATGTCTGGGTTTGGCCCATAGGCAGAGCCCCTGATCAGAGTGTATGGTAACAGGGCTGATGCTTCGCGTATGAAATGTATCAAGCTCCACAAAACTGGCCGTTCTTCTACAACCGTCTCCTTGGTTGGTAATGGGTCATTGAATGCTGCTTCTTATGACCCTGCAGCCCTCCCTTCCCTTTCTGTTGCCTGTGAGAAGGGCCAGGCTTGCCAGCTTGGGAGAAACACTTTCCCCGTTATTTGGTCTGTATTAAGGTGAATGGGGACACATTTACTGCCATAAAGCTGTTATTTTTTGTGGAAAAAAAATGTCACCCAGTCTGCTGCTCTTCCTGCTTGTGATCATCTTGGCAACACCCCAATGTCCATTACATCTTACCAGTCTTTCAGTATGGTCCAGGGAGTAATTTTTTCTTAGGGTTTCTCAACCTCGAAACTGAGTGGGAGTTCCAGGGCAATCTGGAACAACGAGGTTTTCATTCTGTTCGGCGTGTACAGGAAAGTTGTAAAGATAATCGCACTGATACCAGCACTTTTATTCTGGCATTTGAGGGAGGTACCATCCCAGAGAAAGTCGAGGTTGTGTGTTACCGCTGTGACATGAAGCATTACATCGCGCCATCCATGAGGTGCTTTCAGTGCTTGTGTTTCGGGCACGTCTTCCCGATGTACGGCGAACCCCCTGTGTGGTGACTGTGGACACCCACCCCATGAGGGGAGTCCCTGTGTTCCACCATTCGTGTGTATTAATTCTCATGAACGCCACTCTCCACACTCGCCATATTGCCTGGCTTGTATGAAAGAAAAGAAGATATAAGAGTCTAAGTCCCTGGATCTTGCACTGAGGCTTGTCAGAAATGTGACCGATTTCATCCTATGGTAATGACTTTTTCTTTTGTCTGGGTAATGTACTTTCCCTTTCCTCCCTCTTCCTTGCCCAGTTCCATCCCCCTGTCCTCTCTCCCTCCCCTGCAGTTCTCATGTCCTCCCCTCCAGGTGCCACTGCCTCTTGCTAGCTACAAAGCTGTCCCCCTTCTTCAGGGCCTGCTGGTGATTGGGCTCCTTCTCAGGACCCCCCTCTCTCCAAGCATCTTTGACCGGAGGTCCATTATCACAACCCAGCCTTGGGACACACAGTCCATGTGCCCGAAGTTTGCCTGCTTTCTTTTGGTTTCGGATCTTGCAGAAGCCTATCCCTCTGTGCCCTGCCCCCCTCAACCTATGAAAGAGGAGGAGGTGGAGAAGAAGAAGAAGAAGAAGAAGAAGAAGAAGAAACACAAGTCCCAGGTCAAGGTTGCCACCCCCAGCCCCGCCCCTCCCCCCTGGCGTGGCCCTGTTGGTGCCAGCTCCCCTCTCGCAACCTGAATCTCGTAACTTATTTACAGATGTCTCCCTGTCGTCGTTGGTGTTGGATAGCGTCACAGTGGCCTGACTGGCTCCAGCCTGTTTGCCTTCCATTTTTGTACCCACTCTGCGAATATTCAGTGGAACTGTAATGGATGCTACCACCACCCCCCAAAATTGCAACCACTTACTGCCGTTTACTCAGCAGCTTGTGTCGTTCCCCAGTAATCTCATTTTATTAGTGCTCACTCGTCAACCATTCGTACATTCCGTGCTTTCTGCCGAAACCGTATCAGCCCTTTGAGGGCTTCTGGCGGCGTCTGCACGTTGGTCCATATGGATATTGTTAGTACATGGATCCAGCATTGTACCCGACTAGAAGCAGCTGCTATTTGTGTCCATTTGGCCTCCCTCCTGAGATTCCAGCTACATCTGCTGCTGTAACTGCCCTCCTTCAGCAACTCCCCGCTTGCTTCCTCCTCCTCAGAGATTCTAATGCCCGTCACCCCTTATGGGTTAGTGCTTCTTCATCTAGTTGGGGGTTGCTCATTGACCAATTTCTTGTGGACCTCGACATGTGACTTCTTAATAATTGTTCCCGTACTCATTTTAGTGCCACATACGGCACTTCTTCTGCTATTGATCTCTCGCTCTCTTCCCCTCCCCTTTTCCCTTCGTTACACTGGTTGCCACATGATGACCTCCGTGATAGTGACCGCTTCCTGTTGATCTTCTCGTTTGCTTCCCACCTCCCACTGACCAGGCTACCCCTCTGGGCCTTCTATCATGCTGATTGGCCTCTGTTTACCTCTCTGGTCATGTTTTCACCTTCTTTGTCAGGTTGTATTGATGAAGTCATCCGTGATTTGTCCGACAAGGTAGTTTGCACTGCCAGCATGCCCGTTCTCCGATTGACAGGTCCCGTTCATTTTCGGCGAGTTCTGTGGTGGAGCATTGCCATTGCCGCCACTGTCTGTGATTGTCGTTGGGCCTTGCAATGTCTTAAGTGTCACCAGTCCTCCACTGGTCTTTATCCCTTGAAACGTCTTTGTGCCAAAGCCCGTCACTTAATCAAACAGAGCAAATGGGTGTGTTGGGAACGCTTTGTCTCCTCCCTAGGTTCTGCTGTCCCTTCATCATTGATGTAGGCTACATTCCGCAACCCCCAGGTTTTTTGGCAGTCTAGCATTCTGGGCCTTGCCCTTCCGAGTGGCCTTTGTACAGATTCATCAATTCTAGCTTCCTTGCCAACTCCTTTTGTGGTGTGGATAATTCGACCCTATTCCACCTTTACTGGGCATTAGTTCTTTCTCGTCTGGATTATGGTTGTGAAGTTTATGGATCAGTTGCCTCTATTGAAACTAGTCTTGTTGATAGTCTTGTGGCTGGCACTTTGATTCCTACCTTTTCGATTTGTCAGTCTGGGATCCTGGTTTCATGTGGCATCACTATCCACCCTTCCCCTGCTCTTTTCTCCTAGTCTATTCTTTTTGCAGCTGCAGGCTGGTACCCGCCCACTGCCCGCCATCAGATAGGTTTACCGGTTGGGCTCTGCGTCACTTCCTTCTGCCATTACTTCCATCTTGTTCTCTTCCTCACATTCTCTGCCGACCACCCTACCATGGTTACCTCCTCGGCCACAGATTCGGATGGGTCTCTGCAGTTGTCTGAAAGCCTCAATTGCTCCATTGTGTTTCATTGTTTGTTCAGAATGCTCTTACTTGAGTTTCAGGATGCCATTACTTTTTACACTGATGGCTCTAAATTTGCTGATCATGTGGGATATGCTATCACATCTTCTGTTGCCACAGAACACCATGTGGGGTGTTTACTGTGGAATTGATGGCCATCTATTGGGTCCTCTGTTTTTATTAAACAGTTCTCCCTCACCCAGGTTTTGTTATGTACAGGCTCAATGAGTGGCCTTCAGGCTATCGCTCTGTGTTTCTCCCACCATCCCTTGATCTCTGCCATCCACGATCTTGGTGATGCTGCTTGCTCAGTCAACTTCCTTTGGGTTCCTGGCCTCATCAATATCCTGGATAACTTGCTGATCATCTGGCAGGAGGGGTGATGGGGGGGGGGGGGGGCCTGCCACCTACCCACCATTCTCAGTGTCCTCTCGGGGGTTAATTTGTGGCTTTATATCAAATCCCTTTTTGCTTAGTGGTGGACTCTTGGGAGGTCTGTGTAATGAACTTTGCACCATCAAGGATACAGTCACTGTGTGGCATTCTTTGCTCCGTCTCTCCTGGCGGGACTGTACCATCCTCTGCCATGTTTGTATTGGCCATACTGGAATGACTATTGGGATTTTTTTCCCCAATGAGCCTCCTCCCCCCCCCCCCCCCCCCCACTCCTTTTTAGTTCTGGTACTCTACTCACATCGATCCATATTTTGCTGGACTGCCCCACCTTATGGTCCTTTGCACTAAAAGTGCCCTCTCACCTTTGTTGTCTCGGGTGTTAACGGATGACCCTTGTATGGTTATGTCCTGTCCTTGGTTTTCTGTAAATGTGGTTTGTACTATCAGGTAGAAGCCCTTGGATCTTTGTCTGGACCGAGTTCCTCATTTAGCATACGCATTGGTTCTGGAGACGTTGATGTTGCCTCCATACCAGCCAGGTTCTCCCTGCCTTTTCTCTACATTTTGTCTGGTCCGTTATGCTGTTTCGTTTCCCCCTTTTATTGTGTTCTCTTCCCCTGGTGCTATCCCTGTTGTATCGTGATGCTGGTATTGTTTGGGTGTTAGGAGGATAGGTGGTGGTGTTTCTGCCCCCCCCCCCCCCATTTTCCCCGTTCCTGCCCACTGCCCTCCTGTTCTTTCCTCTTTCTGCTGCCCTGATGTCCCTTTTTCCTCTTTGTTTGCATATTATCCCTTCCTCTTGTCTGGACTGTGCTCTTAGCATAGTTCGTCCCTTTATTTCGGCCATCCTAGATCATGGAACCAATGACTTCACTGTTTGGTCCCCTTCCCCAGATGAATCAAGCAGCCGACCTACCAAATTTCTTTGTTCTCATAGTGTGTCCACGCTGATTTCAGTTGGTATTCGCCTGTCAGTGGCATCTTGCTCCCTCAGATTTTATCTTGTTTCCCCATATTCATCTGTTCTATCCTTTCTGTGGTTTTCCCATGTGTTTGTTGTAGTTTTGCAATTTTTTGGGTGTATTTCTACATTATTTATGTATTTTTGCGTGTTTTTATGCTCCACCATGAATCCTTGCTCCTTCCATCTGTGTCAATATAGAAAATTTTCCTTATCCCCAGTCAGAACAAAGTGCCATGTACTGTTACTTTGTTGTTGCTTGGCTCATGGAATCCCCCTCGCCCCAAACGGCTTACAATCAAATTACACATCTCTGGCTGCAACTTGTCCTACAGTGACCACCATCTGTTAAGATTCCACCAGTCCTTAACCTCACCAACATAGTGCTGCAAAGCCACCTCAATCAGGCTGAAACCTCCTTGCAATACCTCTTCTCCATCAGTAAAATTCTCTTGCTATGCAACCACAATTTCCTGAATCCCATATGACATGTTGAAACTCTTGCCCTCAAGGAACTACAGCAGCATGCACACCACCACCTCAAAAACTTCTTGACCCCCTTTACTTCCTACTCTTGCCTTGGGCTACCACTATCCACCACCTCTACAACCACTTCTAAACCTCCTCCACATCCCCTCATAGCTGACTAACTCTTCCTTGGAGACGTATTACATTGAACTCGCCTTTAAAATCTCCACCCCACTGCTATACAGAATCCAGAACCTAAACGGACCCAAAACACAGCCAGGAACCTTTCCTGTAAAGACCTTAGCTCCACAGAAGTAGAAGTCGTTTCCAAAGGCCTCAACTTTCGCCTCCACCTTCTCCTGGTCCCTGCAGTGGAAACTCTTCTTTGCCACTAATTGCAGCAATCAGGCTCAACCAAAGACCAATGTTGAACCCTGTCTGACTCGTTTCCCTCGTCCATCCAACTGTGATCCACCCCCACTGTCCCCAAACCACCCTGTTAACTTTGCAGAATTTCTTAACCTAGTATCTTGTCTCACCATTATTCTTCAAATCCCTCAACATGCAAGCTAACCTTACCTCTGCAGAAAGAACTGCAATCCACCACCTAAAAACTGATGTCAACCTTACAATCCTCCCTGCTAACAAAGGCTCCACCACTGTTGTTTTGAACCGCAAGGATTACCTGGCAGTAGGATTCCACAAACTGCCAGATTCCTCCGCCTAAAAACACTGCCACAGTGACCCCATTCCAGAAATCCTGCAGTATCTCCAGTCTCTCCTCAAATTCTGAGGCCCACCCCAGAACCTCTCCATGGAGTCCATCTCTCTCCTCACCCCTACCACTTCCAAGAGTCCTCCTTTCTACGTGCTTCTTAGAGGCTATTAACCCAACCACCCAGGACACCCCCATTGTGGCCTGTTAATGTGCACCCTGTGAGAGAATCTCTGCCTTCATAGATCAATGTCTTCAGCCTGTTACATGTAAACTACCCTCCTGATAAAAGGTGCCAAACATTTCCTCCACCGACTCTCCACCGTTCCTGTTTCTTTTCCACTTGGTGCTCTGCTCATCACTATCAATGTCACCTCCTTTTACACCAACATCCCTGATGCCCGTGGCCTTGCTGCTATTGAACACTACCTTTCCCAGCGCCCGATGGATTCCAAACCTAGAACCTCCTTCCTAGTCGCCATGACCAACTATATCCCCACCCACAATAACCTCTCCATTGAAGGCATCACCTGCAAACGAATCCAGGTTATGGTATGGGCACCGACATGGCACTGTCCTGTGCCATCCTATTCATGGACCATCTAAAGGTATCCTTTCTAACCACCCAGAATGCCAAATCCCTCACCTGGTTCAGATTCATTGATGGCATCATGATCTGGATCGAGCATGAGGACACCTTATCCACGTTCCTCCAAAACTGCGAAATCTTCTTCCCTGTTCCTTCACCCAGTCCTCCTCAACCCAACGAGTCACCTTTCTTGATGTTGACTTGCACCTCAGAGATGGCTACATCAGTACCTCTGTCCATATCAAACCTACCAGTCACCAGCAATACCTCCACTTCAACAGCTGCCACTCATCCCATGTGAAGTAGTCCCTTCCATACGACCTAGTCACCTGTGACAGTTGCATCTGTAGTGAGGAGCACTCCCTCTCAAAATATGCCAAGGGCCTCCCTCCCAACCTTGTACAAAAATAGATCTCCCATGCCTTGTCTCTCCTGTCACCCACCACCTCCCAAGTCCCACTGTCCAGCCACAGACGATCATTCCCCTTGTGACTCAGTACCACACAGGACTGCAGCAGTTCAATCACATTCTCCACCAGGGTTCTGACTATCTCTTGTCATGATCTGAAATTGTGTCCTACCCACTATCCTTTCCACCCCTCCTACAGTGGTATTCAGCTGCCCACCAAACCAACACAATATATTTGTCCATCCCTACAGAACCCACACGTCCTCTCACCACCGCTTACTCTAGTCCGGTCACAAATATCACCTATCTTATCAAAGGCAGGGCTTCCTGTGAAACCAGTCATGTGATCAACTAGCTAAGCTGCAACCATTGTGCTTCATTCTACGTGGGCCTGGCACCCAACAAGCTGGCCGCTGACAAACTGTGGCCAAGAAACGGCTGATCCAACCAGTTGCTGAGCACGCTGCCCAGCACAATGTTCTCCATTCCAATGACTGCTTCACACCCTGTGCCATCTGGACCCCACCCATCAACGCCAGATTTTGTGAATTGCACAGGTGGGAAATCTCCCTACAATGTATTCTATGTTCCCGTAACTGTCAAGGGCTCAAACTTTGTTAGTCATTGTCCTTCACCCATCTATCCCTTTCCCTGTTCCCCTACCAGCAGTACACAGCCCTCTGTTCCACTAATGCATCTACAGTCTCTCACTTCCTTCATTTTTCACTTCTCCCCTCCCCACCTCCCGTTCACCTCCACTCCATCAAATCTCCAGACCACAATTAGCTGCCCTACCCCCTCCCCACCTCATCCTTGTATGCTCCCACGGGCAGGGCTTTACTGCTCCCACCCCACCCTGCTACTCATCCCCCTTCCCGCCCCATCTGCCTCCTCACCCCCACCACCTAATTTTCTTCTCCCATCATGTGATGCTCCTCGCAGTTTTTCCTCGGCAGTCAGAGACTGTGTGCATGTGTGTGTTGCCTATTCTGATGAAGGCTTGCTTGGCCGAAAGCTTTGTTTGGCAGTCATTTTGTTGTGCCTGTCTGCGACTTGCCATTTCTGTCATATGGTAGCAACTATCCTATTCATAACATTGTCAAAATTGTATTATTGATATTATTATTATTATTATTTCCTTCACTTTCTCAGACGTTAAGTCCGGTTAAAAATGGAGTGACGCGGACCTTGATCAAGCGTCATTTCCTTTTAACTGTACGGTATGTGTTATATTGCATTTAGGAACTTTCGGGTAATTGAACATGTATCAATAATTACGGATTTCTGTAGTTGTATATATGTTTGGATGTAGCTGTATTGCATTGATGTACTAGTGGATATTGTGTGGTATGACTCCTGTAGTTGATAGTATAATTGGTATGATGTCAACTTTATCCTGATGCCACATGTCTTTGACTTCCTCAGCCAGTTGGATGTATTTTTCAATTTTTTCTCCTGTTTTCTTTTGTATATTTGTTGTATTGGGTATGGGTATTTCGATTAGTTGTGTTAATTTCTTCTTTTTATTGGTGAGTATGATGTCAGGTTTGTTATGTGGCGTTGTTTTATCTGTTATAATGGTTCTGTTCCAGTATAATTTGTATTCATCATTCTCCAGTACATTTTGTGGTGTATACTTGTATGTAGGAACGTGTTGTTTTAAAAGTTTATGTTGTAAGGCAAGCTGTTGATGTATTATTTTTGCGACATTGTCATGTCTTCTGGGGTATTCTGTATTTGCTAGTATTGTACATCCGCTTGTGATGTGATCTACTGTTTCTATTTGTTGTTTACAAAGTCTGCATTTATCCGTTGTGGTATTGGGATCTTTAATAATATGCTTGCTGTAATACCTGGTGTTTATTGTTTGATCCTGTATTGGAATCATGAATCCTTCTGTCTCACTGTATATATTGCCTTTTCTTAGCCATGTGTTGGATGCGTCTTGATCGATGTGTGGCTGTGTTAGATGATACAGGTGCTTGCCATGTAGTGTTTTCTTTTTCCAATTTACTTTCTTCATGTCTGTTGATGTTATGTGATCTAAAGGGTTGTAGAAGTGGTTATGAAATTGCAGTGGTGTAGCCGATGTATTTATATGAGTGATTGCCTTGTGTATTTTGCTAGTTTCTGCTCGTTCTAGAAAGAATTTTCTTAAATTGTCTACCTGTCCATAATGTAGGTTTTTTATGTCGATAAATCCCCTTCCTCCTTCCTTTCTGCTTAATGTGAATCTTTCTGTTGCTGAATGTATGTGATGTATTCTATATTTGTGGCATTGTGATCGTGTAAGTGTATTTAGTGCTTCTAGGTCTGTGTTACTCCATTTCACTACTCCAAATGAGTAGGTCAATTGGTATGGCATAAGTATTTATAGCTTTTGTCTTGTTTCTTGCTGTCAATTCTGTTTTCAGTATTTTTGTTAGTCTTTGTCTATATTTTTCTTTTAGTTCTACTTTAATATTTGTATTATCTATTCCTATTTTTTGTCTGTATCCTAGATATTTATAGGCATCCGTTTTTTCCATCGCTTCTATGCAGTCGCTGTGGTTATCCAATATGTAATCTTCTTGTTTAGTGTGTTTTCCCTTGGCTATGCTATTTTTCTTACATTTGTCTGTTCCAAAAGCCATACTTATATCATTGCTGAATCCTTCTGTTATCTTTAGTAATTGGTTGAGTTGTTGATTTGTTGCTGCCAGTAGTTTTAGATCATCCATGTATAGCAAATGTGTGATTTTGTGTGGGTATGTTCCAGTAATATTGTATCCATAATTTGTATTATTTAGCATGTTGGATAGTGGGTTCAGAGCAAGGCAGAACCAGAAAGGACTTAATGAGTCTCCTTGGTATATTCCACGCTTAATCTGTATTGGCTGTGATGTGATATTATTTGAATTTGTTTGGATATTAAGTGTGGTTTTCCAATTTTTCATTACTATGTTTAGGAACTGTATCAATTTAGGATCTACTTTGTATATTTCCAATATTTGTAGTAACCATGAGTGGGGTACACTATCAAAAGCTTTTTGGTAATCAATGTATGCGTAGTGTAGCGACCTTTGTTTAGTTTTAGCTTGATATGTCACCTCTGCATCTATTATCAGTTGCTCTTTACATCCTCGTGCTCCTTTGCAACAGCCTTTTTGTTCTTCATTTATAATTTTGTTCTGTGTTGTATGTGTCATTAATTTCTGTTTAATGACTGAAGTTAATATTTTGTATATTGTTGGTAGGCATGTTATGGGGCGATATTTAGCTGGGTTCGCTATGTCTGCTTGATCTTTAGGTTTCAGATATGTTATTCCGTGTGTAAGTGTATGAGGGAATGTGTATGGGTCTGCAATGTAACTGTTAAATAATTTAGTTGAATGTGAATGTGTTGAGGTGAACTTCTTTAACCAGAAATTTGCTATTTTATCATTTCCAGGGGCTTTCCAATTGTGAGTAGAATTAATTGCTTGGGTGACTTCATGTTGCAAAATTATCACTTCAGGCATTTGTGGTATCATCTTGTATGTGTCTGTTTCTGCTTGTATCCACCGTGCATGCCTGTTATGTTGTACCGGGTTTGACCATATGTTACTCCAGAAGTGTTCCATGTCTGTTATGTTTGGTGGATTGTTTATTTTAATGTGTGTGTTATCTATTGTCTGGTAAAATTTCTTTTGGTTTGTGTTGAATGTTTGGTTTTGTTTCCTTCTATTTTCACTTTTTTTGTATCTTCTGAGTCGTTTGGCTAATGCTTGTAATTTCTGCTTCTTTTCGTCTAATTGCTCTGTCGCTTCTTGTTGTGAGATTTTACCTAACCTTTTTCGTTTTTTTTTTTCAGAGATTTCATTTCTTATAAATTGTGTTAGCTGTCCGATGTCTTTTCTCAGTTTTTCTATTTTGATCTGTAGCCTGTGTTGCCATGCTGGTTTTGTGGGTTTCTTCTGTGTGTTGGTTGGTTCTGATCTCTGCCTAGTGCGTATATTTAGTGTAGTGAGTGCTCCTATATAAACCAGTAGTTGTAACTCATCCATAGTTGTGTTTTCATTTATTTTGTTGTGTATGATTGTGTTGATAGTTTTTATTGTTGTTTCGACTTGTGGGTTATTTGGTGGTCTATGCAAGAATGGTCTAATGTCTGTATTTGTGTCTTTGTATTCTATATATGTTAGCTGAAATCTTTCTTCTATATCTAACATCTGTGTCACTTCGTGTTCTATTTGTGCCCTTTCTGGTGGCTGTCTTAAGATTTCGTGTTCCTCTGATTGTTTAATTGGTGCGTGTTGTTCTTTGTTTGTTTGCTCTAGGATGTTTGAGTCCATTACTGTATTTTCTTCTTCTTCTGATTGCACATTATTATTATTATTATTATTATTATTATCATTGTCATTATTATTCTACTGTTAGTTAACATCAACTGTTCTATGTTAATGGTGACATTTCACCTAAGTTTTGACGTGTTCTTACGGAGAAAAGAAAAGAATATCCATTTGGATTTTGGTTGTGTTAGTTGGTTCAGTTTAGTTTGGTATCGCCCAGTACTATATCACTTGCATCCTGTACCATGCAGCAGGATGTTCTGTTAAAGGATTACAACTTTTTTGATGAATCTGGCTTGTATGAATTCTGGTCGTCGTGTAGAATGTTATGCCCCCCCCCCCCCCCCCCCCTCCTTTTCCTCCGCCTTCCTTCAGACTTCTCGGAAGTGTCTTCTCTGCTGCAGGAAACTGCTAAAGCTTTGCAGCTAATGGCTTTATACGTAATTAACAAATGATGACTGATCACACATTTTCACTTTCAACCAACCGTTTCAAGATGTTTATTGCATAATTGCATTTACAGTTAAGTATATTAACATGATGTTAATACATTCTTTCTTTATGAGAACTCAAATAAGAGTGCTGCCGATCTAACCATAATACCAAAACTTTCTTACATCACAATCAAGAAACATAATTTTTTTTCTCCTAAGAGATTTCATAATCCCATTTACTTTGTGCATGCCATCTGGGTCCGTGGACTGCATAACCAGGTGCTTAGCAAGTAGTCAGCATTCTCCTGGCTTCCGCCCACTGTGGCTACATCTTTCCTCATATGCCCCCTCTTGACTCACAGTGTCCTGTTACACTAAATCCTGTACCTGAATCATATTATTCGGATTATAAACGTTATTAGACTGTCGTTGTTGTTGTTGTTGTCTTCAGTCCTGAGACTGGTTTGATGCAGCTCTCCATGCTACTCTATCCTGTGCAAGCCCCTTCATCTCCCAGTACCTACTGCAACCTACATCCTTCTGAATCTGCTTAGTGTATTCATCTCTTGGTCTCCCTCTACGATTTTTACCCTCCACGCCGCCCTCCAATGCTAAATTTGTGATCCCTTGATGCCTCAAAACATGTCCTACCAACCGATCCCTTCTTCTAGTCAAGTTGTGCCACAAACTTCTCTTCTCCCCAATCCTATTCAATACCTCCTCATTAGTTACGTGATCTACCCACCTTATCTTCAGCATTATTCTGTAGCACCACATTTAGAAAGCTTCTATTCTCTTCTTGTCCATACTAGTTATCGTCCATGTTTCACTTCCATACATGGCTACACTCCATACAAATACTTTCAGAAACGACTTCCTGACACTTAAATCTATACTCGATGTTAACAAATTTCTCTTCTTCAGAAACGATTTCCTTGCCATTGCCAGTCTACATTTTATATCCTCTCTACTTCGACCATCATCAGTTATTTTGCTCCCTAAATAGCAAAACTCCTTTACTACTTTAAGTGTCTCATTTCCTAATCTAATTCCCTCAGCATCACACGATTTAATTTGACTACATTCCATTATCCTCGTTTTGCTTTTGTTGATGTTCATCTTATATCCTCCTTTCAAGACACTGTCCATTCCATTCAACTGCTCTTCCAAGTCCTTTGCTGTCTCTGACAGAATTACAATGTCATCGGCGAACCTCAAAGTTTTTACTTCTTTTCCATGAATTTTAATACCTACTCCGAATTTTTCTTTTGTTTCCTTTACTGCTTGCTCAATATACAGATTGAATAACATCGGGGAGAGGCTACAACCCTGTCTCACTCCTTTCCCAACCACTGCTTCCCTTTCATGCGACTCTTATAACTGCCATCTGGTTTCTGTACAAATTGTAAATAGCCTTTCGCTCCCTGTATTTTACCCCTGCCACCTTTACAATGTGAAAGAGAGTATTCCAATCAACATTGTCAAAAGCTTTCTCTAAGTCTACAAATGCTAGAAACGTAGGTTTGCCTTTTCTTAATCTTTCTTCTAAGATAAGTCGTAAGGTTAGTATTGCCTCACGTGTTCCAACATTTCTACGGAATCCAAACTGATCTTCCCCGAGGTCCGGTTCTACCAGTTTTTCCATTCGTCTGTAAAGAATTCGCGTTAGTATTTTGCAGCTGTGACTTATTAAACTGATAGTTCGGTAATTTTCACATCTGTCAACATCTGCTTTCTTTGGGATTGGAATTATTATATTCTTCTTGAAGTTTGAGGGTATTTCACCTGTCTCGTACATCTTGCTTAAAGCTGCATGTCCTCGGGAAAAATTACGGCTGTAGTTTCCCCTTGCTTTCAGCCGTTCGCAGTACCAGCAAGGCAAGGCTGTTTTGGTTAATGTTACAAGGCCAGATCAGTCAATCATCCAGACTGTTGCCCCTGCAACTACTGAAAAGGCTGCTGCCCCTCTTCAGGAACCACATGTTTGTCTGGCCTCTCAACAGATACCCCTCCGTTGTGGTTGCACCTACGGTACGGCCATCTTTATCGCTGAGGCACGCAAGCCTCCCCACCAACGGCAAGGTCAATGGTTCATGGGGTTTATTAGACTAATAAAGCACAATTCATGATATTACCTCCCACATACCAATCCCCTCTCAGATATCCCAGTGGGGGACTAATTGGGAGTGTTTGGCCATTGGAAAAATGATAATTATATTTTCTCAGTTATGGGTCATATCTCTTGTGGATATACATAGTGTGTCTTTAATGTAATGGTTTCCATTTCCTTCTGTACACTCGGGCTGTTGATCATTTTATTCTTCTGCCTTGTAGGGGCAGTTAACAACCTCAAGGGAAGGAGGTTGCCCTGAAGCTGTCACACCCTGTGCCTTCATTGACAAGGCCTTTGGCAGAATGGGGGTGATTCCTTATATTAGGAATCTTCAGCTGGCATTGCTGATGTTTTGTATTTAAAATTTAAGTAGTGACTGCATCCAGACCTGGAGTTCAGGATGTTTTCATTACTAGTCAGACACTACTACTCAAGATGGTGGGTCTAACATTAGTGTGATATAATTCTGCATTTGACACACGTGATAACGGACCCTAGAGGTGTCGAGAATCAATGGAATGTGGTACTCCCTGTGTGCGGCGCTCATCCTGAAATGTGTGGTCACATGACGTTTCTGGGTAACACTGTTAAGCACACAACTGTGGCAGTCTGACAGTCACTCTCCAGTACTGTATGAAACCACACATCACACAGCATTCAATGTCTTGAAACTGACCCAGTTACATTTCACTGTCTTTCTTGGAGTAGCTCTTTGGATGTTCTATGTTTGGACAACTTCCATCGCTTCAAACTGGTTTGAGTTGTGTGTTATTGGCAGTCCCGAATCAACACATATTTTTCGCAACCACCTGTGCCGGTCGCACGCTGGTAACCACACTGCACTGAACTTTCCAGTTCATGTTGTGCCCTTACCTCCAGTGGTCCATTTGTTCAAAGCTGTGTCACTGCTCTTTCCAGTAGAATGTAGTCAGATATTGTGTTAACATATTCCTGGGTATGACATGCATGGGAGGCAACAAAGGTTTAATGAATTGTTGGTATAATTTAACCAGTAACTGGTCTTCATGCATTGTTCAAGGCTGTGCCTACTGGCATGAACAACACTGAACAGGAAATGCGTATGCTGTGTTAAAGTGATTGAGTACTAATGAGTTCTGGTTCTCTGGAATTGGATTCCTCTACTAGCTCTAGCTAGCTTCCAAAGAATGTGGTTTCTTGAACTTTTGGTAACACTGGTGTGTAAACATTGCTAAAAATGGAAAGTGCTGCTAATTTTCGATGTGTTAATGACACAGTACAAGCGACGGTTAATTAGAAGTTAGTATTAGAGCATGTGCAGCTGAAGTGTTGACATGAGTGTATTAACAGTTATTAGTGTCAAATAATGATCAGCTGAAACTCCAAGGACAGGGAAGATAAATCCCCCCAGGGGGTCCACAACTCTTTTGTGGACACGTGCGTAGCGAGCACGGGACCCCGAGCTAATGTGGCCCTCCTTCCTTTCCGGGCTGCATACCTTCCCTTCCCTTTCCGCATCCCTCCCCGTCCCCCATCTTCGCCCCCCCCCCCCCCCTCACCTCTGGCTCTTTCCTTCCCTTTCTCCCCCTCTGGGAGTATGGTTTGTGCCTACGTCCGGAGACGGACGCTCGAAACTGTTCCAAATTCCTTGCTTTCTACACTTACAAGTCCTCGTCCTTCCTCTGTCCTTCTCTTTTCCTTCCCTCTTCTCCTTGCCCTTTTCTCCGCTGCGGCGTTTGAGACCCCCTCTTCTTTCCTTTCCCTTTCTCTTTTTTCCTCCCTGTGCGTGTCTGAAGGCCGACCCACGCACTTCCATGCGTAGCCGGTGACGGGGTAACGCGTAATTCCCCGTCCCGGGTAGACAGGTAGGACACGTACGTACCCCCTGGTAACGGCCAGGCCCAGGGAGGGGTGTTTACCCGAGCTGATACCTTCCGAAAGTGCCGATTGGTCCCTCCGTCCGTTTGTCGGGAGGTGTGACCTGAGGTGTGAACAATCACCTAAGGTGGGTGTGCCCTCGGTGAGGGCCCCCACAAGGGAGGAGCGCGCCATCGGAGACGACGGTAATCATGGGGGATTCTTCCGCAATGGTTTCCTCACCTTCCACTATGTCTGCTCACAAACGTAAGTTCACTGAGTCTCAGCCACAGACGGTTCTTCCATCGTTGCCACAGTTCCTTGTTGTTTCTCGGTCTGACGAAGGTCACGACTTTCCACGGTCAACCCTTTCATTATTCAGAAAGGTGTCGACGCAATTGCAGGTCCTGTAAAGTCTTGTTCCAGATTACGGAGTGGCACCCTGTTGTTAGAAACACACAGTGCCCTCCAGGCTCACAAATTGCTGCGTACTTCTCTGCTCCACACCTTCCCTGTCCGGGTGGAACCGCACCGTACCTTAAATTCCTCGCGTGGAGTCGTTTATACACGCTCCCTCGATGGATTGTCTGACGAAGAAATTCAGCACTACCTGTCTGACCAGGGCGCCACGGCTGTTCATCGGGTTATGAAAAGGGTTGACTCGAACATCATCTCAACCCGCACTGTCTTCTTGACATTTGACAAAGTTCAACTCCCATCAAAAATCAAAGCAGGCTATGAGATCATTTCCGTTCGCCCTTATGTCCCAAACCCTACGCGTTGCTATCGATGTCAGCGGTTCAATCACACCAGCCAGTTCTGTTCCAATCCGGCCAAATGTGTTACGTGTGGCAAGGATGCCCATGAGGGTGCTTGTCCACCTCCATCCCCTCGCTGCATCAACTGTATGGGTGACCACGCTGCTTCCTCTCGAGATTGCCCCGTTTATAAGGATGAAAAGCTCATCCAGGAAATAAGAGTGAAGGAAAAGGTGTCGACCTTTGCTGCTCGAAAATTATTCGCCAGTCGACAGCCCACCGTGCCTCAGAAAGGAAAATACAGCACTGTCCTTGCTTCTCCTCGGCCAACAAAGGAGGTGGCCACGCAGACTTGCGACCTCACCTTTAGTACCACGGTCGTCAGATCGGCCAGCGCAAAGATCGCCCGTTCAACCTCACCACTTTCGCCTGCCCACTCTATGGCTCACCCTTCGTCGGGTTCTGCTAAATCTCGAGCCCAAAAGTCAGACGCCAAGTCTTCGAAAAAAGAGCATTCTCGTGAAGAGTTTTTGCGTACCGCAACTTCACAACCATCGGTTCCTCCTTCATCTAAACATCATACTTCCAAGAAGGCTACGAAGAAACACAGTTCCTCTCCTTCTCCGCCAAGGCGTGTCCCATCTACAGCACCACCTGGCGGAAATCGCCCTCGGCCGTATTCTGTGTCGCCGAGGCGCACTGTTGGTGGCCGGTCAACCGGCCGATCGCTGGTGGCAGGAGCTGCTCCTGACCAACCTATGGATCAGGATCTTCTGCCTTCGACTGAATGCCATTCCATGCTGTCGGTCGCAAGCTCTGAGCAGTCGTTGAGTTGACAGCACCCTTGGTCACGTTCCTCCATTTTCTGTTCACCCTATGTCCATTATCCACTGGAATATCCGCGGCATTCGAGCCAATCGGGATGAATTGTCGATCCTCTTACGATCCTACTCGCCGGTCATCTTCTGTCTTCAGGAAACAAAGCTGCGTCCCCATGACCGCTTTGTTCTCCCTCATTTTCAGTCCGTCCGATATGACCTCCCCTCTGTTGAAGGCACTCCAGCCCATGGAGGACTCATGATTCTTCTCCATGATACCCTCCATTATCACCCAATCCCCTTAAACAGTTCCTTCCAAGCTGTCGCCGTCAGTCTTTCCCTTTCTGGATACACGTTCTCTCTATGTACGGTATACATTCCATCATCCACACCAATGGCACGAGCTGATCTCCTTCATCTTCTCGATCAGCTTCCACCCACCTATTTGCTGGTTGGGGACTTCAATGCCCACCACCCGCTTTGGGGATCTCCGCATCCTTGTCCACGTGGCTCCCTATTGCTAGACGTCTTCCACCAAGCGGATCTAGTCTGCCTCAACACTGGGGTCCCCACATTTTTGTCTGCCTCCACGACAAATTTATCTCATTTGGACCTTGCGGTCGGTACTGTTCTGCTAGCTCAGCGCTTCGAATGGTTCGCCCTTGATGATACACACTCGAGTGACCACTTTCCATGTGTTCTTAGACTGCAGCCTCACCTGCCATATATGCGCTCGCGACGCTGGAAGTTTGCCCAAGCCGATTGGACACTTTTTTCGTCTCTAGCGACATTCGATGACCGTCGCTTTCCCAGCGTCGACGATGAGGTCACACATGTTACCGACGTTATTCTCACAGCTGCGGAACGTTCAATACCACGCACCTCCGAATTGCCCCGGTGCCCCCCAGTTCCTTGGTGGAACGAGGCATGCCGTGACGCAATACGTGAGCGGCGACGTGCTCTTCGCATTTTCCGTCACCATCCAACTTTGGCCAACTGTATCCGATATAAGCAGCTCCGTGCGCGATGCCGTCGCGTCATCCGCGATAGCAAGAAGGCAAGCTGGAAATTCTTTATTAGCTCATTTAACACCTTCACTCCCTCCTCGGAAGTTTGGAGTCGGCTTTGACGGTTCTCAGGCGCGCCTAGTTTCTCCCCGGTCTCTGGGCTCACTGTCGCACATGATACCTTAGTGGACCCCGTCGCAATTTCTAACTCATTGGATCAGCGCTTTGCTGAGATTTTGAGCTCTTCAAATTACCCGCCAGCGTTTCTCCCGAAGAAACGTGCAGCAGAAGTGCGACATCTTGCTTTCTCCTCTCAAAATCACGAAAGCTACAATACTGTTTTCTCCATGCGGGAACTCCAACATGCCCTCTCTTCTTCTCGCTCCTCCGCTCCAGGACCGGATGGTATCCATATCCAAATGTTGCTGCATTTATCAACCCATAGTTTGCGTTACCTCCTTCGCCTTTATAATCACATATGGACCGACAGTACCTTTCCCAGGCGATGGCGGGAAGCCATTGTCGTTCCCGTTCCGAAACCTGGAAAGGACAAACATCTCCCCTCTAGTTATCGCCCCATTTCTCTCACAAGTAGTGTCTGTAAGGTTTTGGAGCGTATGGTGAATTGCCGTTTAGCTTGGTGGCTGGAGTCCCGCAGTCTTTTAACACCTGACCAATGCGGATTCCGAAAGCATCGTTCTGCAGTTGACCATCTTGTTGCTCTCTCCACTTATATAATGAATAATTTTCTCCGGAAACGCCAAACAGTAGCAATATTTTTTGATCTGGAGAGAGCATACGATACCTGTTGGAGGACAGGCATCCTCCGCACACTGTTCTCTTGGGGCTTTCGGGGCCGGCTGCCCCTTTTTCTTCGCGAATTTATGGCAGAGCGCACATTTAGGGTGCGGGTGAACACTACTCTCTCCCGTACTTTCTCCCAAGAAAACGGGGTACCCGAGGGCTCCGTGCTGAGTGTTGTACTGTTTGCCATCGCCATTAATCCAATTATGGATTGTCTCCTTCCTGATGTCTCGGGCTCCCTCTTTGTGGACGATTTTGCGATCTACTACAGCTCTCAACGGACCAGCCTTCTTGAAAGACGTCTTCAAGGATGTCTCGATCGCCTCCACTCGTGGAGCATCGAAACCGGCTTCCGTTTCTCACCCAGTAAGACCGTTTGTGTTAATTTTTGGCGACGTAAGGAGTTTCTTCCGCCCTCCTTACATCTAGGTCCTGTCAACCTTCCGTTTTCCGACGTCGCTAAATTCTTGGGTCTTACGTTTGACAGAAGACTGTGCTGGTCCTCCCACGTTTCCTATCTTTCGGCTCACTGTCTGCGTTCCCTTAACACCCTCCGTGTCCTGAATGGTACCTCCTGGGGAGCGGACTGAGTGGTCCTTCTCCGCCTCTATCGCGCCTTAGTGTGCTCGAAATTGGATTATGGAAGCATAGTCTACTCCTCTGCTCGGCCGTCTATTCTTCGGCGTCTCGACTCTATCCACCACCGTGGATTACGTTTAGTGTGTGGAGCTTTTTACACCAGCCCTGTGGAAAGCCTTTATGCTGAGACTGCTGAACCTCCGCTGTCCAATCGGCGGGCAGTCCTTCTGAGTCGTTATGCTAGCCATCTGTCTTCCATGCCTGCTAATCCAGCCCATGACCTTTTTTTCGACACCTTCTTTGATGTAGGGTATGCAGGCCGCTCCTCCTCCCTACTACCCCCGGGAGTCCGCTTCCGTCAACTGCTCCATTCTCTTTCCTTCCGCTTTCCTAAAACCTTCTTGACAACTTGGGGTACAGCACCGCCTTGGCTCTGTCCCCGGATCGACTTGCTCCGAGACCTATGTCAATTTCCCAAGGATGGTACCCCTACACTTGTTTACCGTCGGGCATTTGCTGCTCTATGTGCACAAATGACGGACGCCACATTTATTTACACCGACGGCTCGAAAACATCGTTAGGTGTAGGGAGTGCCTATATTGTTGGCGACACCCCAAATCACTTTCGGCTTCCCGACCAGTGTTCTGTTTATACTGCAGAGCTTTACGCTGTTCGCCAGGCTGTCCACTACATCTGCCGCCATCAGCGGATACAGTACGTAATCTGCTCAGATTCTCTCAGCTCTCTCCTAAGTCTCCAAGCTCTTTACCCTGTGCACCCTCTGGTCCACCGGATTCAGGACTGTCTGCACTTGCTCCACCTGGGGGGCATCTCGGTGGCGTTCCTCTGGCTCCCGGGACACGCTGGTATCTGTGGGAATGAGGCGGCCGATATAGCGGCCAAGGCTGCAGTCTCTCTTCCTCGGCCAGCTATTCAGTCGCTTCCCATTACCGATCTACGGAGCGGTTTATGTCGCCAAGTTGCTCATTTATGGCATGCGCATTGGTCATCACTTCCCCATAATAAATTGCGGGAAGTGAAAGCCTTTCCTTGCGCTTGGACCTCTTCCTCCCGAACGCGTCGTCGGGAGGAGGTAATTTTAGCTAGACTCCGGATAGGGCACTGTCTTTTTAGCCATTGACATCTTTTAAGCGGTGATTCTCCTCCACTCTGTCCCCACTGCTCTCAGCTGTGGACGGTCAGACACCTTTTAATTGAATGCCCATATTTTAACCCGTTACGCTTCCGTCTACAGCTATCGCCTGATCTATCGTCGATTTTAGCAGATGACACGCGCTCAGCCGACCGCGTTCTCCAGTTTATTAGTGACAGTGAAATGACGTCAGTCATTTGAATCTTTTTTGGGGACAACCAACCCCTTTCTATAGTGGATTTTTAAGCATTCCTTCTGCCTTTAGTTTCTCAAATTTTATGACTTTGTTCCCATTGCTGCTGGTTTTCAGTTTCGGTTTTTTCCTGTTTCCTACGTCACGGGCTGGGCGCTATTGACCATAGACGTTTTGCGCCACAAAAAAAAAAAAAAGGGAAGATAAATACTAGAACATTGCTGTAAACAAAAGCTAACGTTTTCTGTTTATGTAGAGAAGTTGAGGGATGTTCATAAATTTAGAGGATAAAAATAACAAATTGCATTATTATATTTTATCGAAACAATTGATTATATTTATGTAGAGTCAATGCAACTTAACTCAATCTGTCTCTGATGTAGTGGCAGTTAAATCGCTTACAGGAAACATCATGTTTATGGAAAATATTTAATAACGTAACATTTAGGTGATTGTTATGTTTATACATACACATTACTTCCGTGCACTATGTACCGATATCATAACAAAACTGCAAAAAGTCCTGTATTCACAATTCTTCATTGAGGGTCTACAGCTAAGTAATCTTTTTTGTCTTAGAAACTATCACCACAATGGAAAAGTGTGGAGACTGCTGCAGAGTTGTGAGAAATATTAGACAGTTTGAAGACTTCCTACAGTTTCCTTTTACATTGGGTTTTGTGAAGCAGTCAGCTGTAATAGGGTTGTTGGTAGTATGTAGTAATGTTGTAGTTGTACCTAGAGCTGTACGATTGGAGAGGAAGTGCAGTGCAGCAAATTGTAAAACCCGGATCTGACCAGGCAGTAGCACAAGCAGAATTACAACAGATGAGAGCAGCAGTTGACAGCAATAATATTAGAAATGGGGTAGATGACCAGATGGTAGTCAAATGCTACCAGATAAGGTTCAAGAGATGCAGCAAACCTGCTGGCCCGTGATGCACCATAGTTTCCGCTGCACCAGATTTGCATAGCACCTTTTTACTTTGTACGGTTTAGATTAACTATGGTGGTGTATGAAACATTTGCAATCACAGCCATTTCAGAAGTGCTTCCATCTTTTGCTTGAAAGCCATTGATCACACTCTTGGAGACATAAGGTAATTTGTTCCTGTTCCACATTATGACAATACCTGCATTTTTTCTGCATCACCGTGACATACTTTATATACCCTCCACTGCTAGTGTTGCCATCTGTGAGTGGTTATTGCTTTTTGTTGTCAAACATACAGTGGACCTTTTGGATGGGTACTAGTTGATACCGCATTACTGTGGGCGTAATATGAAGAAAGGAAAGTGGCAATGTGCACAAAATGCTGTATCAAGTCGTAATGTCCCAGGCAATAGAACTCTTGTGAATTCTGTACTGAACAGCACTTAAGTGCTGTATTTGCATAATAGAATCGGAAGTTAAAAGATAGCAATTCTTACACACTATAGGCACTGACAGCATCTTAAATGTCATTAAACTGTTAGAAGAGGTAAGACTTAGAAGAAATAACTGGGAGGTTAAGGTATGTGGAGATTTCATTTCAAAGGGTTATGTCGAGGGCACCTGGAGTTGGCGATGTCCAACTTGTATTTGACCCCCACAGTAATATGCCCAACAGGAACAGAAGTACATATTGCAACAGTGATTGACAATTTGCTTCCAAATTGACTGTATTTAATAAAATTATTTGAACCAATAATAAATGTTTTGTCTGAGTGTGATTGTCAAAAGTTTTTTTTTCCGTGTTAAATAGTTTGCATACAGTGCTTTGCACTTAACTATGTATGTTCGGTGCTTGCACACATGTGTGTGTTTACAAACAAACCTCTGTACACATTTAAATTAAAGTTGCTTCCTTGCGTTCATCTGTATGTGGTGGCTAATGCGAGAACTGCTGTAGAGATTTTGCTTCAGTTTCCGCTAATAGATACATTGATTCACTCGCTATGTTTCTGTATATAATAATAAATATATTGGGGAAAAAAAGGTCCGAATTGTGATGAATGAAAAGTTGTGAAAATGATGACACTACCACCTAGAAAGCAGCTGCCATAACTTGAGAGAGCAGCAGTGCCTTGAGGCAGCAGAATGTGTGCAAAATTTGCATCTCATTTCAGGATGTCCATTATTGTTAAGTAGGAGGCGAGAACAATAGCCAAAAAGAATATTAAAATTTTCAGCACTTCTGTCAACTGTAGTTTCATTATCAGTTATTGGCAACTGGTTTCGATGATACGCTTCATCATCGTCATCAGACCCTCTAAATACATCGTAGCTGAGCTTTCCTGAAAGACATCAATCCCAAAGTCCCAAAGACATCAGTCACAAAGTCCCATGTGAAAATAAGTGGTATATGCTTCAACCCTTGCAGTAAACAACCACACATGGTGAGACCGCAAACTGCTGACCAAAGAAGACTGCTGCGGATGGATACATCTACGGTGTCACATAACCATATGGACGTAAGTAGGACCTATGACCACAGCAGTGTGAGGTGCAAGTTATACACCACATATCGTCAAACTTGTGCCCTCAGCTTGACTGTACACAGTACCATGATTGTATACAAACAACCTCCAAGGTGAGGCACGGGCAATTCCCGGCCTACAAAGCATGTACTGAAGTGTGTTGACTGAATATGCGAGGGTCCAGTCCTGTGTATACCACAGTTTAGTCTCCTTAAGCCCATAATTGGCAGCAGGTTTTAATTTTTGTATTGTTTTCCTAACTTAGTATCTGTGGATGGTAGCAACATTATACTTGGCGCATAATCTTTCATTGGAAGATCATTTGATTGTGGGAAATCTAGTTCTTATGTCTTTGCTATGAAAAATATCATTCATAAAATTTCCTGTCTTCTGAGGATCATTCATTGACTTACCTATCTGTTATCTTTAAGTTGTTGTGCTTCTGTTTCTTTTAGTATTTCTTGTGTTATAACCTTCCAGACTGCTTCGTTTTTACAGTGAAGTCTTGATTAGCTGGCCCTCAGGTATACGAATGTGCAATTATTTGGATTTTCAGCCACAAGCAAATATCGTTATAGTCTGGTCAAACATGGACATTTCGCTCTGGCACTACCAGCCGGCACGACGCGCGATCTGTCTAAGGCATTTCATTATTGTTTCAGTTAGACAGCAAGTTTCATTGTCTTCTCATTAATACTAGAGCAGTAAAGTTGCTTGATTGGTCACTAAATGAAATTCCACTAGTTAAAAAATGAATGACCTTATTTGACGCATTTTGGGAATACCCTTCATTGGGTAGTCTGGAAATCAAAATACAAATTACAGAAAATAGACAAATGCACAGAGAGCAACATGACAAAGAGTACAAGCATTACGAAGTTTTGTCATATTGAGAGCTGACATACACACCGTGATCTAGATATTTAGATGCATAAAGACATGCTGTAACTGATACAGTTGTCATAGCAGACTAATTTCAAAACTACATCATGCTTTCTAGGTAGAAAAATTACACCATGAAAGGGTGGTGAAGCATACATTGGTGGTGCCACATAGTAGTGAAACAGGGATAAGTTTTTACAGCGCAAGAAAGTTAAATGACAAGCTGTATAACAGTTTTTATATTGGTATAAAATGCCATCACTAGAATAGACAGACAATATAATATACTCAAGGTGTACAAACCAGTTACACAAAGTCAAAATTATACACAAGTGACGTATTGACAAAAAATGTGAACCATACTGCAGAGTGATATACAATAAAATATAGAAAGTCCAATGTTAAAAAAAGCGGGAAAAACAGTTGTGGCATATAACACGAATACAAGCACTCACAGGATCAAGTAATGGAACTAGAATGAAGAGAAAGGTGAAATAATGTAACAGAGCACCAGGAATACAAAGCAATATTGAGGGCCTAATAATGCTTTGGAAATGCTTGAGTTAACGGAACAAAATATCATTATAAAATCAGGAAAACATTTTTACATTTGAGGGTTTCAGGGACTCCAACCCTCCAGAAAACACATCGAATGCAGTGTGTACGTAAAGCCTAGTCCGCAAAAAGAAACATACAAGTGTGACCTACATAGAATTGGAGCAATAACTCCCACCTTCACAGGACAGGTTGAGGGTGACCGTACAAGTAACAACATTAAAATAGGTATCAAGTGAAATGCTGTACATAATGCAGAAAAAGTAATAACAATTCATTAATGAGTAAATGAAATACAAAATAACTTTGAAGGCCAAAGCTGTCGGGGACTCGAAACCCTCATGAAAAATACAAATCAAAAAGTTTGCAAGGGACAACACATCTGCCTAAAATAACATAGAGCAAAAAGAATAGTTGAAAGTGTAGGTAGAATGAAGGAAAGTGGCTCAGGTACATGCAAAAGTAATTCCAGTATTTATCGTAATTAATAAAATACGACGAAAGTGAAAGGTTTAATAACCAACTGCATGGACGAATACATGTGTGGAGTAGGATGGAGCAGGTGGGACACATATAGAATTAAAAGTGCAGTGTTCCTTCAAATATTTCAAAGAACCACTGACATCTTGAAGACAACTGTTCCTTCAACACTGAAGATAGGTCACGCAGATGGTGTATAAAAATTTCGAACTCTTCCAAAATATCTAACCCGCGCTCGTTCAGCTTGACATGAAGTACCTTAAATCCTCCATCTGTGGGAAGCATGAGGTGTCCCTCATGTCCTAAATGGCACCCAAGTGCAGAATTATTTATAGAAGTATGTTTACAGAACATAGTGGCAAAGCTGCTTCCAGTTTGACCCACATACACTGTTTCACATTCAGCATTTCATTTAGTGACAAATTCAGCAATTTTGCTGCACTGGTATGCTGTATGGTTGCATTCTTCCTGCAGGACTTTGTCACTATTACTGCTATCTTTTTAGTAAGTTACCAATTGCTGCGTTGTGTCTGTGCTTAAAAATGGCAAAGCGCAAGGGAATTGCCGTATTACTAAAAGATGAAAAAAACATTATGGTTTTAATAAAAAAGGAGAAACTGATAGTAAGTTGACTGATAAGTATGGTGCAGGTACGATACTGCTAGATAAACAGTATTAAGAAGAATATCCAATTCAGTTTTGAAGTGGACCTGCAAACTTGGTAATGTAGACTGGGGAGACATCAAAACATGATCAACAAACCAAAAATGAACATTTGGAAGTGGCTTTGTGCTGGTAGCTTTTACAGAAACAATCACCCAGGCAACCAATATCTGGACCTTTGCATTGTGTAAATACATTACATTTATTTGTAAATACATTTATATAAATAAACAAAACAGGTGGTGATAAATCGTTTGTGGAAAGTAACAGATGGTTGTACAGATTTAAATCTCGCAATGGAATTGGAAATAAAAGTGAAAAAAGTCAGATGATGTAGAGGCAGCAAATTCTTTAAAGGAATTGGATGAAAATGACTGACTTGGGTTTTGTTTACAATGCTGATGAAACCATATAATATTCATTTGTAAACTGTTGCCATCAAAATCTTTAGTTTCTCAGGGGGAGAGTTCAACTCCCGGATATAAAATTAATAAAGAGTGAGTAATAATATTGGTTTCTACAGATGCCACCTGGACTCCTAAAATGCCTTTGCTCTTCATTGGAAAATTCAAAAACCCCATATACTTAAAAAATAGCAGAGTTCATTTAACTTACAACAAAAAAAACTGAATGGATAAACACCAAAATATTCATTTGCTGTTATGACAACACTTTTATCCATAAAGTAAGAAAAGTTCAACATGAAACTGGTGAACAAGGAAAAGTCATACTTATATAATGTATAATGTGCCAATCCATCCTTCTGCCGAACCATTAGAGAGAAAATGGTATGTTTACAAAAAAAATTTTGCCTTGTAATGTGACATACTTACAACAAATGGATTTAAGCATTACTGAAATATTAAAATGACTTCATGGAAAACAACTTCTATTTACATAGTTATATTTTGAAGAAGATAACGTAGAGGACATTTTACCATATTTCAAGCAAATTAATTTAAAAGGAGTGTTGTTACAGCATGGAATTCAATCAAAAGGAGACTTTGAAGAAAGCTTGGATCAGAATACTGAAATTGTAGTGTGAAAACTGCATAACTGTTGAGATGATTCTGTTCTGAAGAATATAAATGAACTAATGACAAGTACATAAATATGCCAGAATGGGATGTCGATGATATGAAAGAGTGACTATATTTTGATAGTAATAATCAAGGTTGTTGAGATCATATTGGCTAACAAATTTGTTGCCATCATATCGCAGGCAAACAACCGGCAGGAAATGCAAGAAGATGAAACAGATGAAAATGTAGATGCAGAAAATGGTCCAGGACCAACTCGTGTGGATGCATTTGAAACCCTGGAAACAGCTTTCAGATGGTTTGAAAAACAGTGTGATATCATGGTTTACTGCTGTTGAAACAAATCCATTGTACAACAGCAACGAAGAGGAAAAAATGGTTTATATCAAATGATGACTGGCAAATATTTTAAACAGAATGACTGTCCTATGCTACTTACGTTAGGTATTTCATGATTAAGAGTGCAGTATTATCATTTTCAGGAAAATCTGTATGAAAGTGTGCTCTTAATTCTTGATAAGCATTACTTTTTATTGATCGTGATAAGTTTAATTTCTTTTTATTGTTTTGAATAAAAACCTAACATTGTGCATTGAGCCTAGAAAGACAGCCAAGTGATAACATACCTAAAAGATAGCTCTAAGTGGGTGACTTGGCTATTCTAGATTACATTACAAAAATTGCTCTTCATTCATTCAATTATCTGGATTTTTAAGTATTCAAATAACTTACAAAAACAGTTAGACCAATTAACAGAGTCCGCTGTTTTTCAGCAACTGTCATTTGGTGACTTTTTGGTGGCAGGCAATGGCTTTGTGCAAATGTTTTTGTATCTTTGATAATATTTTTTGAATTCCGGATTACTATGGGATATCTAGAATAGAGGACTTCCTGTACCTGCTGTTACTGACTGGTTTTCATTTGCCATTGCTATTGATGTAGATACTTTAGGAAATGGCTGCTTAAAGTTTAATTTAAATATTGTACATGCCTTAAAGAATGTTGCACCTAGATTGTTTTCTGTATACATGCAACCTAATTGATTTAGGAATACCCTCGAAAATTCTTAAATTTTGTGTTTTGTGAGGAATGTTCTGTAGACCTGCAGTCTGGTGCACTTACGTAATGCAGCTTTTAATTTCATTAACTGGCAGAAGTAATGAGAATGTCAAAGATCTTTTGCATGTCCAACTACTTTCCAGCTGCATTGTAATTGTTCCATTGGTTGTGGCAATCTTTTGCATTTGTTCTGGGGAAATATCTGAGAGTTCTAAGGCATCCTGGAATATTTCCATGTCTGCTGCTAGCCACAATATTATGTCATGACTTAAAGAATCCACTTATGATGTCTGATACTTGATGTGACTGACACTGAAATTTACACTTGCAGCTTAAGCCACACAGATCAATGGTCCAGGCACAACTGGACTGCCTTTTTTGTTTACAATACCAGTGAATCTGAATGTGAGAAGTGACCACACTGACCTGACTATACAGAACTCCCTTCTGTAGCTCAGATATTTCATTTTGCCATATTTTGAGCAAATGAATTTAAAGGAGTGTTGGTACAGCCAACGAATCAAACTCAGTTTGTAGAATTTCTATTTTATCTCCCTGTTTTTGTCATTATCTTTGAACTAGTGTCACATCAACCCTTAGCTCTGTGGTGTTCAGTACAGCTTTCAGTATTTTAAATTTCACTTCCTTTTCTGTATTACATTTGAACTGTGTGTCAATCACTTGATTTTGAGATTTTGTGGTATGTGTAGGATGGTGCTTTGTATCTTTCTATGTATTGTTCTAAAGGTTTTCTGTGCCACTTTCATTTGAAATTTTTTTTTTTTTGTTTATTTGGCTCTCCCTGATAACACCACTTTACTCACGTAGTCTGGATCTCTCCGTGTCACTAGCTTTGCATACTACACATAAGCTGGTCCTTCTCCAGGAGGGCTCTGGCTGTGAAACAGAACTCTGACCCAATATCTCTGTCTGTACTAGTCCCAATTATGTAGTTTGACTGATGTAGCAAGTGTAGAAAATTTTGACAGTTGGCCACTCCCATCTCGTTTTCTTGGGAACTTGTTGTTTTACTTCCTCAGGCAAATGATCTGAATGCTTCATTTCCATACACTGATTGTGTGTGTGGTGTGTTTTCCTGCTTCATTGTCCAATAAGATTAGGCAGCAGTCCTTTTTGTTAGAGGGTTCAAGATCTAGTATGTTCTCTTTTGTGCTTAGATATAGGTCAGTTACCTAGTTCATGCATCATCTACAAATGTATCTATAATGATATTAAGTTAACTGTCTGTCACTGTTGTGGTTGTGAATGTCTCCTGTATATCATTTCTAAATGATGTTCTTCTGTAGGTTAATTTTGTTGCATAGTTTTCTTATGTCTGATTTGTAGGATGAGCATCTGTAGTGCCTCTTGCATATCTGTGATCTTTTCCAAAGTTGAGGTTGGAGGATACACCATGAAACTTTGCTCTGAAGAGTTTGGAACACGCTTAGTTACACTGCAAATGGCAGGCCTAAAAACGTCTACTGGAATAGTGTGTGTGTGTGTGTGTGTGTGTGTGTGTGTGTGTGTGTGTGTGTGTGTTGGGAGGGAGGGGGTGCAGAAAGTTTAGTTTTCTAGAAAGAGTTTCATTTATTCGGAATACATCAGAGCTGCCCACAGCGTGCTGAACTTCACGCGTACAGGATGTGTGGGCCATGTATGGCTCAAGGCGTGGCATGTGTCGGCTTTGTTTGGTTCTCAGGAGTACCAGCTGCAATGTGACACTTAATCGAGTATTGTGGTGTTACTTTTTCGGTCTGCACAACTCTCTTCAGTTTGTTAGAATTGTAATGTTGGTGCTCTTGACCCTTCGCTTTTTTGTGGTACAGAGGGCATTCATAGTTACCGTGGCTGTTTGCACAAAAGGAGGCAATCTAGCAATCTATCATCACAAACTTTTAAAAATGAATGGGAATGACAAGAGGGAAATGAGAATTATCAGTATACATCATGCAGTTGCATAAGCGACGGGTACTGCAAATTTTCAATGAAATGGCGTTACAAGACAGTGCAGAAAGAATTTAAAGGTTTAGTTGGCAACGAAAGAGAGAAAATTACAATGGTCGACAGACAAGATTCATTGTTCTGTAAATCAAGAAGCACATTGTGCTAAACTTGCAGGCATGGAGCGTATGAAAAAATTGGTGGACCGAATAGTAAAAATTTCTGACATTGCACGCTGTCAGTTGCAACAGTTTTCGATGGAAATGAATGAAGAGTATCTAGACTTGATATATTACTGCAAAGTACGTTGGCTAAGTCTAGGGCTTGCCTGGAATGAGTTTTTTTTAATATGCCCTATTGTTGAATTTATGAAGAAAAAAAGGATTAAAGGAATGAAAATTACAAGATCTGGAATGGATTGTAAACTGTGCATTTTAAGTGGACTTGACTGTACACTGCATACAGTAAAACACTGCAAGGATAGAACCAACTTATTTCTGATGTGATGAGGACGCATTTAAATAGAACATTGTTGTAGAAGTGAGACCGTCAGACACAGTCCAATTCCCTAAGCTCACTGGTGTTAAACAAAAGGCGAGGTCTGAAGGATTCATTGTCACCTTGAAAGAATTACAATGTTATTTTCCTAAACGTTTTGAGGACACTGACAATTTTACATCTACTTCTAAGATGTTTTTGAGTCTGTTTGCCATTTCAGCTGGAAGTACCCTTGCGCATGTGCAGATGGAGATGATTGCTCTGCAAAGCAATTCCCTATTTAAAGCGAATTCCCTTCAACATTAAAACTGTTCAGGTCATCTACATTGCTTTCCTCAGGTAGAGTTTCCATGTCTCCATATTAGACTACAAAAGTGCTACAATATTTCAGTCAACATGTGTGTGAAAGACATTTTTTCGATTATGAGACTAAGTAAGTTATGATAACATGGTAACTTGAATGTGAAATTCTTTGAAATAGTCTGCGTCTACTCGCATGCCAACAGTTTGTACTAGACAAAAATTTCAGCTGCATTGCCATTTAAATGCGGTGTGTTTGCTGTTTTCCTCTGCTCATGTTCAGACAGCATGGCATGGCCGTGGGGGAAATGTGCCTGTGAAGCTGAGTGCTGTGGTATGTGTGCCAGGGCATGTTCTGCAGGCTGTATTCTTGCCCACACGTGATCTACATCAGTGTTATTCCTTCAAAATAGTCCGCATAACACACTATACACTAATGCTAGTGCTTTTTTCGAGTCTTGGAATGCTTCTATGACTTTATCTTTGTGGCAGCTTTTAGTTAGCTCAGTGAAACTACTTCAGCCTCATCTTTGCTTGTAAAATGATGGTTTTTTATTTCTGAGAATGAAAGAAGTTGCATGGAGTGAATACGGAGGCAGGGGCATCATTACAGAACTATTTTTGACCAAAATTCGTGAACAAGCAATGAAGTGAAGTGAATTGTTTAACACAAATTGAGACTTTTCCCTCTTTTGGATTGCTTCACAGAAACTGCATTGAACTGCTAGGTAGTTCCCCATGTTGAACTTTCAACCTTGGCAGGAACTCATTGTGTGCTATGCTGTTAGTACTGAAGAACACAGGCAGCATAAGTATCACATGTGATGACACTTGCTAAATGTTTTTTTGTCTTGGCCGTGCGGAATGCTTCTGCTCCAATGGTTGAGCATTAGATTGAAAAACATGCCCAAACACTTGTTTAACCTGTTACGGCATGTTCGAAAAGCTCTGCATTGGTGTGGACTTCATATAGCAACACCTGAGCAACATGCGTTTGCCAGTGTTATTGTTGAAAATTTAGTAATTTGGGAATGCAGTTTGCTGTCACTTTTGTACCCAAAATAACTGAAAAAATATTATCTAATAAACCAACTGACACGCCAGTGTCTACATCTGTGAATGTTGTTTGGCAATTGTTGATAACAGTTTCAATCAAATTTTCCATGGTTTCATCGGTTGATGGTGTGTTGTGCATATAAAGAACACTTGGCATCTTCAGTGTCTTGATGGCCTTCTACGAAATGCTCATACCATTTGTAAACCCTTGTTTTACAAATAGCAGATTCACCAAAAGCAGTATTAGGCATTTATAAAACATGACTGCACCTTATTGTTATAATAGCAAAATTTAACACAAATTCGTCAATCGATTTTTATAAAGAGTAATTGCCAATACTATCAAAACACACATGACATTTTTGACGGGTGAGAACAGACTAAATAAGTGATATGCCTAATACTGTGTGTATACCTTTCAAACATGTTCGCTAACGTAACAATGTATAAATCTTGTGAATCAGAATAAAATGACACACAAAATTACAAATTTCCTGTTATCTTTTGAACACACCTCACATAATATCAATTTTGTTTCATTTGTATGTTGGTGCTAATGCATAATGAGACTAGTAATTTTGCTAACTGTAAGGACTTTTGATCAATTCTCTGTCAAATGCATGTTAAAAATAACTTCCTATCGAGTGTCAACCCAAGATTGACCCTCCATACATAAGTCGCTACACTTAGTCCAGTCAGTGAAGGAAAATTGGGAAAATATCCTGTAGTCATAATTTTTTTACACAGTGTTAGGATGGAGAGTCCTGAACAGCATACAAAAAATCCTGGCTGGTGGGATGTAAGGCTTGAGGTTTTTTTTAGCAGGGGATAGGGTGTTTAGGTGTGTCTTTCTCAAATAATAAGGAAACTGTAGGTTCTAGTGAAAACGTTTCACAGCAGAAATTAAGTTGTATTAAATTTCTTACAAAATAAGGGTCCTATTCATTTTTTCTCTAGTACTAGTAGTGTCTGCATTGCAGGGGATGGAATAATGGCAGATTATTAAAAATAAATTCCCATCTTTTTGCAGTTTCTTCAGTTTTAATCTACAGTTCATAACCAATAGATTGTGGTCAGAGTCCACATCTGCCCCTGGAAATGTCTTACAATTTAAAACCTGGTTCCTAAATCTCTGTCTTGCCATTATGTAATCTATCTGAAACCTGTCAGTATACCCAGGCTTCTTCCATGTATACCACCTTCTTTTATGATTCTTGAAGCAAGTGTTGGCTATGATTAAGTTGTGCTCTGCACAAAATTCTATCAGGCAGCTTCCTTTTTCATTTCTTAGCCCCAATCCATATTCACCTACTACGTTTCCTTCTCTCCCTTTTGCTACTACCAAATTCCAGTCACCCATGACTATTAAATGTTCGTCTCCCTTCACTATCTGAATAATTTCTTTTAATTCTCATACATTTCTTCAATTACTTCGTCATCTGCAGAGCTAGTTGGCATATAAACTTGTACTACTGTAGTAGGCGTGGGCTTCGTGTCTATCTTGGCCACAATGATGTGTTCACTATGCTGTTTGTAGTAGCTTACCCATACTCCTATTTTTTTATTCATTATTAAACCTACTCCTGCATTACCCCTATTTGATTTTGTTTTTATAACCGTGTGTTAACCTGACCAGAAGTCTTGTTCCTGCTGCCACCGAACTTCACTAATTCTCACTATATCTAACTTTAACCTATCCATTTCCCTTTCTAAATTTTCTAACCTACCTGCCCGATTAAGGGATCTGACTTTCCATGCCCCGATCTGTAGAATGCCAGTTTTCTTTCTCCTGATAACGATGCCCTCTTGAGTAGTCCCCGCCCAGAGATCCGAATGGGGGACTATTTTACCTCCGGAATATTTTACCCAAGTGGATGCCATCATCATTTAATCATACAGTAAAGCTGCATGCCCTCGGGAAAAATTACGTCTGTAGTTTCCCCTTGCTTTGAGCCGTTCACAGTACCAGCACAGCAAGGCTGTTTTGGTTAGTGTTACAAGGCCACATCAGTCAATCATCCAGACTGTTGCCCCTGCAGCTCTCCTGTAAGTAGACAAAATAACTCCACCGTATAAATATGAGCTCGGTCAAGTTATTTTCCATGTATTTTATGAGTACTTTCTGCAAATGTTATATGAGCGGTTGTTCGAACTACATTCCTGTAAGGGCCGGCCAGAGTGGCCGAGGGGTTCTAGGCGCTACAGTCTGGAGCCGCGCGACCGCTACGATCACAGGTTTGAATCCTGCCTCGGGCATGGATGTGTGTGATGTCCTTAGGTTAGTTAGGTTTAAGTAATTCTAAGTTCTAGGGGACTGATGACCTCAGAAGTTAAGTCCCATAGTTCTCAGAGCCATACATTCCTGTGAACAGTGATGGAGAAGTGTTTAATTTGTAAGTGAGGTGGTGTCAGTGACCTCTATAGTACTAATGGGAAAGGGGGTGGATTGGCAAATGTGATACCTTGCTGCTGTCCATCATTGACTGTGTATTGTAAAGCCATGTAAGTGTTATAGTTACTTGGTGGTGAGTTAATGCATGACGAGAAAGTTCCTGCACTTCTCTAGTCACTGTGATAGTGAGAGGTTGTATAAATCTTCCCCAGTCAGAAACTGCTGGCACTTGTAGAGTGGAGCCACTCACCCCACATCCACAGTGTGTCTCCCAAGGTGGGTTAGAATATGTCTGAAGGAATGGGGACTAATCGTGCTCATATGTAGAGCACTAATCTGACTTCCATTGAAATATCTGAAGTTCTATAACACCTACGTGACCTACCTCTGTTGAAGGAGAATGCAGTTTAAGGTCCTGGGTCCCTTCAAATGTTGAGAGAGCTGAGGCTGGGGTGATACATTTTTTACCCCTCATGCTCTGAAAACTATTCCTGACAGTGATAGTAGAGATAATAAAATTGACCTTATTTTATTCTCTTTGGTGTGAGACATTGTCAAATACTTATTGACGGCATGTTACACTTGGGACAGGGTCTCCAATGTTTTCAGATTTTTACATAATAGCTCACTTAACAACTGTAAGTATGTACTAATTTATGAAACTTAAAGTAACTCAACTACAGAAACATGAACTCGGTGAAGTTCTATTCTCTACTCATGTAATAGACCTGCACAGGAAATACGGGGAGGTATAGTCTGTCTACAAAATGAAAAGTGAACAGTGCTCATGGAGGAGAATTAGCCTTTCCTGGAAAAATGCTACAGCTGCCATATAGGATGACAATCAATTTCCCCTCTAGCAGAGAATTACATAGAATTTGTACATAAGCATTTCTCGTGCTCGTGTTATTTCTAAGTCATACTTGCATTCCATGTAGTGGTAGTGTTAACACATTATGTGCAAAAATAAACATTCTCCAGACATGTCAGCACACTGCATTACCAGTGCTTCATAAGGTACACTGTGGAAGGTCGGCATATCTTTGTGACACACGCTGTAGTTGCTTGTTGTAATATGTTGGGGTGAATAGAGTGGGTAATCACTTGTTCGATTTTCAGTTTGCAAACCTATGAAGGAGGGAAATGCATGAACGCAATCTGGCAACATACGTTTCGTTGCGTTTCTACTGTACACCCCCCCCCCCCCCCATCTCCTCCCCTCCCCTCCCCCTCCCCCTCCCCCTCCCCCTATCCTTTCACCCTGTTATGCAGTTTCTCTCTCAATACGGCTCTACTACGTTTGCATATGGCACAAACATTTAATATTCATTTTCAACCCATTTCATTTAAAGATAAACTGAATTTTATACTGTTTAAACAAAATTTTTAATTATCGCAATTTTTCCAGTCCCTGCAACACGGAAACTATTAGTTGCAGAAAAAAAATGGATAGTAGCTTTCTTTGTAAGAAATTTAAAGTAGTTAAATTTTTTAATGAGAAACATGCTTCTTAGAAGCCACAGTTTTTAGAATTATTTTAGAAAAACAAAATGTCACCCCCCCCCCCCCTTTCCCACACCATTGGCCCAGCCTCAACATTTCACACCCCACCAGTCAGGAGTTTTAATATTGTTAAGAACACTCCGTTCCAGTGCTGTGCAAAAATTTGTTGCTACCCAATTCCCCCCCCCCCCCCCCTCCCCCAATTATTATTTTTATTTTTTCCAACAGGGCTGTTATAAATCTTTTTGTGGAAACTGAAATGTTTTCCTTTACCATGTTGGACTTCATTTGTATTAGCCTACATCATTTCTCTACGGTGTTAAGTTGTTACTGTGACTTGAAATTTTTGTGAAGTGTTATCTTTGAGCAGTACATAAGGCTGTGCTCTGGTAGGGATGAGAGGCAGATCATTTGTGTGGTTGCTGAACCCTGCGTGTACTATGTGTGGTCTGTGTTGTTATGATTTTTACAATTTTGATATGAGCCTGTGGAGGAAATCAAAATGCAATAGGTTAAGGAAGGTGCATTTTGTTGCCAGATAATACCATTATACTGCATTGTCCCAGGTTTATGCCCTACTTGATACCTCATGTGGTCTGGAAGAGGGGATCATTAGCACTGCAGTGGTGGCAGCTGAATCCTTTAATGAAGGCAGAGGAGGAGGAAGTGGGGCAGAGACTTGGTTGTTCATGTTTCTCACCTTTTTCCTACACATTATTCCTAGGATGAAGTTGCAATACGTTTCTTGATCTGTCTTTGGCTCCTTAGGGGGTCTGGTATCATTATTATTTCGCTATAAGCCTTCTGTTCTTGACAGTGCATTTATTTTGGTGCAAGAGGTCTGCTTACATTGATACTGAGATACAAACAATAAATACCACAGTTTCACACTTGTGCAAATAAAAATAAGTTACTGTCGGTCTTATTCTGCTAGCCCTCCACCCCTCCCACTTCCTCCCCCATGCTACCCTCTCCCACTCCATGCAATACTGATTACAAAGTTGTATTATACAAGCTCTTTTGCATTTATATCTAATGAGTGAATGAAATTTCTCAGGATTTATTTGAAAACCCGAAGGAGCTGCAGTTCTCTGGAGTTACTGTGGCTGCTGACACTGAGTATTCATCTCTGACACGAAGTGAATCGACAAAGGTAAGTAGCTTAGTTTCTTCTATAATGAACTAATAAATACGCATGTGGGGATATTTTCATGGCCTTACGACTTATGTGGATGATTAGTGGTTGTGAGGCAGACCATTTTTTTTGTACAGTTAGTGAGAATATTCTGTCACAGTTCGCCTTCTCATTGTAAAGTGCCTACCATATGACTATGGTATGAGGGTGCTGCTGCCCTAGGTTACTGACTGACTTTCCTTAAAATTGTGTTTCTGAACTGATACCAAGTGCTCATCAACTTCCCATTTGCTATTTGCTATATGTGTTGTGCAGATTTAGTGACTTTGTTATGTTGCTTCAGGGCTTGCATAGATACTACTTTGTTACTGTATGTATTGTGAGTTACTATACTGAACCGTTTAATTTTGAGTGAGTTTTAATTAATGGGTGTACATTTGATTTCTTGTCAGAGAAGCTAGGCGAAATATATACCCATTAAGACAGCGATGTACAGACTTGTCAGTAATGGAAGCTGCAAATCCATCACTGTGATTATGTGAGGGTGGCAGAAAGAGAGATGCCATCACACCAATAGCCAGCTCGTAGGGTGTGGTCGGTGCGTCCCTGCATTAAGAGAACTAGATTCCCCAAAATGTTGTGAACTACTTGTTGAAATTTTGGATGCCCTGCTGTGCCAGGATACGTTACGATAAATGGTGTGAGTGCTGTTTGTGGCCATGATTCAGCTGAATGTCAGGGAGGACTTTAAAGAAACTCACAGAGATTAAAATGACTAGCCTGTGGTCATCACAAATTGATTGCAGAATGTGAACAGAAAGACAATGAGGAACTGACAAGTGGAGTCAGCACTACAGATAAACAAAGTCTAACAACTAATCCGTTGACAGAGAACCTGAGATTAGCAAAAGCAGAGACCAAGATCCAACATTGTGTAAAGACAATAAGATGATAGCAAAGTGAAGACACTACTGAATCTAGTGTTGCTGTGCAGTGCTGCACCTGGCTGTGCTAGAGTCCAAAGCAGCTGTGAAGGTGGGTGCGGTGCATTTTCTGAGCAGAAAGGGGGAATAAATTTTGCGGCATTGCCAGTTTTCTTCCGTCAGTTGCTGCACTCTGACAGCTTACTGGCATACATGTCATTAGATAGTGAACTGAGTTCTAAGTAAAGCAAATGTTAAGACATGAAAGTGCACGTGCAACATCGCTCCCCTCCCCACCGACAAACACACACAATTCAGACATAGAAACAAATTAATAAGTAACAGTAATTAATACTTACACATTTCCCAGTAAGAAATCCATGCCACCATCTTTGCTGTCTGACTTAGATGACTTGCACTCAGCAAGGTTTGTAATGAAATTTTCAATAATTGTGCTTTTGCCAATTTCTCTTCATAATATTCATCCTGCGGTTTTTATGCGTGCCAGACATATGCTACCTGGGCGGATGTTGGGATGCTGTCTACTGCCTTGTGTGTAAGTCTGTCAACATCTGCAAATTGAAATGCATAGTTTTTTATGCAACATATGCTTTCACTTGAGCTCAAAACAGATTAGCTGGCATCTAATGAAAATGGTGTAGGGGTAATCTAACATCATGGTGTCTGAGCCACCTTGTTATTCCGTCTCTCTCATAAACTCTTAATGCAGACTGGTGGACATCAACAGGAAGCAACAATTGTGCTCTGGTATGTGATAAACCATGAGGTGGTATTCCATCACAGGAGAACCATTCAAAATATCTGCCCTTATGGAGTTCGTAATTGACATTTGTTCACTGGCACTTAGTGGATTCTCACATTATTTGTGACCATAACTGAATATGCAGCAATACGTGATAACAGTTGTTCTTTAAATCACTGTCTGTTCAAAGACATGGAATGTAATTTCAGAGTGGTAATTTGCAGAATTCTTAGCTTTTGAATCCTTAAAAACCAACTTACTCTGGGGAATAAGCAACTTTCTTATGATCCTACATGAAACACTATAATTCTACTACTCTTGCCAACTGAAACTTCTTACCCACCATACCCATTGCTTATATTCCAACGCTCAGCCCTTGCAAGGCTTTGGTTGATCAGTTTCATCTACATAATATATTTGAGATTTGCCAACTTACCTAATCTTATGCAGTGTTCACAGAATCGCAGTCCTTACCACTACAACATCACTATGTTCCATTAGTAATTTCCTTTCGTCATTTGTTTTCTTGTACCTGTATTCCACATCTTTCAGTATCCTCAATATGTACGACTTCGTTAAAGTTGTTGGCTTCTTTCACCCGTGAAACTTACCCTTCTCGTGTCAGATATTCGCCTTTAGCATACGTTATTAATACTATGTGCCAATAAATTGTCTAGGTCACCCAGACCTTTTTTGTCTTGTGTCGCTGGTCTGGTGACTCAAAAATAGATGAGCTGCAGGCTTCAATAGACATGTAGGCTTCATTTTGATATTCTCTGAAAAGTCCTCAAACCAGTACCACAACCTTCAGCTGTCTGCTTCTGACATGTGGCAACAGTGCAGCAGAAGCCTTCTGCCAGCTTGTATTCAGCGGCAGACTTTTGAAGTACTGATACATGTGGGACACTTACTCTTGCTTGCTTGCTTGCTTGCTTGAGCAGCACCTGGTGTGATTGCTGACCATCAGTCATAATGAACGCTATGATTGCAAAATAATCACTCAGCATCGGGGCTGAAATAAACAGTAAGCTTTATGAACACAGCATGATCTTCTCTGAATAAAGACAAGAATGTCACTGATATGTGATGGGCTGTGTTCCACATGGCACATTTACACACATTTCTGCACGTGTGACCTTGACCCACGTTTGTTGTTCCTCTGAACTCTAATGCTTGCTGATACAACTACTCCACCTAGTGGGCAGGGTCCAGTTCCATGCTATCAGGTGGGCTTTCAAATGTGCCAAGCCGAGATACCAGAAGTACATTTCTGTTTCGACTGTGCTCTCTCTCAAGCACGCAATATAGTAGGAGGTGGGAAGATAATAAATTGTCATCTTCGACAGAAGAGTCATGTTCAGTGTTATCTTAGCAGAGATTGGAAGGGTTGACGCCATAGGATTGTAGAGACAGACAACTACGAGCTCTTGGTAAAATCAAATGGTGGCCTGTAAAAACACTGCTTCAGGGTCTGAGAATTTCCTCACAAGTGGAAATTCTCGGACAGCCCATGTGCTTTGTGTGCCCATTGCCACCTCTCTACTCTTGTCAGTGTGGCATTTCTATTGTAGAGTTCTACACTAAACATGTCTAATATCCCCATTTCTGCCGTGTCCATAACGTGGATGTTGCGATTATGTAAGATTGCTTGTTGATCGTCTGTGCCATTTCTGTTCAAGAGAAGGTTCATTGTTCTAGTTTTCCACTGTGGGGATCTTGCTGGATTTCATTGCAGGGTGTCACGTGTGGGTCTCCATGTCAACCTAGGATCCTTGGTCTCCATGTCAACTTCGAATCCCTGACATGTGATGCTGTCAGCAGTGTTGTTTTTCTGCTCTGTGTATCCATGGCCAGAACATTGAATTCCTTTCTATTCTGTTACTACTTTGGGTCTTTTGACAGTATTTTTTGTGCCAGCTGTCATACTGTAATTTTGATTTCTCATCTCGTGCTCTGAAACTGGCTAATCAGCACTCTAGTCATGAGCTCCTGCTTGACCACTCCTGCTTCCTGTAGTTGGGCTGTTGCTTCAGGAACTAGTGTATGTTCTGGTTCATCTGTTCTACGAGAGGTCAGGATTGAAACAAATCTTCAGTTTAGGAAAGAAATTAAACAGCACAATTCTAGCGCATTGGATCACCAATCACAGCTATCAATTATAAATTTTCACCAATCACCAGAAATTTTATCTCCACCAAGTTGTATCTCAGTCCTAGGTAATTCCATTGACATAATCTGCCTCTCTGAACACCATGTGACCACTGGTATAGGAACTAGGCCTAAGCACAATGAGAAACTCAGACAGGAAAGTACTGCAAATGTTAGAATAAGGAAAGGTTCTCATAAAAGTATAATTAAAAATAATGTAAGTATATTTCATCAAAATATTGGGAGTTTAAAGAATAAAGTAGATGAGCTTCTGGTTTGTTTAGAAGATTTAGAAGCTGAGAATGAAATAGATATACTATGCCTGTCTGAGCATCACATTGTTACTGATATGGATAAGGTAAATGTAAGTGGTTATAAGCTCTCTGCACATGTAATGAGAGAAAATATGGAGAAAGGAGGAGTTGCCATATATGTCAAAAGTTATCATTGTGCAAAAAGTATAGAAACAAAAAAGTTTTGTGTAGAGAAACATATAGAAGCATGTGCCTGTGAGCTTAAATTAAATAAAGGCACATTTATAATTGTAACTGTATATAGGTCCCCATCAGGAAATTTTCATCTATTTCTGAAAAATTTGGACTCCTTGTTGTGCTATCTGTCAGACAGGGGGAAGCAAATTATTATTTGTGGGGACTTCAATGTAGATTCTCTGAAAGAGGGTAATAGGAAAAATGACCTTGAAGTATTACTTGGTTCTTTCAATTTGACACCCGTTATTGATTTTCCTACTCGGGTGGTAAAGGATAGCAGCTCACTGATAGATAACTTCTTTATAGACCAAGATAAGTTTAACCAGATAAATGCTCAGCCTGTTGAGAATGGTCTTTCTGATCATGGTGCACAGCTGGTTACAATATATGACATAGCTCCATTCAGCAATACTAAACAGTCCTCCAAAGTAGTTCGTTCAGTCAACGATTTAACAATTGCAAATTTCAGGGAAAGCCTACAGCAGTTAGACTGGGATGAGGTGTACCGTGAACCTGATGCCAATTTAAAATATAATTTATTTCATGACATTTTTGTAAATGCATTTGAAAACTGCTTCCCCAAGAAAATAGTTAAATATACGCGTAAGAAACCTTGTAACAAACCATGGCTTACTAAGGGTATAAAAATATCTTGTAACCGGAAAAGGGAAATGTATCTGACAGCAAGAAAGAGTAGTGACCCAGAAACTATCAATAATTATAAAAACTACTGTGTTATCCCATTGGGATTTTTTGTGATCTCTCAAAGGCTTTTGATTGTGTAAATCATGAAATTCTGCTAGACAAGCTCAAGTATTGTGGCATGAGTGGGACAGTGCACAAATGGTTTAATTCGTACCTAACTGGAAGAGTGCAGAAAGTTGAAATAAGTAGTTCTCGTAACATGCAAAGATCAGCACATTCCTCAAACTGGGGAACAATCAAGAATGGGGTTCCACAAGGGTCGGTCTTGGGTCCTTTGTTGTTCTTATTATATATTAATGACTTGCCATTCTATATTCATGAAGAGGCAAAGTTAGTTCTCTTTGCTGATGATACAAGTATAGTAATCACACCTGAGAAACAAGAATTAACTGATGAAATTGTCAGTACTGTCTTTCAGAAAATTACTAAGTGGTTCCTTGTAAACGGACTCTCACTGAATTTTGATAAGACACAGTACATACAGTTCCGTACAGTGAATGGTATGACGCCATTAATAAATATAGACCTTAATCAGAAGCATATAGCTAAGGTAGAATATTCCAAATTTTTAGGTATGTCCATTGATGAGAGACTAAATTGGAAGAAACACATTGATGATCTGCTGAAACGTTTGAGTTCAGCTACTTATGCAATAAGGGTCATTGCAAATTTTGGTGATAAACATCTTAGTAAATTAGCTTACTACGCCTATTTTCACTCATTGCTTTCATATGGCATCATATTTTGGGGTAATTCATCACTGAGGAATAAAGTATTAATTGCACAAAAGCGTGTAATCAGAATAATAGCTGGAGTCCACCCAAGATCATCCTGCAGACATTTATTTAAGGATCTAGGGATATTCACAGTAGCTTCTCAGTATATATACTCTCTTATGAAATTTGTTATTAACAACCAAACCCAATTCAAAAGTAATAGCAGTGTGCATAACTACAATACTAGGAGAAAGGACGATCTTCACTATTCAAGATTAAATCTAACTTTGGCACAGAAAGGGGTGAATTATACTGGCACTAAAGTCTTTGGTCAGTTACCAGATAGTATCAAAAGTCTGACAGATAACCAACAAGTATTTAAGAAGAAATTAAAAGAATTTCTGGATGACAACTCCTTCTACTCTATAGAGGAATTTTTAGATATAAATTAAAAAATATATATTAAAAAAATAAAAAAAATAAAAAAATAAAAATAAAAAAACACAAAAAAAGTAGTTATATTAACTTAAGTATGTTGTTAAATTAACCTAATTATGTCATGTATTGGAAAATTCGACTCGTTCCACATCATTACGAAATATCGTATTCATGATCCATGGAACTAGTACTAATCTAATCTAATCTAATCTAATCTTTATCATGTCTTGGATCTGGATACCTTACACCTTACACCTGGATACCTTACACAGGTGATAAACAGAAAACAATAGTAGCACTAGGATGACTCAGATGTTAACATAACATACTTATTGGATGAACTATATATTATTTTAGTGGCTGGTAATTATGGAAATCTACTGTTTCAGCCTCTGCTGTTAACAGTATGGGTAATTTGACTTGGAAGTGGTTTCAAAAATATGTTTGACAGATTTATATTTTAAAGCTAGTTTTCTTCAGAATGTGATGTTTTAAGTGTTGTTCATTTATTTAAGTGTAAAAATCTACACAGAATTTGTGTGTTAGCAAGAATATAGGAAAGATGTGTTTCAAAATTTTAAATTACATCACAATTTAAATGTTACATATTTTAATAAAAACGCAGTCTAGGAATTTTGCCAAAATGTGGGATATATTCCAGATCCACTGTCACCTAAACTTGCAGGTAAGAGCGTTGTAAGCCAAGTATATTAATCCCATGGATGAGTGCTTGAGAGAAATGACAGCTGACCTACATCTGCAATTTTCTAGAGTTTTCCTGTGATTCTACAAATGAATTTTATTCTACTGCAAGGTTACTTCTCACAATTACAAGTAGAATAAATAAATAAATGTATTCAATTAAAAGTAACTCTTATTTCTCGTGAGTTCATATTTGAATGCAAGCTCTATTGCAATAGAAGCTTTTCGATAAATTGTTGGCTACATGCAGTCACATAATTTACCCACCTGTCAGTCTCCATACCGTGTGTGTACATTTTGTTGTGCAGGTCATTTTACAGGGATTATGGAGCTAAAAAATAACTCTACACAAGCTGGTATAACAGTAGAAAGATTCCAAGTTGTCCTTGACTTCTTTGAATATAATTGTTTAGCTTACTGACAAACGTTAAACCACATATTACATAGACACAACTACAAGTAAACACTGGTAACTCTCAGAAGCAGTTTGATTATGAGTTCGAAGTCCTGCAGAAAATTTGACTACCGCTATCTAAATAGTTCATTAGTAACTTTGCTCTTTTGCTGTAGTTAATTGCTAGCTGTTATAGTTACAGTGATTTTCTCTGATTGCTACATATCGGGCTTTGTCTTTACCTTACAAATAAAACTGTGCAAACAGGGCTTATATGCCTGTAAAGATTTCAGTAACATTACTGAAGTCCAAGTTCATTAACACAAGTGTCTTCTTACATCTCAAACAACCGTACTAGTGGATGCATTTGTGTGCTAAGTAGCCAGCAAAATATGCTACTGAACACATTTCGGAAGAAACGTTTTGCGACAGGAAGAAAGACACTCTTCAGTCTCACTGGCACTCCCTTCTCCATCCATATAGGAGAGGTTTGCAAGTTTTCAGAGCTTTCCAACAATTCAGGTTGTCATCTTCCTTTTACAACTCACAATTGTTCAGTAATAGCTTCAGACCAGTGTCATTCTCACAGCTTGAAGGACCAGAATCTTCCATAAGTGAGTTAACAGTTCTCAGGAACAAAAATCTTAGTGTTCTTGCTGTTGTGTTTAGGTTACAGGTTGTAGCCACGTATCTGACAGTACACTGAAAATGAATTCTTTACGGCATCTTGATTGCACCTTTAGTCAGAAAAAAGTTAATGCTAACAGTTTGTTCCTCTACAAAAAAAACTGAGCAATGGTGTTACCAGTCTGAATCCTGTGATGAATGGCGCTGTTGTGATTTCACCTATGATTTTGTCAATTTTAAGTACAGTACTTGAAACCTCTATTGTCCTCTCTGTTGTTTCCATTATGATGATGCACACCTGTATGGCTGCATTATGCTGTCACGCAATTCGAAAGTCAAAGTAAGTATTCATAAATCACTCTGCACTGCCTAAGTTACTGTGCAAGTTCTGGCAGCTGAGGACCTGAACTGCCATTTTCCCATTCATGCTTTGCTAACAAGATGCTTCACTTTCAAGCTTTGTTTGACTTTGTATTTGAATATGTTGCTTTGTTTTTTGTCATATCTTGCAACCTGGCTTTCTGGGTATGTACCTGAAAATGTGCCCAGAAGGCTGACGCACCTGTTGTCTTGCCATTTCACAAGAATCAGGTCATATCAAGAAACTGATGCAGTGGATTCAACAGATGTGCCTCTTCCCTGCTTTTTCATTTCAGATGGCATCTTATTGTTTCTCACTCTATTCAACTGTACTGTTCCCAGACTGTGAATACCACATTTTACCAGCTCAACTTGAAGCTCTGCACTGCAGAACCAGTTATAGAACAGTTTATGATTTTTGTGCTTTGGTATTCTTTCAGCCAATCTAAGCACTACATTTCCACTGGCGTTAACATTAGGAAGATGACTGGATTGATTGACAGGTCCAGAGTATACTTCAAAATCATAAATAATAGTACTGGCACGTGCCATGCAATATATTTTGTAGCCCCACTTCTTTGGTTTCTTGGGATTATACTGTTTCAAGCTACTGTGACCTTTGAACGGCACAATTTGTTCGTCCACTGCTAGGTGTTCTTCAATTGGTATTTTTGATAAATTTTTTCGCAGCATCTCGCTTACCATTCTAACCTTGAACAGTCTGTCAGGTGCAGAATGTTGCTGAGTATTGTCAGCAAAATGTAAATATCTCTTTATTTGTTCCCATCTGTGTAGCGTCATTACATCAGACACTTGTTTCACACCAAATTTCTTGTTTCAGTATCTTCTGTTCCCAGGTAAAGCAATCAGTGACATGTAGAATGCAATACCAATAAATTGTTCAATTTCAGTAGAAGTAACACTGAAGGTGTTGGCCACATCACACTGCTTCGAATACAGATTTGTTTGATGACATATGTAGTCAATGATACTTAAGTCAAACATCTTTTTGAAGTACGTTAGTGGTGAAAGTACTTCTGTAGATGGTGGAATTTCTCCAGTCCAAACAGGAGAAGGAAATACAGATTTTATAGTGTTCCTCTTCCAAAGAAGGTTCAATTTCGGCAGATGACAACGAGATGGAGATTGTGCCTGAGGAAGATTATCACCAACTTCAGGTTCAACTATCTGCTCTGTGTTTGAAACACAAGGCACTCTCACTTCATCTGGCTCATCACAGTTTTCTTCGCGGCTGCTACTGTCATCTGATTGTTAGCCTGAAAAGTAGAGTGTGAATTACTTGTCATCAGAAACTGAACAAAGGGTGGTGCTGGGAAACTATGTAAAGCTGTCTAGGCTACAATGCTGGCCAAAGCCACAGTCACAATTTTTTAGATAAAAAGCATGGAACACATTTGGGACATCAACAATTGATATATTGTCACGAGAAAAAGAACACACATGAAAAGAACTGTAAAGACTTGTATATTAGTAAATTATGCCACTGTAGCGAAAATCCAATCAACTTCTCATATTGATGTAACTGTTTACATGGTTTTTTTTAATGAAAATTGCTAGTGAATTTCTAACTCACCTGTAAGCCGTTCAGGAACGTAGGTTTTATCCAGATTACTGCCAAAACAGTCCTCGTCACTGCTTTCTGGAGGAATATAGCTTCTCCCTTGTCTTTTTCCGCAAAATATATGGGTATCCATGTTTCCTTCACGTATTGTCCACTTTTGAATAAATAAATTCCAACAATCGCGCGCCGGGAGACCCACAGCCTTCTAGACATACCAACAGTTCTCCGAACTTTTACTCAACTGCTGTAAGCAGATGCTGCCATCTGACGTGATACACGAAAAACACAGATGTATATGTTGTGTCTAGACAAGACAGCCTAGACACAATGAGAGGAAGCCGAAAGGCACGCGCTTAAACTCACGCAGGCTGGCGTGAGGTCTGAAACAGGATACGTAATGAATGCTATAAATAAAAGTACGTAGCTTCTGGAATACTTAACTTTAATCCATAATTGTAGAACATCGCTCTTGATTATACATGCTTCATAATATTAATTAGTAATTGAATACGGCGCCTTGCTAGGTCGTAGCAAATGTAGCTGAAGGCTATGCTAACTATCGTCTCGGCAAATGAGAGCGTATTTGTCAGTGATCCCCTTCTGGCTAAGACACGTAAAAACTGAATTATCATCCACTGTGTTTCCTGAATTGCGGACTTGAAGGCGCCGTGAACAACGTGAAGCCCACACGTTCCAATTTCCAGTAAAACGGTGTCTACTCCTTCAATTTCTTTAAAAAAAAAATTTAAGCACCCTTACGAACGCGAAGTTGACGTTAGGGCCGTCCATCGATACTTGTAAAAGTTTTTTCATTGCTTCGCCGGGAATTTTTTTCTTGAAGGACTCGAGTAGCTTATTTGCCGTCGAACTGCCTAGAAAAGCCGATGCGTAGTAACGGGTGCACGCTAGATTTTTTTTTAATGTCCCGATAACGCACTAAAAGTCCATCTGGATTCTTTTGCACACCTTGTTCAAGGATTCGTCAAAACAAACAACAATCCGTGATGCGTTTACGAGGTCAGCTTTAATTTCAGCCTCAAAGAAGGGAGCTAGTCCATATTGCATGATATAACCGATTTTGTCCTTTTCATGCGCTTGGGTACTTCACTGTCGGGGGAACAATGCGGGAAAAGGTAACACGTCGTTCGCAGAACTACGCAGACTTGGGTGAAACGATGCTCTCCAAACATCACAATATCTCTGCCTTTGTTACTTCGTCCTTTATTGTCATCCGATCAATTCCTCTCAGTTTATCCCCCGGTTTTGACACTGCAGTGACATCCTTCTGCGGAGGCGCAGCAATTCCAGCGGCCAGCTGTCGTTGACCCAGCTGAATCCGCAGATGTGGCAGTAGAAGTAGAATCTGTTTGCTGCGTTGAAGTGGTCGCCGCCGGTCGGGTGAAGACGTACAAACTTGCTTTGCTTCTCATGGCTGCTGCTTTCTCGATGTGCTTTTTGGATTTTGTCATGTGACTTGTAAGAGCCGATCTTCCCATAGTACGGATGTTAATGAGGGTCCCTGGACATAATACACATTTAGCACTGTAAAGGTCTGTGGGTCCTTTCGCCAACCAGTCCTTGAATGCTGGATCTGAAAGCCAGCTATCTTGAAAACCAATCGACATGGCGGAGTCGCAGTGATTGTTGGTGGGCAACCTTTACTGGAGAAAGAGGAACGATGGATGTAAATAAGGCTGCGCCTCGTTATTATGCATAATGAAATATGACACAATCAGTGTTACCTACCCTGTCAGTTCATAAAACTTTGCCCCGCACGTGCGCAGAACTGAATTCAACAGGACAGCCGAGCACACTGACTATTGACAGACTGTGATTTGAAAAGCGAGCGAGGCACGTTTGACAACACTGTCTCTGCCAAGCAACAGTCAGCGTTAATTATGATATTATTAGTAGAGCTGCGTTTGTTGACAATTGGCTTCTAACATTTCCAAGGTTTGGTCTACTGGGATGTTTGCGTATAAACTTGTGATACCGAAAAGCACAAGTTTAGAAAATCAGAACAGGTTAAAATTTTCAATTTATTAGCCAAGTCCTCCGAGTTTCTAACAGTCTAATTTTCCGTAAGCACAAAATTCTGTTTTATTTTATGATGTAAGAACCTGGATAATTTATGATACGCACTGTTGGCACTATCCACAACGTGGACGGATGGGGTGATGAATCTTGTAAGCCTTAAATTGACTCCTGTCCCTTTTTGTAATTCTGTAATAATGAAAAAGTAAATACAGGCAACTCCCCCTAAAGGACAGATGTACATGTATTGTTGGAAATCGGCATACTTGCATCCATTATGGTACTGTAGTTTGTACCTGACTCTGTAAGGAAGTGGGCAAGATTCTTTTTCATTTCTTTTCCTGTAAACATGAGAATATATCAACATGCGTGATCAGAATGAAGCAAATTACCTGACTGATAAACCATAAAACTTTTGTAGTTTGATGACTCCAGGCCATGATTTAAATTATTTTATTTTTTATTTATCGTATGGCTATACATGCAACATTAATACATCAAGTGTTAGACATTAAAATCTTATAACAGTCATGAATATAATTTATGTTTATATTGGTCAATTGAAAGGTTATATCGAGGTTTGAGATCCATTCTAGCGCCAATGGGGATGCCTCCAGGAAGTCGGACCAGTTCCCTGCATATGTACGCAAGGAGCATTCATGCAGGGAACACATTCACAGTTTGAGCCACTTAACGAATTTCAGTTGTTCATGGCATTCGCATCATCTCCTCTGCATAAATTGATACCCTTCCTTGATTCTTCATATTCTCATACAATCTAGTCTCAAAGACTGCCAAATGTACTCGAAACATGTGGTAAATTTCAGTAAAAACCGGCTCTTGAGTGCCGCTATAATACATGTATATCATGTAGACTGAAAATCCAATTGAACGAGTAGTAACTGATAGCATAATAGCGTTCATCGTCTCCGCTTCTTCCATCTCCTGTAATTTTCTCTCAACTGCATCATCAGATAAATTTGATTTTGAGAGAAGAAAATCATCGATATTCTTAGATAACTGTCTGCCCCTTTCTTCCTTATTCTGGACAGAACGTCGATCAGATCTAGGTCTTTGCGCTGGTCCTCTAGATTTTCCACGACCACGCATAGCAGAATTTACTTCTTCTTTTTCTGCAACAAATCTTTCCTGCGCCCCATAATCGAAAAACACCTCACGTGGAGCACCTCGGCTAACTCCTCTGTGAAGGGATCCTCTGCTAAAATCCCTGGTATACATTATCACTATTCTCTCTGGCACCCAGTAGACTAAAAGTGGTCAGTGTGCGATCTAACGTGACACCAAGATATTTGGACATTTTACAATGCTCGAGACGTTCACCTCTCCATGTTGTTGTTGTTGTTGTGGTCTTCAGTCCTGAGACTGGTTTGATGCAGCTCTCCATGCTACCCTATCCTGTGCAAGCTTCAACTCCCAGTACTTATTGCAACCTAAATCCTTCTGAATCTGCTTAGTGTATTCATCTCTTGGTCTCCCTCCACAATTTTCACCATCCACACTGCCCTCCAATGCTAAATTTGTGACCCCTTGAAGCCTCAGAACATGTCCTACCAAATGGTCTCTCCTTCTTGTCACGTTGTGCCACAAATTCCTCTTCTCCCCAATTCTATTCAATACCTCCTCATTAGTTATGTGATCTGCCCATTGCATGGGGGCTTAATTAAAAAGAATAATGAATAAATGCAATAACTTTAGTAGCTGTGTGTCTGGTTACGAAGTCTCGTAACCGGTTGGCCCTGAGTAGTATTAGTGCGCAATCAGTCTGCATAAAATAAAAATAAAGAATGACAAGGAATTTCCGTTAACACAATTGAGTCCCCTGCAACTATAAAAGCTACGAAACAACAAAGCACAAGTGTTGCTGTTCTGTGTGTGGTAGTGTGACTCAACGAACATGTATCTGGCACGGTTCTTCCTCAATACGACAAGATATTTTAAACACCATTTACAATGAACTAATTGAAAGACCAGAAATACTATAATAGCACATAGAAACCTTAATTACAAGTCTAATACATGAACACGAGCCAGATGTTTTGTTGACTGAACCTGTGACCAAGAGGCATTGTCATTAAAGAAATGTGATTTTTTTTTTACCTTAGTATATATTGACGAAAAATACACTGTGATCATTGCAACATCTTCCATCTATACATTACACTAAGCGAACAGCATCTACTTTCTCGCCCAACAGAACAACTGCACTTGACATCCTCTGAACTAGTACTGCTCTCGACATCCTCTCAACAAGTACTGCCCTCGGCAACCTCTGAACTACTACTGCACCAGTGGAGGCGGCAGAATAATAATCTTTGGCGCAATCTCTGGCAGTGTGACCTGTAATATGCCCCTCCTCCACGGGCTAGAATTTGGCGGTATTTTTGCCAGCATTGGTCTACATCTACATCTACATTTACACTCCGCAAGCCACCCAACGGTGTGTGGCGGAGGACACTTTACGTGCCACTGTCATTACCTCCCTTTCCTGTTCCAGTCGCGTATGGTTCGCGGGAAGAACGACTGTCTGAAAGCCTCCTTGGGCGCTCTAATCTCTCTAATTTTACATTCGTGATCTCCTCGGGAGGTATAAGTAGGGGGAAGCAATATATTCGATACCTCATCCAGAAACGCACCCTCTCGAAACCTGGCGAGCAAGCTACACCGCGATGCAGAGCGCCTCTCTTGCAGAGGCTGCCACTTGAGTTTGTTAAACATCTCCGTAACGCTATCACGGTTACCAAATAACCCTGTGACGAAACTCACCACTCTTCTTTGGATCTTCTCTATCTCCTCCGTCAACCCGATCTGGTACGGATCCCACACTGATGAGCAATACTCAAGTATAGGTCGAACGAGTGTTTTGAAAGCCACCTCCTTTGTTGATGGACTACATTTTCTAAGGACTCTCCCAATGAATCTCAACCTGGTACCCGCCTTACCGACAATTAATTTTATATGATCGTTCCACTTCAAATCGTTCCGCACACATACTCCCAGATATTTTACAGAAGTAACTGCTACCAGTGTTTGTTCCGCTATCATATAATCATACAATAAAGGATCCTTCTTTCTATGTATTCGCAATACATTACATTTGTCTACATTAAGGGTCAGTTGCCACTCCCCGCACCAAGTGCCTATCCGCTGCAGATCTTCCTGTATTTCGCTACAATTTTCTAACGCTGCAACTTCTCTGTATACTACAGTATCATCCGCGAAAAGCCGCATGGGACTTCCGACACTGTCTACTAGGTCATTTATATATATTGTGAAAAGCAATGGTCCCATAACACTCCCCTGTGGCACGCCAGAGGTTACTTTAACGTCTGTAGACGTCTCTCCATTGATAACAACATGCTGTGTTCTGTTTGCCAAAAACTCTTCAATCCAGCCACACAGCTGGTCTGATATTCCGTAGGCTCTTACTTTATCAGGCGACAGTGCGGAACTGTATCGAACGCCTTCCGGAAGTCAAGAAAAATAGCATCTACCTGGGAGCCTGTATCTAATATTTTCTGGGTCTCATGAACAAATAAAGCGAGTTGGGTCTCTCACGATCGCTGTTTCCGGAATCCATATTGATTCCTACATAGTAGATTATGGGTTTCCAAAAACGACATGATACTCGAGCAAAAAACATGTTCTAAAATTCTACAACAGATAGACGTCAGAGATATAGGTCTATAGTTTTGCGCATCTGCTCGACGACCCTTCTTGAAGACTGGGACTACCTGTGCTCTTTTCCAATCATTTGGAACCTTCCGTTCCCCTAGAGACTTGCGGTACACGGCTGTTAGAAGGGGGGCAAGTTCTTTCGCGTACTCTGTTTAGAATCGAATTGGTATCCCGTCAGGTCCAGTGGACTTTCCTCTGTTGAGTAATTCCAGTTGCTTTTCTATTCCCTGGACACTTATTTCGATGTCAGCCATTTTTTCGTTTGTGCGAGGATTTAGAGAAGGAACTGCAGTGCGGTCTTCCTCTGTGAAACAGCTTTGGAAAAAGGTGTTTAGTATTTCAGCTTTACGCGTGTCATCCTCTGTTTCAGTGCCATCATCATCCCGGAGTGTCTGGATTTGCTGTTTCGAGCCACTTACTGATTTAACGTAAGACCAGAACTTCCTAGGATTTTCTGTCAAGTCGGTACGTAGAATTTTACTTTCGAATTCACTGAATGCTTCACGCATAGCCCTCCTTACGCTAACTTTGACATCGTTTAGCTTCTGTTTGTCTGAGAGGTTTTGGCTGCGTTTACACTTGGAGTGGAGCTCTCTTTGCTTTCGCACTAGTTTCCTAACTTTGTTGTTGTACCACGGTGGGTTTTTCCCGTCCCTCACAGTTTTACTCGGCACGTACCTGTCTAAAACGCATTTTACGATTGCCTTGAACTTTTTCCATAAACACTCAACATTGTCAGTGTCGGAACAGAAATTTTCGTTTTGATCTGTTAGGTAGTCTGAAATCTGCCTTCTATTACTCTTGCTAAACAGATAAACCTTCCTCCCTTTTTTTATATTCCTATTAACTTCCATATTCAGGGATGCTGCAACGGCCTTATGATCACTGATTCCCTGTTCTGCACTTACAGAGTCGAAAAGTTCGGGTCTGTTTGTTATCAGTAGGTCCAAGATGTTATCTCCACGAGTCAGTTCTCTGTTCAATTGCTCGAGGTAATTTTCGGATATTGCACTCAGTATAATGTCACTCGATGCTCTGTCCCTACCACCCGTCCTAAACATTTGAGTGTCCCAGTCTATATCTGGTAAATTGAAATCTCCACCTAAGACTATAACATGCAGAGAAAATTTATGTGAAATGTATTCCAAATTTTCTCTCAGTTGTTCTGCCACTAATGCTGCTGAGTCGGGAGGTCGGTAAAGGGAGCCAATTATTAACCTAGCTCGGTTGTTGACTGTAACCTCCACCCATAATAATTCACAGGAACTATCCACTTCTATTTCACTACAGGATAAACTACTACTAACAGCGACGAACACTCCACCACCGGTTGCATGCAATTTATCCTTTCTAAACACCGTCTGTACCTTTGTAAAAATTTCGGCAGAATTTATCCCTGGCTTCAACCAGCTTTCTGTACCTATAACGATTTCGGCTTCGGTGCTTTCTATCAGCGCTTTAAGTTCCGATACTTTACCAACGCAGCTTCGACAGTTTACAATTACAATACCGATTGCTGCTTGGTCCCCGCATGTCCTGACTTTGCCCTGCACCCGTTGAGGCTGTTGCCCTTTCTGTACTTGCCCAAGGCCATCTAACCTAAAAAACCGCCCAGCCCACGCCACACAACCCCTGCTACCCGTGTAGCCGCTTGTTGCGTGTAGTGGACTCCTGACCTATCCAGCGGAACCCGAAACCCCACCACCCTATGGCGCAAGTCGAGGAATCTGCAGCCCACACGGTCACAGAACCGTCTCAGCCTCTGATTCGGACCCTCCACTCGGCTCTGTACCAAAGGTCCGCAGTCAGTCCTGTCGACGATGCTGCAGATGGTGATCTCTGCTTTCATCCCGCTAGCGAGACTGGCAGTCTTCACCAAATCAGATAGCCGCCGGAAGCCAGAGAGGATTTCCTCGGATCCATAGCGACACACATCATTGGTGCCGACATGAGCGACCACCTGCAGATGGGGTCACCCTGTACCCTTCATGGCATCCGGAAGGACCCTTTCCACATCTGGAATGACTCCCCCCGGTATGCACACGGAGTGCACATTGGTTTTCTTCCCCTCTCTTGCTGCCATATCCCTAAGGGGCCCCATTACGCACCTGACATTGGAGCTCCCAACTACCAGTAAGCCCACCCTCTGCGACCGCCCGGATCTTGCAGACTGAGGGGCAACCTCTGGAACAGGACAGGCAGCCATGTCAGGCCGAGGATCAGTATCAGCCTGAGACAGAGCCTGAAACCGGTTCGTCAGACAAACTGGAGAGGCCTTCCGTTCAGCCCTCCGGAATGTCTTTCGCCCCCTGCCACACCTTGAGACGACCTCCCACTCTAACCACAGGTGAGGGATCAGCCTCAATGCGGGCAGTATCCTGGGCAACCACAGTCGTAGTCCGATCGGGGGATGTGTGGGACGAGCTGGCCGTCCCCGACAAACCCCCATCCGGAACCCCACAGTGATGCCCATTGGCAACAGCCTCAAGCTGTGTGACCGAATCCAACACTGCCTGAAGCTGGGAGCGAAGGGATGCCAACTCAGCCTGCATCCGAACACAGCAGTTGCAGTCCATATCCATGCTAAAAACTGTTGTGCAAAGAACGTCTGAACTAATCTACACAGAGCGCAAACAAATCGACACAAAATTTAAACGGTTATTAAAATAAAAGATTGCCTAGTAAATGCAGTAATGCTGCTACTTGCGCACTGCTGACACACTGCTCGGCGGCGGAAGGAGACTACGCGATTTTACGCTATCCAGGTACTAAAACGCGATGCTACAACTTTCAAATACTATAATACGCCCGAAATTTATGAATTAAACAATGCAAGTACCAAAAACACGCAAAGAAATTAAGAATTAAACTATGTAACAAATGAGTGAGCAAGGAGTATACGACTTGCTGCTGCAGCTGCTTATCCAACGGCGGCACGAAATTCGTCCAAAAAAACAGACAAAATAAAAAATGATACTAATAAGTAAATATTACATAACTAAATAAATTTTGGCTTTGCACTGACGCTTCAGTAACCTAATATATAAAAATACAGTAAGGAATACAAATGCTTGCATACATGTGCTTTTACATAATAGTTTACGCAAGCGTCATTTCTCAGAGTAGTTAAACAGTTCAATAAATGGCACCAGCAATGACGAATAGGTGCAGGTAAGAGTCTCATAACATTTCATAAACAGTATATATACAATTAATCAGTTTACACAAATATTAACATAAAATCTTTTCAATAGTTCAGTAAACAAGTAGCACTCCTCAGAGTAGTTGACAATTCCAACAGTGGCACCCAGCAATGGTCAACAGGTGCAAATAGCTGTCCCACAACATTTCATCAGCAGTATTTAAACAGCTCCAACAGTGGCACCCAGCAATGGCGAGCAGGTGCAGACACCAACAAGTGACATTATCTCAGTAGAAGCAGTTCCATCAGTGGCACCCAGTAATGTTGAACAAGTGCAGATATCAACAAGTGACATCATTTCAGTAGAAGCAGTTCCATCAGTGGCACCCAGTAATGTTTAACAAGTGCAGGTTACAGTCCAGAAGATTCACCATCAGTAATTACACAGTTCAGCAGAGTTCCTCAGCAGAAATTAAACATTTCCAAGTGGCACCCACCAATGATAGTAGGTGCAAGCACGAACAACAGTTTGAATGCACACACAATTGCTTTTACAAAATTATTATCAATGCTCTTACACTAAACGTACAAATTATAATAAACACACAAATGATATCAGATAATTCCCCCCAGGGGGTCCACAACTCTTTTGTGGATACGTGCGTAGTGAGCACGGGACCCCGAGCTAATGTGGCTCTCCTTCCTTTCCGGGCTGCATACCTTCCTTTTCCGCGTCCTTCCCTATCCCCCATCTTCGCCCCCCCTCCCCTCACCTCTGGCTCTTTCCTTTCTTTCTCCACCTCTGGGAGTATGGTTTGTGCCTACGTCCGGAGACAGACACTCGTAAATGTACAGCATTCTTCACCTTGTCTGCTTGTATGTCTTCATCCTTCCTTTGTCCTTCTCTTTTCCTTACCTCTTCTCTTTACCCTTTTCTCTGCTGCGGCGTTTGAGACCTCTCCTCTTTCCTTTCCCTTTCTTTGTTTTTCCCTTTCTCTTTCTTCTTCCCTGTGCGTGTCTGAAGACCGACCCACGCATTTTTGTGCGTAGCTGGTGATGGGGTAACGCGTAATTCCCCGCCCCGGGTAGACAGGTAGGACACGTACGTACCCACTGGTAACGGCCAGGCCCAGGGAGGGGTGATTACCCGAGCTGATACCTTCCGAAAGTGCCGATTGGTCCCTCCGTCCGTTTGTCGGGAGGTGTGACCTGAGGTGTGAACAATCACATAAGGCGGGAGTGCCCTCAGAGAGGGCCCCCACAAGGGAGGAGCGCGCCATCGGAGACGCCGGTAATCATGAGGGATTCTCCCGCAATGGTTTCCTCATCTTCCACTGTGTCTGCTCACAAACGTAAGTTCACTGAGTCTCAGTCAGACAGTTCTTCGATCATTGCCACAGTTCCTTGTTGTTTCTCGGTCTGACGACGGTCACGACTTCTCCACGGTCAACCATTTCATTATTCAGAAAGGTGTCACCGCAATTGCAGGTCCTGTAAAGTCTTGTTCCAGATTACGGAATGGCACCTTGTTGTTAGAAACAGTCAGTGTCCTCCAGGCACAAAAATTGCTGTGCACTTCACTGCTCCACACCTTCCATGTCCGGATTGAAGCGCACCGCACTTTAAATTCCTCGCGAGGAGTCGTTTATACACACTCCTCCGATGGATTGTCTGACGAAGAAATTCAGCACTACCTGTCTGACCAGGGCGTAACGGCTGTTCATAGAGTTATGAAAAGGGTTGACACGGACATAATTCCAACCCGCACCGTCTTCTTGACATTTGACAAAGTTCAACTCCCATCGAAAATCAAAGCAGGCTAGGAGATCATTTCCGTTCGCCCTTACGTCCGAAACCCTAGGCGTTGCTATCGGTCTTAGCGGTTCAATCACTCCAGCCAGTCCTGTTCCAATCCGGCCAAATGTGTTACGTGTAACAAGGATGCCCATGAGGGTGCTTGTCCACCTCCATCCCCTCGTTGCATCAACTGTATGGGTGACCACGCTGCTTCCTCTCAAGATTGCCCCATTTTTAAAGACGAAAAGCTCATCCGGGAAATCAGAGTGAAGGAAAAGGTGTCGACCTTTGCTGCTCGAAAATTATTCGCCAGTCGACAGCCCATTGTGCCTCAGACAGGAAAGTACAGCACTGTCCTTGCTTCTCCTCGGCCAACAAAGGAGGCGGCCATGCAGACTTGCGACCTCACCTTTAGTGCCACGGTCGTCAGATCGGCCAGTGCAAAGATCGCCCGTTCAACCTCACCACTTTCGCCTGCCCACTCTATGGCTCACCCTTCATTGGGTTCTGCTAAATCTCGAGCCCAAAAGTCAAGACACCAAGACTTCGAAAAAAGAGCATACTCGTGAAATCGCCCTCGGCAGTCTTCTGTGTCGCCGAGGCGCACTGCTGGCGGCTGATCAACCGGCCGATCGCTGGTGGCAGGAGCTGCTCCTGAACAACCTATGGATCAGGATGTTCTGCCTTCGGCTGAATGCCATTCCATGCTGTCGTTTGCAAGCTCTGAGCAGTCGTTGAGTTGACGGCACATTCCTCCATTTTCTGTTCCATTATCAACTGGAATATCCGCGCCATTCAAGCCAATCGGGATGAATTGTCGATCCTCTTACGATCCTACTCACTGGTCATCTTCTGTCTTAAGGAAACAAAGCTGTGTCCCCATGACTGCTTTGTTCTCCCCCATTTTCAGTCCGTCCGATTTGATCTCCCCTCTGTTGAAGGCACTCCAGCACATGGAGGACTCATGATTCTTCTCCATGATACTCTCCATTATCACCCAATCCCCTTAAACAGTCCCTTCCAAGCTGTCGCCGTCCGTCTTTCCCTTTCTGGATATAACTTTTCTCTTTGTACTGTATACATTCCATCGTCCACACCAATGGCACGAGCTGATCTCCTTCATCTTCTTGGTCAGCTTCCACCCACCTATTTGCTGGTTGGGGACTTCAATGCCCACCACCCGCTTTAGGGATCTCCGCATCCTTGTCCACGTGGCTCCCTATTGCTCGACGTCTTCCACCAAGCAGATCTAGTTTGCCTCAACACTGGGGTCCCCACATTTTTGTCTGCCTCCACGACAAATTTCTCTCATTTGGACTTTTCGGTCGGTACTGTTCCGCTAGCTCGGCGCTTCGAATGGTTCGCTCTTGATGATAACACTCGAGTGACCACTTTCCATGTGTCCTTAGACTGCAGCCTCAACTGTCATATATGCGCCCGCGACGCTGGAAGTTTGCCCAAGCCGATTGGACACTTTTTTCGTCTCTAGCGACATTCGATGACCGCCACTTTCCTAGTGTCGACGCTGAGGTCACACATATTACAGTCGTTATTCTTACAGCTGCGGAACGTTCAATACCACGCACCTCCGAATTGCCCCGGTGCCCCCCAGTTCCTTGGTGGAACGAGGCATGCCGTGACGCAATACGTGAGCGGCGACGTGCTCTTCGCGTTTTCCGCCACCGTACTACTTTGGCCAACTGTATCCGCCATAAGCAGTTCCGTGCGCGATGCCGTCGCGTCATCCGCGATAGCAAGAAGGCAAGCTGGAAGTTCTTTATTAGCCCATTTAACACCTTCACCCCCTCCTCGGAAGTTTGGAGTCGGATTCGACGATTATCAGACGCGCCTAGTTTCTCCCCAGTCTCTGGGCTCACTGTCGCGCATGATACATTAGTGGACCCCGTCGCAATTTCTAACTCATTGGGTCAACACTTTGCAGGGATTTCGAGCTCTTCAAATTACCCGCCAGCGTTTCTCCCGAAGAAACGTGCAGCGGAAGTGCAACCTCTTGCTTTCTTCTCAAAATCGCAAAAGCTATAATACTGTTTTCTCCATGCACTCTCTTCTTCTCGCTCCTCCGTCCCAGGACCGGATGGTATCCACGTCCAAATGTTGCTGCATTTATCAACCCAAAGTCTGCGTTACCTCCTTTGCCTTTATAATCGAATTTGGATCGACAGTACTTTTCTCAGACGATGGCGGGAAGCTATCGTCGTTCCTGCTCCGAAACCTGGAAAGAACAAACATCTCCCCTCTAGCTATCGCCCCATTTCTCTCACGAGTAGTGTCTGTAAGGTTTTGGAGCTATGGTGAATTGCCGTTTAGCTTGGTGGCTGGAGTCCCGCAGTCTTTTAACACCTGACCAATGCGGATTCCGAAAGCATCGTTCTGCAGTTGACCATCTTGTTGCTCTCTCCACTTGTATCATGAACAATTTTCTCCGGAAACGCCAAACAGTAGCAATATTTTTGATCTGGAGAGAGCATACGATACCTGTTGGAGGACAGGCATCCTCCGCACACTGTTCTCTTGGGGCTTTCGAGGTCGGCTTTCTTCGCGAATTTATGGCAGAGCGCACATTTAGAGTGCGGATGAACACTACTCTCTCCCGTACTTTCTCCCAAGAAAACGGGGTACCCTAGGGCTCCGTGCTAAGTGTTGTACTGTTTGCCATTGCCATAAATCCAATTATGGATTGTCTCCTTCCTGATGTCGCGGGCTCCCTCTTAGTGGACGATTTTGCGATCTACTACAGCTCTCAACGGACCAGCCTTCTTGAACGACGTCTTCAAGGATGTCTCGATCGCCTCGACTCTTGGAGCATCGAAACCAGCTTCCGTTTTTCTCCCAGTAAGACCGTTTGTGTTAATTTTTGGCGACGTAAGGAGTTTCTTCTGTGGTGTCACCGCCAGACACCACACTTGCTAGGTGGTAGCTTAAATCGGCCGCGGTCCATTTAGTACATGTCGGACCCGCGTGTCGCCACTGTGTGATCGCAGACCTAGCGCCACCACAAGGCAGGTCTCGATATACGATAGAGCACTCGCCCCAGTTGTACGGACGACATTGCTAGCGACAATACGGACGAAGCCTTCCTCTCATTTGCCGAGAGACAGTTAGAATAGCCTTCTGCTAAGTCCCTGGCTACGACCTAGCAAGGCGCCAATTGTAACAGTGCATGTATCTTACAAGTCTCATTTGTATAGTCCAGAGAGATGTATCACAAGGAGTAAATAAAGTTAAGTATATTCCAAAGCTACGTATTTTCTTGATAGCAGTCATAACGTATCCTGTTCCAGACTCGACGCCAGTCGGCGTGTGTGTACGCGTGCCTTTCTTTCGGCTACTTCAGTGTGGCGTAACAGTCTTGTTACGTCACAACATCTTCCACCCTCCTTACATCTAGGACCTGTCAATCTTCCGTTTTCCGACGTCGCTAAATTCTTGGGTCTTATGTTTGACTGAAAACTGTGCTGGCCCTCCCACGTTTCCTATCTTTCGGCTCGCTGTCTGCGATCCCTCAGCACCCTCCGTGTCCTGAATGGTACCTCCTGGGGAGCAGACCGAGTGGTCCTTCTCCGCCTCGTATCGCGCCTTAGTGCGCTCGAAATTGGATTATGGAAGCATAGTCTACTCCTCTGCTCGGCCGTCTATTCTTCGGCGTCTCGACTCTATCCACCACCGTGGATTACGTTTAGTGTCTGGAGCTTTTTACACCAGCCCTGTGGAAAGCCTTTATGCTGAGACTGCTGAACCTCCGCTGTCCAATCGGCGGGCAGTCCTTCTGAGTCGTTATGCTAGCCATCTGTCTTCCATGCCTGCTAATCCAGCCCATGACCTTTTTTTCGACGCCTCCTTTGATGTAGGGTATGCAGGCCGCTCCTCCTCCCTACTACCACCGGGAGTCCGCTTCCGTCAACTGCTCCATTCTCTTTCCTTCCGCTTTCCTAAAACCTTCTTGACAACTTGGGGTACAGCACCGCCTTGACTCCGTCCCCGGATCTGCCTGCTCTGTGACCTTTGTCAATTTCCCAAGGATGGTACCGCTTCACTTTTTTATCGTCGGGCATTTGCTGCTCTACATGCACAAATGAAGGAAGCCACATTTATTTACACTGATGGCTCGAAAACATCGTTAGGTGTAGGGAGTACCTATATTGTTGGCGACACCCCAAATCAATTTCGGCTTCCCGACCAGTGTTCGGTTTATACTGCGGAGCTTTACGCTGTTCTCCAGGCTGTCCACTACATCCGCCACCATCAGCGGACACAGTATGTTATCTGTTCAGATTCTCTCAGCTCTCTCCTCAGTCTCCAAGCTCTTTACCCTGACCACCCTCTGGTCCACCGGATTCAGGACTGTCTGCGCTTGCTCCACCTGGGGGGTGTCTCGGTGGCATTCCTCTGGCTCCCGGGACATGTTGGTATCTGTGGAAATGAGGCGGCCGATATAGCGGCCAAGGCTGCAGTCTCTTTTCTTCGGCCAGATATTTAATCGATTCCCATCACCGATCTACGGAGTGTTTTATGTCGTCGTGTTGTTGTTTTATGGCACGCACATTTGTCGACACTTCCCCATAATAAATTGCGGGACGTGAAAGCTCTTCCTTGTGCTTGGACCTCTTCCTCGCGAACGCGTCGTCGGGAGGAGGTAATTTTAACTAGACTCCGGATAGGGCACTGTCTTTTTAGCCATTGACATCTTTTAAGCGGCGATACTCCCCCACTCTGTCCCCACTGCTCTCAGTTGTGGACGGTAAGACACCTTTTAATTGAGTTCCCCTATTTTACTCCGTTACGCGCCCGTCTACAGCTGTCGCCTGATATATCGTCAATTTTAGCAGATGACACGCGCTCGGTCGATCGCGTTGTCGAGTTTATTAGTGCCAGTGAAATGACGTCAGTCATTTGAAGCTTTTTTTGGGGACAACCAACCCGTTTCTGTGGTGGATTTTTAAGCCTATTTTCTGCTTTTAGTTTCCCCAATTTTTTGAGTTTCGTTCCCATTGCTGCTGGTTTCCATTTTCGGTTTTTAACTGTTTCCTAAGTCACGGACCGGGCGCTAATGACCATACCAGTTTTGCGCCCTAAAAACAAAAAAAAAATCAGATAATTGTCATATTAACTACTACAAATACACAAATATCAGTAAACCTATAATATTTATGGGTGTCAGTGAAAGACACAACAAACAAGTAAAATAATATTTAGGAGATATGTCGGTACCAATTATTTGGAATTAGGAAAGGAAAACACACACAACACACTCACTCATCTTTCATCCACATATTAAGTACTATTGTGTAATTGAATAGTGTTATCTGTGTAAATGCAATTCTCTCAAAATTTGATGTTCAACATGTGTATCAAATAGTAGTGGCAGCAGTGTATATTAGTCAATAATAGTTAGTCAACGTCATAGTCATCATGTCAAGACCAATGTTTGCCAAGCCAAATCAAAATGTACAGTTGCTGAACAACTGTCAGTGTGCCAAGATATGCAAATACTTCATTTCTCCAAAAAAAAAGTACATACTGCTAATTGATTTAACAAAGTGTGTGTGTAGACAATCTTACTACCACTGGAGTGTTCTGGTCTGCGATCTTCATCCTTCTTGTTCCATATAACCCAAAACAAAAGAAAAAAAATGCTCTCACTTACTTTACCTCTTATCCACCAAAACTCCAATAATAATGTGACACAATCTCAATACTTCAATAATACCTCTTCAACACGTCGATACATATAAACCTTATCACCAATATCATTTCACTTCCATAACAACTCTTTCCTCTAGTCAGTCTCCTTGAACAAGTACAGATAAAATCCTAGTGCAAACTTCAATTCATCCTCCCATACAACCCGAAGACACAATGTCCACGCACAACCTCTGTGTAATCCACCTGAGCCAAATCTTCTACTCATTATGAATTATAAATACATTTTGGTTACCTTGTCCATCATAAAATAAAAGAAATCATGACCTCTAACAGCCTTCAGTTTGAATAACATTCAGTAAGTAGGTGCGAGTACATAGTACGAATGATCACGTAAGACTTTGAATGATTAAATCGTAATATTTCACAGTGTGTACACCACTTAAAGAACCATGGCCAAACAGAAGGAAATATGTGGAGTATTTCTTTGTGTCAAGTGTCACTTGCTATTTCAATTGCTCACGAAGAATGCAGTGTAATAACTGTCAGTGGTCTAAAGCTAGTGTTGGTATTTCATGTCGTTAGCTTTCTTTCCATTAGCGTAAATTTATACAGCTTCCATAAAACCTCCAGCTCATGTGACTTCAATGAAGTTTCTTGTACCAATGTAGTTCGTAGAATTATAGCAGTTCATTTTCTCATCTTGAAATATAAAGCACTGAGCGTAAGCGCAACATGCAATAGCGAGTAAATATACCAGTAGAGAACAGAATGTCAACAAGTGGCTACAGCACAATCCCTACAACGAGGCTCTGCCAAGCAAACAATCTGTAATTAATACCATAGTGTAACCTAAACTCCATGTTTGTACACAGTATATAAGCATTTTTATATACCAAACTAAAGAGTAGTTATGACAACAAAACAGAAATGTGTAAATATGCAATCCATACGCAAAGCAGCAAATATATATCTTACATAATAAATAGGTTATTAGCATCATATCAGCATAAGCAAATAAATGTTCATATGTAATCTCGATAAGTAAACATGGAGGCGCAAGCAGATAAATCACAAAGTATAACTTACATACATAACCATATCAGCACAACTAATCTGGTGACAATTATAATTTAAATAAATAGGCACAGCAGGCACGTAATAAGAAATATGACATCAGTGAAAAAGCATAGCAGCCAAGCGATGCATGATATACATATGTAACAACCCTGTTAATTAATAAAACATTGTCAAAATCAGTTAACACAAAGTATAAATCACGTAATCGCGAGCAGCAAATTACGTACAAAGTACATACCTAAGTAGAAATGTTACCTGAAAAATAAACTCAATTAATAGTTACCTTTTTAGTTTATTACCTCCTTCTTCGAAATTACATTCTTCCTGAAATTTTCTCGATAGCAAGTTCTCTTAACGTCGGACACGCACAGAATTTACCTGAAGTTCTTAAATATTTTATGCAACTGTATCCTGGAAAAAACTGAACGTTAATAACATAAGTTACCAAGTCACTATAGCGTTATACTGAATTTAATCGGAGAAATTAGACTGTGTATTTGTCTACGGCTGTCAGTGCATTCGCACTGAGCGCTCGATCAGCTGTAGGTAAGCGTGACGTAGAAAGTAATTCAAAATATCCACGGGTGTGCTGCCGGTCTATAGTGTCCAACGGGCACAATATTGCGGCGAACATACATGTCGCCATCATCAGGTGAACTGACGGACTGAGCTCCTGTGAACGTGCCGGCAAGGATATCCGTACGCTGTGGCAGCTCAGAGGGAACTGGGTTCGGTCGCTCGCTCGCTCGCTGTAGAACTCTGGCGGCATCTGCCAGGTGTGTTAGCAGGGTAAGCAGCGTAGCTGCTGTTCCTGCTTGGTCCTCTATTTTTGTATTTGGTCCCCTAGCTACTTGAATCTTCCCCTGGGAGCGCCTCTGACTAGAGGGGCGCTCTATGCGGCATCTTGGAGGCTTAGTTTGTCTATGAAGTCTGAATTTCGTAGACAGAATTGGATCATTCTCTCCTTGGTGATGTTTTCTCCGAGCTTTCCGATCTCCAGGAATTCCTGGTAAGCTGGGTGCTGTTTTATTTCCGGACGCACTTCCCCAGGCGTCACGCCCAGTGCTGAGGCCTCAAAGATGTATTCCCAGTCCGTGGGCGTGAAGACAGGGTGCTGGTTGATGATGTTCAGGTCCTTCCTCGATACCAGTCCTCTGAGGGCCTTGTTGCTCCTGACTGGTCCGTAGGGCTGGTGAGGAAGGGCCGGTTTCGTCCCGTCGGGTGGAGTGAATGGATAGGGGTTGTCTAGGTGCGGGTATGTCCCGTCACGAAGAGACGCGGCGACCTTCTGCAGCAAGTGGGGGTGTCTCGGTGTGCGCCTCCTCGTCGCGTGCCCGCGGCTCGACCTCCCCATCAGGAGGGAGAGCAGGCTGCTCCACTTCGATGTCCATGGGTGCCTCTACGACGTCGTCTCGTCAACTGGCGGCGCAGATGGCTCCGTCTGGGTGGAGGCGTCGACCCCCGCTGGCCGACTCGCAGTGGAGCTGGCGTTGGGGGTAGACGTCTTCTTGAGGACCCGCAGCTCCTCACGCAGCTGTTGCAGCTGGCGGTGAACAGCCACGAGTTCCTCCCTCATGGCGGCCCTCTCGTCCGGAAGGGCGGCGTGGAAGGCAGCCAGTGTGTCGTCCGTGGCGGCTTCGCGACGGCACGGTCCACCACTCCCGCCGGGCGGGGGGGTGGGACGTCCGTCTCGACGCCAGGTACCTCTGCAGGGCGTGGGGCGGCCATCTTGCTTCTGTAGCCCCGCACGTAGACGCAGCTGCGCGAGTTTGCGGCGTGGGCACCGCCGCAATTCACGCACTTGGCAGCCGCGTCGCGGGGCTTGGTGCAGTTGCGTGTGTCGTGTGCCTCAGCACACTTCAAACACGCTAAATTGCCCCTGCACTCTTTTGCGATGTGCCCCATCCTTTGGCACTTGAAGCATTGCTGGTCAGTGCGCTGCTTCTTCTTGTGGCGCCGACTGCGTCCGCGGTCCTTCCCGATCGCATCGACCAGGAGCTCCAACGCGGCCGCAATTTTGCTGCCCTCCCTGCGTCCAGCCATGTCCGCTCGTCAGCGTGTGGAGGTGCGTGCGCGCCGGCTTCTTCTGCTGCCTCGTGTGCAACGTGCCTGTGCGCTCCGTCCGCAGTCTCCCGTGCCCGCCGAGCGAGCGAGTGCGGGTGGGTTCGGTCGCGCGCTCCTCTCTAATTTCTTCCTCGTATTGGAAGGTGTTGCGGGGAAGGTTGTTGTCCCTTGGGGACATTTCCTTCGCTGTGACTGGGTGTTTTGGATGTGCTGTTCTTTTTTTTTCTGTTGTGGTGAGAGGTGTGTGGTTCTCTTGCTTTACTCAGGAGAGTATTGACTTGGGTCTTTTATATTTATCATTTGTTTGGTCGTATTGGCCTAGTGTGTTAATGAGCTCGTTTTGTGCGGTACCGGCTGTGGCATAAAACTGTTCTGCCAGGTGTCGGAACCGTGTTTGTAGTTTTTCGATGTCCGCAGCAGCATGTAGATCTGCTGTGGGGAATCGTGGAGGTACGTGAAGGGCCCTCCGGAGGGCTCTGTTTTGTATTTTTTGTAGGCGGCCTATTGTCGATCTGGCTGCATAGCCCCATACGGGGCATGCGTATTCCAGTATCGGCCTAATAAGGCTTCTATAGACCGCTACTCCAGTCTAGTGAACCTCGTTCATTCAATATGGGATAGAGGACTTGCATCCTGCCAAGGGCTTTCTTGCGGAGTTCCTCGATGTGGCACTTCCAAGTTAGTCTCTTGTCCAGTGTCACACCGAGGTATTTCGCCGTGTTTCTCCAGGGGAGATTTTGCCCTTGTAGCTGCAGCAGTTGGATGGGTCTTCTTAGGGGGCGGCGTTTTCCAAGACGTCTAGTGATCATTAGTGCCTGCGTTTTTTCAGTATTTAATGAGATCCGCCATTTCTTGGCCCATGAGTCGCGGTGGCGGCCGATTTAAATACCCTCCGCCCGCGGCGCGCTCCCTCCGCCGTCCACGCCACGCGCCAAGGTCGCGCGGTGGAACAGATTGCGACGGCGTCTGAGATGACGTCGGTGTGATGGCTCTGTCCGCCGTGGTCGTCACAACTATACGTTTGCTCGATTTACTCTTGATTAACCCAGTCGCTGGTTCCCAAGCCTTGCTAAGATTATAGCCACAGTCACGGTTTATGAGGTCGTCATTGGTGCGAATTTCGATGGCCTCTCTAACAACGCTGTCCCAGTATCTCGACGTCTGTACCAGAATCCTCGTGCGGTCATACTCCATGGCGTGATTTTCCGACAAACAATGTTCAGCGACCGCCGACTTGCTCGGATACATCAGTCGAGTGTGCCTCTGGTGTTCACGGCATCGATCCTCGACGGTACGCATCGTCTGACCAATATACGACTTGCCACATTGACACGGAATCTGGTACACGCCGGCCTTCCTCAAACCGAGGTCATCTTTGGCGCTCCCCACCAGTGCACGAGTTTTATTTGGAGGACAAAACACAGTTCCGACCCGGTGTTTCTTCAGAATGTGGGCGATTTTCCCCGTGAGTGCGCCTGTGTATGGAATAAATGCAGTGCCTACCTCCTCCCACGTGACTTCATCCATCTCAACAGGTTGTGCTGCAGTGGTTGGGCGGAGAGCTCGTCGAATCTGCCACTCTGAGTACCCATTTTTTCGAAATACAGTTCTCAGATGTTCCAATTCCTGGGGTAGACTCTCTGCGTCAGAGATAGTGCGCGCCCTATGTACTAGAGTTTTAAGTACCCCATTCCTCTGTGAAGGGTGGTGGCAGCTGTCTGCGTGCAAATACAGATCAGTGTGCGTTGTCTTCCGATACACCCCATGACCTAGGGTGCCGTCAGCCCTTCTCTTGACCAAGACGTCAAGGAAAGGTAATTTACCCTCCATTTCAGTCTCCATAGTGAATTTGATGTTGGGGTGTATGGAGTTTAGATGTGTAAGGAAGTCGGAAAATCACGCCATGGAGTATGACCGCACGAGGATTCTGGTACAGACGTCGAGATACTGGGACAGCGTTGTTAGAGAGGCCATCGAAATTCGCACCAATGACGACCTCATAAACCGTGACTGTGGCTATAATCTTAGCAAGGCTTGGGAACCAGCGATTGGGTTAATCAAGAGTAAATCGAGCAAACGTATAGATGTGACGACCACGGCGGACAGAGCCATCACACCGACGTCATCTCAGACGCCGTCGCAATCTGTTCCACCGCCTGACCGTGGCGCGGGGCGCGGACGGCGGAGGGAGCGCGCCGCGGGCGGAGGGTATTTAAATCGGCCGCCGCCGCGACCGAACCCAGTTCCCTCTGAGCAGCCATAGCGTACGGATCTCCGTGCCGGCACGTTCACAGGAGCTCAGTCCGTCAGTTCACCTGATGATGGCGACATGTATGTTGCCGAAATATTGTGCCCGTTGGACACTATAGACCGGCAGCACACCCGTGGATATTTTGATTATCAAATACGCCGGGAGAAACTCAAGAATCATAGATTGTTATTGTTTGCGGTCAACGACTACCTTGTGCGGCGCGCAGACTGACTGTCGCTTTGTGTGTGTGCCGCCGCCAAAACACGGCGCGGTATCCTTGTATTCTCTGTGTGTTTACGTGTAACTGTTAACTTCTCAAAAATGTCATTCCACAAAAATTTTAACGTTCGATATATGTTGTATTCCCTTAGAGCGTCGTGATTTAAGAGTTTCTGCTTCAACAGTGTTATCATGAATAATTTTGCGAACTCTATATGGACCGTTATAAGGCAGAAAACATTTGCGACACAAGCCTTTTACATTGTGAGACAAACGATGAGACTTAATTAACACCTTTTGACCAACTGACAAAGTTTTTAAATGACCAGGACGTTTAGCTGATTTCTCTCTTCTAGCAGCCGCAGATGCAATATTTTGTAGAGCCAGGTTGACAACTTCAGAATGCCGCAGTTTCCGTGTAGGCGGAAAAGGAACGATTTCAGAAATGCGATTTGTCGGTGCTTTATTTTTTAATATCAATATAGACGGTAAAGAAGTTGTATCATTAGGGAGTTCATTCAGAATGTTTTGAAAAATATGAAGATACTGATCCCACGTTCTGTGATTATGATGACAATAAAGACAACACAATTTATTGATTTCCTTCATCCATCTCTCTGAAGCGTTAGATTGAGGGTGAAAATGTGAAATGAAAACTGGTTTAATCTCTCGACGCCGTAGAGTACGAAGCCAAATTTTAGAGCGAAACTGTGATCCATTATCTGATACAACTTTATCAACATGACCCACTTCTTTAACAAAATGTTTGATGAAAGCATTAGATACTGAACGAGCTGTTGCTTTGGATAAAGGTGTAAAGCACACATATTTTGATGTCAATTCCACTACTACCAAAATGTACGCAAAACCATTGGTAGAACGAACCACCGGACCGAACAAATCGACTGCAGCCATCTCCTTTAATTTCTCTGGAATGATAGGAAACAACTATGCTCTGTGAGAAATAGTAGGCGGCATAGCCTTTTGATATAATTTGCATTTGGCAAGAACAAATCGAATACGTTTTTCCATATTACTGAAGTAGCAATTTTCTCGTAATTTATGAAAGCATTTTCTGGGAGCAAAGTGTGCATAACTGAAATGTGTATACCAAATCAATTTATTAACCCACTCATCAGGAAAGCAAACTAGCCAAACATAATTGTCAACCGATTTTCGTTTAAAAAGAATATCATTGCGAACTAAATAACACTGTCTAATCGCTACGCTTTCCTTTCTCCTCCATTTCTCCTTATGTCCTTCCAGATTGGATCCTTGTTTTGCTTCTTAGCGATGTCCTGAAGCGAAGACGAAATAAAATTTTCAAACGCAACACCTTGAATATACATCAAACAATAATTGTTTTCTTTGCAGTCCTCCTCAGCACCTTGTTTCAAACCTATAGGTGCACGTGATAAAGCATCAGCAATAATATTTGAAGAACCCTGTATGTAAACAATACTAAAATCAAATTCCTGTAGATACAGTGCCTATCGTGACAATCTTCCATGTGTTAATTTTGTTGACATAAGAAATTCCAGAGCTCGATGATCGGTGTAAACCTTAGTATGTCTGCCATATAAAAAGATGCGAAATTTTGTGAAAGCCCAAACAGCTAAGGCTTCAAGTTCCGTAATCGAATAATTCTTTTCTGATTTAGAGAGAGCAAGACTTCCAAATGTAATATTTTTCTGTGCTACAACGCATTTTCTTCTATCTCTTGAAATAAGCGTGCACCTAGGCCTTTGTATGCTGAGTCCGTCGCCAAACAAAAATCTTTAGATAAATCCGGGTGTTTCCATTGTTCCCATATCAGTTTTAATAGTTCCTATTTGTGAGTCTAAACGTGTTGCCAATGTTCCCATATTAGTTTATAACCATGTTGCCACTGTTTTTAATTCAGATCCTAACTGTGATCCCAAATTTAATATTGAACTCATCAACTGCTCCATATTAACTGGTTCGAAATTCTTTTCGCCACCTAACATTTCCTGTAAAACTAACTTCCTTCGTCATAGCTGTAAAGCTATCTGTGTTCGATACTATTCCAGAATCTTATGTCGTTAATCACGTATTCTGAAGATTTTTTTTTTTGTGAAAAATTTTGAACTGCTTCCGGACTATTTTCCCGGCTTACTAAATTGTTTTCTACTTCATTATTCATCATACTGTTCTCCTGTGTTGGCGAGTTCGCCATGTTAACAATTTCGTCATTCTGACTATCCATCATTTTTGCCTTTTTCATCGATCTCGTAATCATTCACAAAACATACAAAACTCGTCACTACACGAAAATTACACACACTATAACACTTTATCACCAACAATACCATCCACACGAAATGCTTCCCGACAAACGCGATTAACAAACAATTAAAACCTTCACAAATGCACAAAATTGTCAAACCCATATACGACTCATCAAGAATTAAATTCTACAAAAATACCATCAGAAGAATGACAAGACAACTACAAATGTTAAATTACAAAATCTATACGTGCAATATAGACTACAATTACTAAACTATAAATTACTACAACAATACTACTGTTTGCTATTTTTACTATCAAAAGAATTCCAAGGGACGATCCTGGCAGGGTCGCCACGTGCATGGGGGCTTAATTAGAAAGAATAATGAATAAATGCGATAACCTTAGTAGCCGTGTGTCCGGTTACGAACCTGTGACCAAGAGGCATTGTCATTAAAGAAATGTGAAATTTTTTTTTTACCTCAGTATATATTGACGAAAAATACACTGTGATCATTGCAACATCTTCCATCTATACATTACACTAACCGAAAAGCATCTACTCTCTCGCCCAACAGAATAACTGCCCTCGACATCCTCTGAACTAGTACTGCCCTCGACATCCTCTGAACTAGTACTGCCCTCAGCAACCTCTGAACTACTACTGCACCAGTGGAGGCGGCGGAATGATAATCTTTGGCGCAATCTCTGCCGCTGTGGCTCAATGTAACCACCTTTCACCATCTAATCTTCAGCATTCTTCTGTAGCACCACATTTCGAAAGCTTCTATTTTCTTCTTGTCTAAACTATTTATCGTCCATGATTCACTTCCATACATGGCTGCACTTCATACAAATACTTTCAGAAATGACTTCCTGACTCTTAAATCTATACTCGATGTTAACAAATTTCTCTTCTTCAGAAACGCTTTCCTTGCCATTGCCAGTCTACATTTGATATCCTCTCTACTTCGACCATCATCAGTTATCTTGCTCCCCAAATAGCAAAACTCCTTTACTACTTTGTCTCATTTCCTAATCTAATTCCCTCAGCATCACCCGACTTAATACGACTACATTCCATTATCCTTGTTTTGCTTTTGTTGATGTTCATCTTATATCCTCCTTTCAAGACACTGTCCATTCCGTTCAACTGCTCTTCTAAGTCCTTTGCTGTCTCTGACAGACTTACAATGTCATCGGCGAACCTCAACGTTTTTATTTCTTCTCCATGGATTTTAATACCCTCTCCGAACTTTTCTTTTGTTTCCTTTACTGCTTGCTCAATATACAGATTGAATAACAATGGTGATAGGCTACAACCCTGTCTCACTCCCTTCCCAACCACTGCTTCCCTTTCATGCCCCCTTGACTCTTATAACTGCCATCTGGTTTCTGTACAAATTGTAAATAGCTTTTCGCTCCCTGTATTTTACCCCTGTCACCTTTAGAATTTGAAAGAGAGTATTCCAGTCAACATTGTCAAAAGCTTTCTCTAAGTCTACAAATGCTAGAAACGTAGGTATGCCTTTCCTTAATCTCTCTTCTAAGATAATTGGTAAGGTCAGTATTGCCTCACGTGTTCCAATATTTCTACGGAATCCAAACTGATCTTCCTCGAGGTCGGCTTCTACCAGTTTTTCCATTCGTCTGTAACGAATTCGTGTTAGTATTTTGCAGCTGTGACTTATTAAACTGATAGTTCGGTAATTTTCACATCTGTTAACTCCTGCTTTCTTTGGGATTGGAATTACTACATTCTTCTTGAAGTCTGAGGGTATTTCGCCTGTCTCATACATCTTGCTCACCAGATGGTAGAGTTTTGTCAGGACTGACTCTCCCAAGGCCGTCAGTAGTTCTAATGGAATTTTGTCTACTCCCGGGGCCTTGTTTCGACAGGTCTTTCAGTGCTCTGTCAAACTCTTCACGCGGTATCATATCTCCCATTTCATCTTCTTCTACCTCCTCTTCCATTTCCATAATATTGTCCTCAAGAACATCGCCCTTGTATGGACCCTCTATATACTCCTTCCACCTTTCTGCTTTCCCTTCTTTGCTTAGAACTAGGTTACATGTGAGCTCTTGATATTCATACAAGTGGTTCTCCTTTCTTCAAAGGTCTCTTTAATTTTCCTGTAGGCAGTATCTATCTTACCCCTAGTGATATAAGCCTCTACATCCTTACATTTGTCCTCTAGCCATCCCTGCTTAGCCATTTTGCACTTCCTGTCGATCTCATTTTTGAGACGTTTGTATTCCTTTTTGCTTGCTTCATTTACTGCATTTTTATATTTTCTCCTTTCATCAACTAAATTCAATATTTCTTCTGTTACCCAAGGATTTCTACTAGCCCTCGTCTTTTTACCTACTTGATCCTCTGCTGCCCTCGCTACTTCATCCCTCAGAGCTACCCATTCTTCTTCTACTGTATTTCTTTCCCCCATTGCTGTCAATTGTTCCCTTATGCTCTCCCTGAAACTCTGTACAACCTCTGGTTCTTTAATTTGTCCAGGTCCCATCTCCTTAAATTCCCACCTTTTTGCAGTTTCTTCAGTTTTAATCTACAGTTCGTAACCAATAAATTGTGGTCAGAGTCCACATCTGCCCCTGGAAATGTCATACAATTTAAAACCTGGTTCCTAAATATCTGTCTTACCATAATATAATCTATCTGATACTAAAAGGTATCTCCAGGATTCTTCCATGCATACAACCTTCTTTCGTGATTCTTGAACTAAGTGTTAGCTATGATTAAGTTACGCTCTGTGCAAAATTTTACCTGACGGCTTCCTCTCCCATTTCTTACCCCCAATACATATTCACCCACTATGTTTCCTTCTCTCCCTTTTCCTACTCTCGAATTCCAGTTACCAATGACTATTAAATTTTTTTCTCCTTTCACTACCTGAATAAATTCTTTTATCTCATCATACATTTCATCAACTTCTTCATCATCCGCCGATGTAGTTGGCATATAAACTTGTATTACTGTAGTAGGTGTGGGCTTCGTGTCTATCTTGGCCACAATAATACGTTCACTGTGCTGTTTGTAGTAGCTTACCCGCACTCCTATTTTGTATTCATTATTAAACCTACTCCTGCATTACCCCCATTTGATTTTGTATTTATAACCCTGTATTCACCTGACCAGAAGTCTTGTTCCTCCTGACACCGAACTTCACTAATTCATACTATATCTAACTTTAACCTATCCATTTCCCTTTTTAAATTTTCTAACCTACCTGCCCGATTAAGGGATATGACATTGCACGCTCCGATCCGTAGAACGCCAGTTTTCTTTCTCCTGATAACGACGTCCTCTTGAGTAGTCCCCGCCCGGAGATCCAAATGGGGGACTATTTTACCTCCGGAATATTTTACCCAAGAGGACGCCATCGTAATTTAACCATACAGTAAAGCTGCATGCCCTCGGGAAAAATTACGGCTGTAGTTTCCCCTTGCTTTCAGCCGTTCGCAGTACCAGCACAGCAAGGCCGTTTTGGTTAGTGTTACAAGGCCAGATCAGTCAATCATCCAGACTGTTGCCCCTGCAACTACTGAAAAGGCTGCTGCCCCTCTTCAGGAACCGCACGTTTGTCTGGCCCCTCAACAGATACCCCTCCGTTGTGGTTGCACCTACGGTACGGCCATCTGTATTGCTGAGGCACGCAAGCCTCCCCACCAACGGCAAGGTCCATGGTTCGTGGGGGGAGACACCTCTCCATATTCCATTTAATTCGCGATTTGCCTCCCTGTTCTTTAAATGTAATGCACAGACCTGCGTCTTGGAAGGGTTCGGCCTTAGGTGGCTTGCCTCATAATAGTGGGAGAGAGCTTCCAAGGCACTGGTTAATTTCTCCTCTACATCCATAAAATTGTCACCTTGCTGCAACTGCAGTGTCATCGGCATACATAACTTGGCGTGTGATGTTTGGCACTAGTTGGTCATTTGTATATATATTATACAGAGCTGGAGCGAGGACGCTTCCCTGAGGTAGGCCATTCCTCTGATTTCTCCACCTGATCTTCTTGCCCTGGACACAGACGAAACTCCTATTATGTAGGAAAGTACCTATCAGTGATGTTAAATGGTATTCTCTTGTCACATTATATACTTTCCTAAGGAGCCTTCGATGGTTTACAGTATCATATGCAGCTGTAAGGTCTATGAATGCCACTCCCGTGATCTCTTTCCTCTCAAACCCAGGTTCACGACTTTACCGCAGCACGATTTGCCTGGTCGGAAACCTGTCTGCTGTGGGATGATCTGTTGCTCCAAGACGCTTTCTATGCAACTTAGCATCAGGCGTTCCAAGATCTTAAAAAAGTGACATAAAAGAGACAGGTCGGAAGTTTTTTGGATCATCAGAGTCCTTTCCTGGTTTCAGGAGTGCAACCACTCAGGCTTTCCTCATCTTTGGAATATGGAGCCTTTCTACACATGCGTTTATCAAATCTAGCTGCCACTGTAGGGTATTACTGCCAAAGTTTTTAATTTGCTCGACTCTTTTTTCGTCGATACCAGGGGCTCTGTTAACCTCCAAGCTGGAAATGGCTGCAGTAAGTTCTGACATTGTAAATGGTGCCTTGAGGTGATGATTTTCCTCTGCCGGATCACGTGCTAATTGTTCCTGGTACTTTCTGCCGTGGGTTTTGCCATTCATAAGGAGCGTAGTGGCGACTTGGTCTGCCGTGACGTTAGTAAATTTATCATTTGGCTTTGTGGCGTCACCGTTAAGGTTCTTTAACAGTTTCCAAGCCCGCCACTTTCATGTCCAGGTTCTCTACGAGGTCACACCATTTGGCTTTGCGGTTCTCAGCTATGACTGACATGAGTTCATCGCCTGCTAGAAGTGTCATTGGAGCGTGCTACTGATTAAGTAGCACATGAGGTACTGCGTGACATCTCACTGCCTCTGTCAGCTTGATTATTGTACACTTGTTTACGAGCTATTATTGTACTCTTCGATGCCGGTAGCACGTCTTATATGATTGACGTACTGTATTGTATTGTAATATTACTATCGTCCTGTACAAATTTTACAGCAAGAGTGGGCAAAAGAATACCTACAGTTTTGTATAACGATGTTCAATCCTTGTGTGTGTAATTCGACGTGCAATCCTCGCGTTTATTCATGATGTTTTAAAAATAAGTCACGTAACATTTTATGTATAATAATGTATAACCCTCTTGTGTGTAATTTGATGTATAATCCTCACGGTTATCTATGATGGTTTAAGAATAAGTCACGTAAGATTTTATAGCACACTTCATAATTGTGCAACGAGGGCATACTCTTTGCTTCTTATTAGTCGTTGAACTGCAATGGCGCTCCACACATAGTGAAACAATACCTGTAATCCGTTTACGCGCCAAAACCGTTATTAATAGCCTGCAAACAGTAGTCTGCAGCTGTGGTCTAATGCATGTGTAACTAGTGATGGGTTAACGAACATGTGCATGTACAGATTGTGTTGTCTTATGATGTTTGACTACGTGTGCTCGCACTGTGTAACAACGACACGAATGTATTTACCAGGACTGACAACGACATACAAATGTGTCAGCTTAAATTACGCTGGCATGGCGTAAAGCCATAACATATAACTAATATGACTACGTAGTTAAAATGTTTTGTATAATCGGCATGACTCTGTAAATTTTTTTAAAAAACATTCTTAATTTTTCAGCGGCTTTTGATAGTGGCTAAAAAGTCCGAAATTGCAATAGTGTAATAAAAACCTATAATTGTCACTGGCGTAATGATGTCCTTCAAAAAAAGGTCTTAGGCCGGTATTACACTATCAAATTTCTTTGTCAATGATTTGATCAAAGATGTGATCCAATATTCCGTCCAATATATTTGACAAAGATCTTTGATGTAGCGCTAGAAGGGGTATTACACTGTCATCAAATATTTCGTCAAAGTTCAAGATGGCTGACAACTTGTTATTAACCGCAGCAGTTCTACGTACTCCAATTGCATTGTGTGCACATGAAGTCCTGGGATTACAACTTGATAATAAATTCAGTTGGGAGGAGCACACCACAGAACTGCAGAAAGGCCTTAACAAATCTGTATTTGCAATTCGAGTGTTAGCAGACATAGGCAACATAAAAATGAAAAAGCTTGCATACTTTCATTCCATAATGTCATATGGGGTAATATTTTGGGGTAAATCTTGAAGTCAAACGAAAGTTTTCAAGGTCCAAAAGCGTGTAATACGTATTATTTGTGGAGTAAATTCACGGACCTCCTGCAGAAACCTCTTCAAAGAACTGGGTATACTAACTACTGCCTCTCAGTGTATTTACTTCTTAATGAAATTTGTCGTAAATAATATATCTCTTTTTCCAACGAACAACTCAGTTCATACATACAATACCAGGAACAAAAATGATCTGCACAAGGACTTAAAAGCACTTACTTTAGTTCAAAAGGGGGTCCACTACTCAGGAACACTCATCTTCAATAATTTGCCAGGAAACATAAAAAATTTAGTTAGAAATAAAGATCAGTTTAAAAGGAGCCTGAAAGACTTACTACTGGCCAACTCCTTCTCTTCCATTGGCGAAATTTTTAATAGAAACAAATGATGTATTGTATTTATTCATACTATTAGTATTGTTATTTCAGCTTTAAAAAAATCGACATGTTCCACATCCACGAGGATCTCCTCAGCACGGATCTATGGAACGAAAAACTAATCTAATCTGGGTGAAGCCGTGGGTTTTACGACGACACGATAAAAGCATTCAACAAAACTTGTTACGTGAGCTTACAGTGGAAGACGTCAAGTCGTACATCAATTACTTAAGAATGGATGAGCATACATTTCTGTATGTGCTCAATGAAGTGTATCCTCATATCACAAAGCACAATATTCACTTAAGAACTGCTACATCTTCAGAAGACAGGCTCACTATAACACTCCGATTCCTTGCTACAGGAGAGGGTTATGTTAGGTTAGGTTAGGTCTCCAATCTTCTTAATCTATTTTTGTATTCAAGGTGCCTCACGTTGTAAAGCGCCTCATCAGCTTCAGACATCTCTATTAATTTTGTAGTTGTCGGCCCAATTGTATTTACCGGCAATGGTTATAAAAACACTACAGACGACAGAACGCTGCAGCGATGCTAGCGCTCCATGTGGTAACATGTCACATTGCAGTGAACAGAAGACAAGCGGTTTCTTTGATCAAATATACAGCGAGGCCCTAGATTTGATCAAATATTGGACGACATTTGACAAAGTCCCTATTACACTATCAAATATCTTTGACAAAGATATTGGACAAAGAAATTTGATAGTGTAATACCGGCCTTACAAATGTTTTACAGGTGTGTATGGCAGTTTCCATGCTGCAAATCTCAAGGTAAGAGGGCGCTCGAGTCAAATCGGCAACTATATGAGTATAAATTCAGTGAAACAAAAACCAGTGGCTCTCACAGACCCAGCCCGACCATTATAGGGTTAACAGGGCCAAACAGGACTGTAGTCGTGGCCAAAGGCAGAACAACACTTTAATATATCAAGTGAACACTTTAATATATCAAGTGAACCAGTGCCGGATACTAGTAAATCAGTTGCTTTTCTACCTTTTTCTTGGAAGTATTTCTTCAAAAATTTATAGAATCCTCAGTGAACATGATGATAAGAGTGTTCTTTTGCCTTTGCCCCTGACCCTCCCGCCCCCCCCCCCCCCCCCCAACCTCCTGATACTGCGCTTGTTGTCAGTCTAGTCCCTGTACAGTCCACCAGACAGCATTCGTATATCTCTCCCCACCTATACGTCACTATACTTTTGTCTTCTGTGCGTCCTCCAGATTGCTGGTTGCAGCCCACGTGATAGCTGCATTCCAGCCGGAGTTACTGGATTGGCAATCGTGTGTGTGAGGTGATGGCGCGCGCGGGCGTGTGTGTGTGTGTGTGTGTGTGTGTGTGTGTGTGTGTGTGTGTGTGTGTGTGTGTGTGATGGACGCCGTGGCCGACAGCTTGTGTCTGTGTCTTTTAATTGTGTCTGCCTGCAACTTGACGTGTCTTCTTTACTATAAGTAGCAATCTGGTTTTTCCTTCAGTGTTAAAGGATAACCTCTGTAATTACATAATGTCGATCCAGATTGAGCAGGATTGTGATATGGTTTCCATCAAAGCTACCAATACAGTTCAGCAGATTCAGTAGTTCTCAGTAACGGTCAGCAGCTTTCTTGAGTTGGCAAATATTACGGCCATTCACATGCCAGCTATAGTGAAACCTAGGAAAAAATATATGGATATTGGGATCCATATTTGTCCAGGGCGTATACGACCCGGGAATCTTTCATTGTTTCAGTTTTCAGTTAAATTTTTATAATTTTGACTGGTAAGAACCTATAGTCCTGCGAACGATATTACTGTATCCCGCTACTGCAGCAAAAAAACTTGAACGAGAGAAGAAAACAAAAATAAAATTTAAGTTGCAATGGAAATACGCCATATACAATAATAAAACACAGTGCCCGTACAAGTGTTTGCCAACAGCAAAATGTGTAAAAGGCTTGAGGAATGCTATGCAATACCTCATAACAACAAATTGCCTCCGATGAGCGTGACGTGACAACTGTTTACATTAGATTCGTTTGAGCAGTTGCAAGCGGGCTCGGGCGCATGCGCAGTTGAGTGTTGTGTGAGTAAACCCTCTCCCGCTGGCTTAAGCAGTGCGGCTGTATAAGCAGTAGCAGCAAGCAGCCGGATGCTAACTGGACAAATTTGCCTCACGCTCCCTAGCTGCCAGATTCACGCATGCGCAACAGTCTGGGATCTAGGTGGGGGGGGGGGGGGTATTTCGCCCTGGCAGCAATTTCAGGGAGGGGGGGCGCCAATTTCATACTCTTGAGGAAAGAAACCTTGTTTTACAAAGTGCCCAGCATCCACCGCACGTTGGTCTATCGATTATTCTCATGATTTTGAAACGCATCCCCGTTGCGTTTTGAACATTTTAGAACACATTCTAAGTTTATTTTTGAATGTGTGCATTGTGTACGTGATGTCTGCCAGGGGAGCCCCTGTCGCATCTAGAAACAAACTTTCCTCCAGGCAAGAGGGGACAGGGCTATACGAGCTGAGTGGCATAAAACAGAACGGTTGTATGCCATTGGCTGTTTATGTGATTGACAGGGTTTGCGAATGATCAGCGTTGTTATAATTACTAGTGAAATCCATAGATTCAGACTACCAGAGTGGAAGTAAACTACTAAAAGGAATAACAGGTAAGAAAGATTACGTATTAACTTATCGGTGTATCCAAGAGAATGATATTTTGACAGAAAATATTTGGCGAGACTGCTACACTAGTAAAAAGTGCCAGCAGCGGCATAAGTTCTATTCTGGGAGTAGCGCGGAAAACGCATTTTACGAACGTAATAACGCGTAACCGGAGAAAGAACGCGGGATAACTAAACCAGTGATTGTGGCAGGATTAGTGAAGTTAACCGGAGTAGTAGTTTTGACACTGGCAGGAATAGTTACAGAATTAGTGATGACAAGATTGTTTGTTAGAACTAGGAAGGAGAAGGAATTGGGACATTAGACAAATTATGAAAGAATATGATAATTCCAAATCTATATAACAATTTCGTACTACTACTTTTCGATCTCATGCTCAAAAAGCTGGAGCGTATGAATGAAATGTGAAAAGATTTCCTATCGTAAAGCTTTTGCTTTGCTAATAGACATTTGGTATTGGTACTTTGTGAATTATATTCTGTCGTGTTATAAAAATGATCATTCGTGCCAAATCAGGTGTGTTACAATTGCTGCAATATTAGACAGGCCTATTTCGTTTCATCTAGCAGACAGTGACAAGGTAAACGTAATCTGATCAAGAAACCGCACCAGTTTTAGGTACTATTTGTATTAACAACTTTTTCTGTATCAGACTATGACATTTTGTTTTTTCACGTAGCAAAACGTTTGACGAACTCTGAAGTAATAGCCTTCCCCAGAAAGGAAAGCACGCCATGTAAACAGGTAGCAAGATTGATGATGAAGTAAGATCAGAGAGAGAGAAAAATGCTAGGACGCAAGGATTGAAGAAACGTGTACTGTCTTGTGTGTCTCTTGCCTTTACGGGTTATGTGTATCCTATATTTAATATTATGTCACACAAAACGGCAAGTTATTTGCTAATAAACAATAAAGAGTTTTCTGAAGAGTTCTCGTTTTCTCGGTTACAAACAACCCCATCCGGTATTAATTGCGAGTATTTTTTTTTGTTTAAAAAGAGGGGCAGGATGTCAAACGGGTCCACTGGAAGCAGGAGAGAGACCACAGGGCATTTTAATTTCCACTGCCCGGAATATAGTTTAATGGCATCCATTACATAATATACACGTTTGAATTCCACTGAGGAAAATACATTGACATGTCATAGATAAATGCTGTGTGAAGAGGCGTGGCACTGCACTTTGGTACTCTTTAAGACCAAATAACATATATTTCCTCGAACACACATGTTTTATGTATCTGACTTCTGAGAAAGACCTGCGCTACAAAATGAACATTTTCGAAAAGTCTATTTTTAAAAAAAATTTGTGTCATACCTCAAGCACTTGAGGAAGGTGGCGGGGGGGGGGGGGAGGGGGGGGGCGGAACTATCTAGTTGATGGACAGAGCAGTGGAGTTGATGTTGGTAGTCGCCACGTGACCCGTGTTCACGTTTAGTTGTTTTGCTTTTTCCTCTTTGTTTATTGCTCTCGCGTCAAATGCAAACAAAACAGATTTCTGTGACCGGGAGCTACCAAATAAATTACAATACATTCACATAATTACGGCAGGCTAAAATATATTATTAGTTTCGGATTTTATTTTGTTTCCAACCTTCTGACAGTCAAACATTAACCGCCTTGAAGAGGGTTTTTTTTTTTTTTTTTTTTTTTTTTTTTTTTTGGGTGCGTTGGCAAGGGGCTCTACCTCCTGAGGAGGTTGGTCCCTCAAGTGTGCGGGGTAGGTTTTCTTACTGGGGACACCATTTATTTGAGAAAAAATGGGACACTTTGTTTTCATTTGATAGCCCTTGGGCACAGTTTATTGGTCCTTGAGGCCCACAGTCTTGGTATTTTATATATACTTAATGTTGCTTCGTTGTTTTGTTGTGATCTTCCCGATTGATTTGCATCTTGGTGCTTAGTTGTATTGTAATATGGATAGCGGCACTCTTATTTTGTGCCAAGGGGCTGGTTCTTCAGTTGCCGATTCTTGTAATTGCTGTCTGGAAGGTCTGAGCCTTTCTATTTTTTCGAAGAGTCTCCTTGTAGAGGTGTTGATTTGGTTGTCCACTGTCGGCATGTTTAGTTCTTCGTGTATTAGGTTAGTGCTCGTCCACCATGGGGCGTTAAGAATGAGCGTTAAGCATCTGTTTTGAAGTGTCTGAAGTGGTTTCCTGTTGGTTTTACTGGTTATGCCCCACAACGAGCAGCCGTAGAGCATCATTGGTTGGACTGCAGCTTTGTATATGTTTAGTTTTGATATGCGTTGTCGTTTTTGTTCTATGTGTTGCTTGAATAACATTTTATTGTCTATTGTTACGCCAAGGTATTTTACTGAAGTTGTCCATGGAATTTGCGTACCGTTTAACTCGATTTGGTCATGGATTTGTGGTCGGCGGCGTGTAAATAAGATGGCGACTGTCTTCTCTGGGTTTATTTTGATCTTGTTTAGTTGGGCCCATTTTTCTGTATAATCAACTTGTTTTTGTAGTCTATTTATTGTTGTTGATAGTCGTCTGTGCGTTTCTAGAAGTGCTGTATCGTCTGCGAATTGCGCTATTGTCGAGGTTTCTGTTTTCGGGATGTCATTTACATACACGGTAAATAGGGTTGGCGAAAGTACCGAACCTTGCGGTATTCCTTCTTGTAGTACTTTGTGTGCTGATCGTTTGCTATCTATCTGTACAAAGCATCTCCGGTCGTGTAAAAAACTATCAATCATTTTGATATATCATTCAGGTATGTCGGTCTGGTCTTTTAGTTTCGTGACAAGGTTGTCCTTCCATACTTTATCGTATGCTTTCTCGACGTCTAGAAAAACTGCGGCTGTATACTTGGAGAGGTTAATGTTTTGAGTAGTATATTCTGTAATACGGAGGACCTGGAGTTCTGCTGACAGTTTTTCTTGGAAGGCGAATTGTTCTTGTCGGATGATGTTGCCGTCAAGTAATGGTTGTCGAATTCTTGGGAGCAGGATGCGTTCCAGGAGCTTTTGACATTGTTGGGAGTAGGCTTATCGGTCTGTAATTATGTGGTTGTTTCAGGTCGTTTCCAGGTTTTGAGATGGGTACTATTTTGGAGATCTTCCATGCTTGTGGGAAATAATGGTTGATTAAACAGGCGTTGATGATTGTGGTCAATAGGACTAAGGGCTTTCTAGGCAGGTTCTGGAGTTGAATGTTGGAGATGAGGTCCGGTCCAGGAGCGGAGTTTGTGCCGAGTCGGTTGCTAATTATTTTTATTTCCGCAGGAGTGGTTAGTTCTGGTAGGTCGCGAGGAGGTGTCTGACGTATATTCTGGGCTGTAGCTGTCACATGTTGTTGATATTGCAGTATGTCAGGTTGTTGGTTTCCTTGAGGTTCTATTGTATTTCGTTGTTCGTAGGTAGCTGCAAAAAGTTCTGCCTGGCTGAAGGCGTCGAAGATGAGGTTGTAGTTGTGCAGTAAGGCCAGTTTTTGTGCGTCGCAGGTTTTTAATTAGTTTCCAATCGTCTTTGTTTCGGAGTTGCGGGGTGCTCATTCGGTCTTTCCAGACTTCGGCTCTCCATTCTTGTACACGGTGATGTATTTGTTTTTTGAGTCATTTTAATTGTCTTCTATCTTCTGGGTTGCGTGTTTGGAGCCATCGGCGTCTAGCTGCGTTTTTGAGGTACTTGAGATCCTGTATAAGTGGTGGCAGAGTGTGAACGTTTGTTTCAGGAAATATGTTTGTTGTAGATGCTTTCTTATAGGCTGTTTTAATTTTGTCTGTTAGAGAGCCAATGGCGTCTTCTATTTTTTGAGTAGTTGTTAGGTCTAGTGTGGGACGAATGTTGTTATTTAGCCATCTCTGGAATTTGTCTCAGTTTATTGTGGTTTTGTGTCGTGGGTGAGGCGGTTATGTTGCGTTACCGATGTGGCCGATTACAGGTAGATGGTCGGAGGTGAGATCTTGAAAGGTTCGGAGATGCAGGTCGGGATCGAGGTTCTTGGTTATGCAGATATCTAGGACGTCCGGTTGGTGGCGGTGATTGAATGGTATGTGGGTAATATCTTCAGGAGCGGAAATTGCAGCATTCAGTCGTCCCTGTACGTTATATAGTGTGTTTCCGCGTGCATTGTTTCGTCGGGCATTCCACGTGGTGTTTTTTGCATTTAACTCGCAGGCCAGTAAGATTTTGTTGTTGTTATCAAATATTTGTAGCAAGTCATTTTCTTCGAATATTGCTCTGGGGCTGAGGTATGCAGCCACCAGGGTTATTTTTCCTTGTACTGTTTCTATTTTTACTATTGTGGCTTCTAATGATGTCATTTGTGGCGTAATTTCAGGATTGTGTCGTATATGTGAGCGAATGAAGATGGCCGTTCCGCCTCCCTGTCGGTTGGTTCGGTCTGTTCGGTGGCATACCATATCCCTGAGTTTAAAAGATTGTGTTGGACGTAAATGTGTTTCAGTAACAAATAGTATGTCGATCTTGTTTTCTTCTATGAATTCATTTAATAGGTCTTTTTTGTTGTGTAGTCCTGATGCGTTAAAATTACAAAAACGTAGGTTTTGTTTCCTGGTTGGTCTAATTTCCATTGTCTGTACCAAAGAATTTCATTACTCCACCGACAATTGCCGTTATTTTTGATAGTATGTCTGGTGCAGTCATAAATTGCTAAAATGTGGTGGTGATGATTGATATGATGTTCGTCCACTGTGTGTTTTGCCAGAAGTTTTTAATATGGTTCAGGAAGTCGAGGAAGGAAGCAGGTCCAGTTGTTTGGTTTGAGGTTGAATTTGGTGCCTGTTGTCTGGGTAGTTGAAGGTGATTCCTGATTTGTCTGGAGATTTGCCCATGTTTTGCGTCCTCTGCGGCTGGCTTCAGCTGGAGTTGGCATTGGTGTGTTCTTTATGGCTGGTTGAATTGTTGCTACTGCTGGAGTGGTGGTTCTTGGTCGTTGGGGTTGGTAAATGCGTATTGCTTTCAGGAATTCTTCGCAGTCGCGAAAGGACGCGGGGTGGCCATCTTGTTTGCAGTTTACACAGTGTGATGTAGCATTTACTGGTAGGCTGCATTCTCTTGCTGTACGGGCGCCACCGCAGCGGACACAGCGAGTCGGCATAGAACAATAGTTCGCGGTGTGAAAGAAACCCTGACACTTTTTACATTGTGGTGGACCGTCTTTATTTTGATAAGATTCAATTGTCACCTTTGTGTCAAGGATGTAGCGGACGTGGTAAATGGCGTCGTTTTCTGGTTTTTTGTCAAGTGTTACGCAGAAGACATCCATGGTCGTAATTGTTTTGTAGTATTGTCCCTTTTCTTGTATTGGTGAACGTTTCTTAGCTTGAAGTTGAGGTATCGTAAGTCTTTGTCTACTTCTGGTAAACCTTTTGTGACTACTTTTAGGTGTCTTGCACTTTGCGGTTGATGAGTAAAACTGCAAATGTTGTGATGATGAAAGAAGTCGAGTGCTGTCCGTTGGTCTTTTATTGAGTCAAAGTGATATTTGATAGTGTCTCCTTTATAGATAGCCTATATTGGTCCTTCCATGTGCTTTTTCAATGCTGCGTTGAGCGTTAGGTAGTGGCCTTTATATTGGATAGTAATGGGCGGTATCCTTGGTTTCTTTGGGATGGCTTGAGGAGCGTTTGATGATGATGGAGTTGGTTGGGTTGCAGTTGCTGGATTTCTGGTACTATTGCTTCGTTGAGGTGGAGGTGAGAGAGGTTCAAATCGGTTTTCTGTTTGAATGGAGAATTGTTTGTGCGGTGCAGTGTTCTTCCGTTTTGCTGTTTTCCGTAGGGGAGGGGTTTGGAATTCCCCTTCCCCATCGTCTTGTTCCATCTCTTCTTGCTCAGATATCTCAGGATCTGAAGAGCGGTAATATTGTGAAATGTTGTCTTCGTCGTATGTTTGATTTGTGTCTTCATTGGTCGAGTTTTGCTCTGTGTCCTGTCGTGGTGCGTCGTGATTGGTTGGTTGGTTTTGGCGGGAAGTCGCCATGTTGTTGTCTTGTTGTGCCTGTTGTAGCTTCTGGATTTGTTGTCTGAGTGCATGTTCGACATCTGTTTCCTGTGTGTTGGTGGTGTTTGGCTCAGACCTACTCGCGAGATCTACCTCAGCCCTATTGCTAGTTCTTTGCCAGGAAGGCCGCTGACGTACAGCTCGCGGGGGGCCGGCCTGCTCTCGGTCAGGCCCCTGCGTCTGAGGTCCTGGGTCTTCATCGTTCCCTTCGCTATCCATCCTATCCCCAGCTATTCTGGGGGGGCTCTCCTGAGTCCTATTTCGCCCTGTCAACCTATCGACACTACAATTTCGCAATACGTTCACAACGGTGCGATGTAAAAACGCCGCCCCTTTGTGACCGTCACACAGCTCGCGCTGCTCGGCGCCCGATGCCTTGAAGAGTAAGGTGGATATTTTTTTTGGGTTTGTCAAAGAAATTTGGATTTTATAAATCTTTTCCGCTGAGGCTATCAATTTCTTTGAAACGAAGTGTTTAATTCCACACTACTGGCTAGTTTCAACTGTTCGCTGCATTTCAAGTGCACGTTTTTATCTTCTAGCACGTGTGGCATTATGCCATGATAAAGAACTAAACACGAGATAATAGTGTACTGGTACTCGAAGAAAATTTACATGCAAATCTGGACATACGAATGTGCGCTTTAAGCCGAATTATGTATTTTAGTATGGTTCACGAAATTCCGATACTCGTGGAGTATCCTCTAATGTCCTGTTTCTTTCATGACATTTAATGTTCTACACGTACGAACATACAGGCTTCCTGAGTCATCGTAGCTGCTCATGGGCAATGACTCCTGTTAGATGGCACTCTCTGCCAAGTGCCGAAACGAACCAATTTCTAACAGGTCGCGAAAAAATATTGCACATGGTGGTTTGAAAAGCGTTACTTTTAAAGTAAATTTCCTATGTCGCTAGATGAACTGTGTGCGATAATGTACGATGAATTTGGTGAATCACAGACCTCACTCTTTGAGGACGACCAATTAGAAGAATTTCGAACCCAAAAGATCAGATATTCATTAAAAATTTTACTGGCACATTTATGCTATGTATCGTAAAGTGTAACACGGGCAGAAAAGCTTTGCTCGTCTTGCAAAGATTTTACATATAATATTGGTCTCGAAGATTGATAAGCTGCATTTCTTGTAGCAACACTATGTATATTAATTGAAACCATTAACGTCTCTTATTTGCGTGTTCGTGCTACTGAAGTGATCTTGCTATTGGCTGACTACATCACGTGTCCTATGCTGTTATCGGCTGGCGAGACCACGTGGCGTGAGGTATGAATGGCGTACAAAAGCGCATCGCAATCTCGATTTCAATGCTTTGGAAAGTAACATACCGTGTTTGGTGGAATTCGAATTTATATCTTCGTAATACGAAAATACGCACCGTACATGTTGCTGCACATCAAAGATCTTCCTAAAACATGCTTTTTTCCCCTGAGTTTCATTTTCTGAAGTGCCGGGAAATTTTATGCAGGTGGTGTATAAAACCATAACCATTAAAAGGATTGATAAAATTTACAGTACCGAGGAAAACTATACTGTCACTTAACATACAAAAAGTGTATTTTCACCCGGGAGAAAGTGTATTTTTAACCGGGAAATCTGGGAATTTTTTCCCTGTCGATGCATACACCCTGTCATCGCTTTAAACATATTTACACTACGTTAATTAACACTGGTAAGTCAGTAAGGCTGTACCCATCATCTTTTAGATTTTAGGTTACTAAAGCCAACACCTTTCTCATTCAAAGGAGAAACAGTGCCACATTACTAATGCTACATCACTTCCATTGACACTTGAGTCATAACCATGTCACACCACTGCCATGTATCCGTCACACCATGCGTCACATCACTTCTTCTGCCTCGATGGTGGCCCTCCTGCCTTTGACAGGCATGTCGCCTTGTGCAAGAACAATATATTTACATTTACAGTTATCGTTTTCCATGGATCCCTTGGAAAGGAGTCTCCGGGATGTGGAAAGAGTCAAAGTTTTTTTAAAGATACTTTTTTACTCAGGTACATGGATATTGTACAATTCTAATGCAGACAGAGTTATGAGATATAATCCTTAAGAAGATATTCATCAATGGGGTAAAAGGCGTTGGCCAACAGGAAGTTCTTTAATTCACTCTAAAACCGATCTTTATCACTTACAAAACCTTTGATAAGCTCTGTTAAATTATTGAATATATGAGTACCCAGATATTTTACTCCTTTTTGTACTAATATTAAACTCTTCTAGTCCTTGAACAGATTGTTTTTGGTTCTTGTATTATAATCATGTTTTACACTATTTTGTGTAAAAAGAGACACGATGGAAATGACAAAGGTCATTAATGAGTGCATGTACTGAGAAGTAGTAGTTAGAATTCCAAATTTCTTAAAGAGGTCTCTGTATGATGATGATCTAGGACTGACACCAGATATAATTCTAATGACTCATTTCTGAATTTTGAAAATGTTATTTTTGTGAGAGTAGTTCCCCCAAAAGATGATTCCATAACTCAGTAGTGAATGGGAGTATTCCAAATTAACTTCATTTTTAAATCACCTATTTCTGCTATCACGTGTACTGCATATTTAGCTGAACTAAGGCGTTTCATTAAGTCTAGTGTGAGTTTTCCAATTTACATTGTGGTCAATTTGTAGCCCTAAAAATTTGACACTGTCTACAACTTTAATTTCGTTGTTTGAATACATTATACTTAAAGTGTCAGGTATCCTTTGTGAGGTACTAAACTGCATGTACTGGGTCTTTTCAAAATTCAGTGACAATCCATTTGCTACGAACCATCCTTTGATACTTACATGATCACGGGCACTGTTTTTATACCAATACTTGTATTATCTGCAAACAAGACAAAATTTGCATTTTGTGATACTGCATATGAATAGTCATTAATATATAATAGGAACAACATATATAATAGGGACTTAAAATAGAGCCCTGGGGTCACCCCTTGTCTGATGGTTTCGTATTTTGGATGACTAGTGTTATGTGGTAAGCCTGATAGACACACACTGTTTTCTATTAAAACGATAGGATGAGAACCGTGAGCCTGCTACACCTGTTATCGCATAATTTTTTATCTGTTGTATAAGGACAACATGCTTAACACAATAAAAAGCTATAGCCAGATCACAAAATATTCCAAGTGGTAATAACTTTTGATTTATTAATTCTAATATATCATCTGTAAAAGTGAATATAGGTTCATCCGTTGACAATCCTTTCCGAAATCCTAACTGATTATGAATGAGAATATTTTCCTGTACTAGGTGCTTATAAAGTCTATTGTGCATAACCCTTCCAAACACTTTTGAATATATTGCCAATAATGAAATGGGACGGAAGTTTTCCACTGATTTGTCTCCTTTTTTGTGTAATGGTTTGACAGTAGCATATTTAAGCCTGTCTGGAGAAGTACCACTGTGGAGCGATTCATTACATAAGCAACACAGTATGTCGCAAAGTTCTGAGGAGCAACATTTAGTTACAGTAGTGCTAATTCCATCATAACCACTGGAACATTTGTTTCTAAGAGAGCTAATTAATATTAGAAATCTCTTTTGGTGAGGTAGGATATAGTCGAATTTTTTCAGACTTCTGCAGAAATGCATTTTTTAAGTATTTTAAGCTGTCTTCGAGGAACTATGCAAACCGAAGTTGTCTGCTACTGAAAGGAAAAAGTTGTTGAAAGTATCTGCAATTTTGGAGGTATCTCTAATCAGAATGAGATTTTTCACTCTGCAGCGGAGTGTGCGCTTTTATGAAACTTCCTGGCAGATTAAAACTGTGTGCCGGACTGAGACTCGAACTCGGGACCTTTGCCTGTCGCAGGCAAGTGTTCTACCATCTGAGCTATCCAAGCACAACTCACGACCCGTCCTCACAGCTTCAATTCTGCCAGTACCTCGTCTACTACCTGCAGTTCTGCAAGGTTCGCAGAAGAGCTTCTGTAAAGTTTGGAAGGTAGGAGACGAGGTACTGGCAGAATTGAAGTTGTGAGGACGGGTCCCAAGTCGTGCTTGGGTAGCTCAGATGAAAGTACACTCGCCAGCGAAAGGTAAAGGTCCCGAGTTCGAGTCTCGGTCCGGCACACAGTTTTAATCTGCCAGGAAGTTTCTATCTCCAATCAACTCATTATTTACATTTAACATAATTTCCTCATTTGCATGATTAGTTTTTCCTGTTTCACTTTTTACTATGTTGCATATAGTTTTTCATCTTGTTATTGATGAAGTCCCATACTCCTTGACAGAGCGTAGGGGACGATGCAGGAGACCCACACCGCTTTACTAGGCAAGGTTGTAGTGGAGGTGTTTTGCCATTGCCTTCCTCTGACCGTAATGGGGATGAATGATGACGGCGAAGATGACACAACACTCAGTCATCTCGAGGCAGGTGGAAATCCCTGACCCCGCTGGGAATCGAAACTGGGACCCCGTGCCTGGGAAGTGAGGATGCTACCGCCAGACCACGAGCTGCGGACATAATTATTAGAGGCAGTTATTTTTTCTTGAAAATGAATACATTTTGAAGTTATAATTATTTTGTTTAGAATTTTACAATATAATTTGTAATGTGACTTGCCTCTGTAGTCATCATTTTCCCTTCATCTACATCTACATTGATACTCTGCAAGCCACCCAACGGTGTGTGGCGGAGGGCACTTTACGTGCCACAGTCATTACCTCCCTTTCCTGTTCCAGTCGTGTATGGTTCGCGGGAAGAACGACTGTCTGAAAGCCTCCGTGCGCGCTCTAATCTCTCTAATTTTACATTCGTGATCTCCTCGGGAGGTATAAGTAGGGGGAAGCAATATATTAGATACCTCATCCAGAAACGCACCCTCTCGAAACCTGGCGAGCAAGCTACACCGCGATGCAGAGCGCCTCTCTTGCAGAGTCTGCCACTTGAGTTTATTAAACATCTCCGTAACGCTATCACAGTTACCAAATAACCCTGTGACGAAACGCGCTGCTCTTATTTGGATCTTCTCTATCTCCTCCGTCAGACCGATCTGGTACGGATCCCACACTGATGAGCAATACTCAAGTATAGGTCGAACGAGTGTTTTGTAAGCCACCTCCTTTGTTGATGGACTACATTTTCTAAGCACTCTCCCAATGAATCTCAACCTGGTACCCGCCTTACCAACCATTAATTTTATATGATCATTCCACTTCAAATCGTTCCGCACGCATACTCCCAGATATTTTACAGAAGTAACTGCTACCAGTGTTTGTTCCGCTATCATATAATCATACAATAAAGGATCCTTCTTTCTATGTATTCGCAATACATTACATTTGTCTATGTTAAGGGACAGTTGCCACTCCCTGCACCAAGTGCCTGTCCGCTGCAGATCTTCCTGCATTTCGCTACAATTTTCTAATGCTGCAACTTCTCTGTATACTACAGCATCTTCCGCGAAAAGCCGCATGGAACTTCCAACACTATCTACTAGGTCATTTATATATATTGTGACGTTAAGTACGGTCTTCTTTTTGTTTTGCAAGTTACTTTTATTCCATTTGTAATCCATAGTTTTGAAACATTTAATCTATTTGCTTTGATTACTTTCTTAGGCCGGCCGAAGTGGCTGTGCGGTTAAAGGCGCTGCAGTCTGGAACCGCAAGACCGCTACGGTCGCAGGTTCGAATCCTGCCTCGGGCATGGATGTTTGTGATGTCCTTAGGTTAGTTAGGTTTAACTAGTTCTAAGTTCTAGGGGACTAATGACCTCAGCAGTTGAGTCCCATAGTGCTCAGAGCCATTTTTTTTTTTTTTATTACTTTCTTAGGGGTCTGCCCCAGAAGCTGAGTGGTCAGGCTGACAGAATACCACTCCTGAGGGCCCGGGTTTGATTCCCGGCTGGGTCGGAGATTTTGTCTGCTCAGGGACTGGGTGTTGTGTTGTCCTGATCATCATCATTTCATCCCCATCGATGTGCAAGTCGCCGACGTGGTGTCAAATTTGAAAGACTTGCACCCAGCAAACGGTCTACCCAACGGGAGGCCCTAATTAGACGACATTCACATTTTTTACTTTCTTAGTGCAGCAGTTTTCAATGTGACCTATGGCCGTATTAGAGAAAGTTATCTTTCATTTATCCCGGGTGAATTGTATACATCCTCAAACTTTTTCTTATACCTTCAATTCCTGTTTCATTTATTATTCGTATAGTTTCCCATTTCCTGTTATTAGTTGAATCAGACCCCACTATATCAAATGTAAGCAACTGGGCCTCGTGATCTGAAATGCCGTTAAATATGATTTATACTGTGATTTGCTAGTATAGTAGTATCTACGGAAATGTTATCTGTAGCAGTGCTGCTGGTACCCATAACCCTGGTTGAAACTGTGCCAAGGGAAGGAGATTATAAGAAATGGTAAGAGACTCTAGTATGGATCTTGAGTGGCTATCCTCCAGAAAATTTAATTTAAAATCACCACGTAGAAATAGCTCATTAGTTTTAGAAATCAAGAAAAATTGAAGACAGAGTCACCCTACACATCTGAGTCAGCCTGGGAAATCGGCAATAGTGGAACATTGTCTGAACACAGGGCATCACATGCTTTATGAAAAAAGCGAAGCGTTGTCATTGTGGGGCTGCTATTAAGAAAGCATGGCAAACGATCTAAAAAGGAAAATATCAGATTTCATTTAAATGCCAGTTGAAAGTCAGTATTGGATAGTATTGAATTAGAATGAGAGTAACAAGAAACTCCAGTTACTGACCCTACACTAAGATTTGCAGAATTTTAATTCAGCTCTTAACCACAGCAACATCTGATAGCTCATTAATTGCCAACTGTGCAGAGGCGGAAGACATCACTTTGCTCCTATCAGGAGGCACTACAACAAACAATTTCCACCCAAATGTAAGAACTTCTCAATCATGCATGGTTTCTGGTCGTGGCCCCAGTGAGATTGTCAGCCATTATGTTTTGCAACAGTAACTACAGTAATCACCCTAAGAAATTTAACAGTTGTTTCCGTGAAATACTGAGGTCGATCCAGGAATTCTATTTGCGGCAGATCTATCAGGAATGTCTCAAAAGTCACATCTGCCAAGTCAACATTTAAATTCTTTTGTCCATGTTGCAAGAGACAGTTTCTTTCCACATGCTTGAGAATAAAATCCCCATTGACTGTAGCATTTCTTAATTGATGAAAATTAATTCGTGTAAGTTCTAAGCTAAGAATGATGGCATATGATATGATTGCGACATACCATCAATGTACATCATCAAAATTGGAGAATAGTAACATGTAACTAAATCAGTTTAGTGGGTATTTGTCTCTGGTAAGTGTGACTCGAATTTTTCCGGAGTTGTTGTACGAAATTGATAACCAGGCAATGTGTTATGTAGACATTCTTCCATTTATTAATTTACTTTTCCACTATAACATGACTTTGTATGTGGACTCAACACAGACTAGGCAGACTAAATTGGACTCAGGTGGGGCACCCGCTGATGTATATATAGCCTCCAGCAATAAAAATATTTAATAACATTGTTGGTGCATGAACATACTTAAAATTATAATTAAAAGAATAATCTTCAATATTCTAAGTAAAGAATTTGTGTGTTTTTTTACTAAGTATAGAAACATGTTTAACATTATCAAAATTTTGATGGAAATATTTTTAATAGTAAATTTATTGAAATGGCTTCTGTAAAACATCAGACCAAAGTCATTCTGAAGTACGTTTCAGTTACTAAATAATTTTTCGCACTAACATGTTAACTGAATCTGGAAAAAAAATTTGAACAATCTATAATGGTCAGATATGTGATGTATACTTCATGAATATTTCTAAACTGATTGCAAAATATTGTATTGCCTAGAATGTTTCAGATAGTAATTTCTTTTGTAAAATACGCTGCCTGACACAAAATCCGAAGCATCTTGAAGATATGGTCGGATGTTAATGTATCTTAGCATACACCTGTGCACCGATGGGGGCTATGTAAAAAAAAGAAAAAGAAAAAAAAAAAAAAAAGAAGACAATGAGTCAAAATTCACTGTGACAGGTAGAACAGCCAGCAGAGTGCATCAGTATATTTAATGTTTAGTGTTTTCACTAGACCTGGTAGGGTGTGGACAGCATTTGACAGTGGATGCTTATTATGGAAGACATGGAGACGTTACGTACTTGTGTGAGACAGTGTTGCCGGCACCTGACAGACTTTTAAAGGGACCTCTTGCGTGCAACCATTTATTTGACTGATCAAATAGTGCAATATCCAGGTTTGTGGGACATTCGAATTTTACACTTGACTGCTGTTGTATTGCGTGGGAATTGAGGACAGACATACTCGTCTAGGTTCCAGTCGACTACGTCTGAGCACCACAAGGAAGGATTGGTGTGCTGTGAGCCAACCACATTGCAGTTACTTCACAACTGCACGTGCCATTCAAGTAATGGACTCCCTACAACTTTTTGTGTCGTCATGCACCATTGGTCAGAGACTAGAAGCAACTGTAGCAGGGAATTACTGGCTAACACGGATGCTGATGTTAACACAAGTGGCTGTGTTTGGAGTGGTGAAGTGACCTGGCCAGATGGACTACTGATGAATGGCACTGTGTAGTGATAAAACGATGAATTGTGGATCTACACTACTCTGGATGACTTAACGTCATGCGTGGCGGTGGCCTGTGGGCATGTCCAACTCATCCAATGTGTTGGGGAGATACAGCGGTATTACTCCTGGCGTCAAGATGTGAGAAGGTGTCGGGTACAAATTCGGGTCACAGCTGGCAGTGATGGAGAGGACTTTGAGGGCACAATGATACATCACAGACATGTTGCGTCCTCGTGTGTTACCTATTTAAGTGACAATATTTTTCAACAGGACAATGCTTGTCCATATGTGACTCGTGTGTACATGTGTGGGACCATCTCAGATGTCAACAGCATCCAGGAAATTGAGGACGAGTTACAACAGCTGTGGGCCAGCTTGCCTCAGGAGTGGTTACACTGGCTTTATGGCACCATTTTCAAATGAACCAATGCACTCTTCCAAGCCAGAGAGGAGTCCAACGTCATAATGATAAGTGGGCAGTGTTCGGCTGATACTGGCAAGATCTTTGTAAATGTGACTCAAATTTGTAGTTTCATCACAGACCATATTAACCCACAAAATTTCATTTCGTTTCCTCCTGCCCTTCAGGGTGGTTCATTTTTTGTCAGGCAATGTAACAACATTGTGGTATCCAACACAATACATTTAAGTACAATCTACATTTGCCAACTGATAACAGATCAAAATCATGATTTACAAAAAAATTTTAAGTAATGACAGAAATTCCCCTACTATGTATGTATGTGTGTATCATGTACCTGATTAGAAAATGTGGATTGTAAACTAGTCTGACATGTTACAAACTGTTTAGGTATTTATATTTCCTGTCACTGTCAGGAGAGCAAATTTGTTTGTCTCTTTGTGTTTAATATTATGCAACTGTTCAGTGTATTTTTAGATATTTGTACTCGTGATGGAAGAGCAACTGTATCTCTCTCCGTATGTCTGGGTGTAAAACACCTGTGTAGTTGTGAGGGTACATTCAGTAATTAAATGCCAACATATAAAGTGAACACAATGCCTATGCAAGCAGTTGAAATGTCTGTAAGTGTTCGTTACCATTCTAGTGAAGAACCATTTGATTGGTTCATGTTTACATGAACATAACATCAAAGGACTGTTAAGTTAACATGTCTTCTTGAAGAAAGTTATTTAAGAAGTGTTTGCTATGATCATTTTCTACTCTCAGAGGAAGTGCATCCATCAGAAATACTCTCTCTGTTGAACAAACAATATGGTGGTAGTTGCATGAACTGTGCAAGTTTTAATGCGTGAGTGTAAAAGTTTAAAAACGGGCACAAAAATGAAACAAACGAACACTGTGTAAGATGTCTGACAGCAGTATCAACCTGAGTATTGCATGCTCATATATATTCACGTATTCAAGGAGAGTGACAACTTGCAGTTGAAACAAATCACTTATAAATAAGTGTTGACACAACTCGCTCCATCATTCAAAACAAAGCAAACTGCTGTAAGACTTGTCCAAGATGCATTCCCACAGAACTTACCATTCGTCTCAAGGCTTGGACTTCCGCATTTGCTCTGCACTCAAAAATTATTTCACTTGCAAATGTAGCCTATTTTTGGACTAATGAAGATGCAACATTTTGAGCCAGTGCAAAAGCATGCAGTGGAGACAATCTGAATGAACTATCTGTAAGAAATTCAAAATACAACTGATCACTGGTAAGATCATAGTACCAATGTCTTGGAGTGGCTGTGGTCCGATTGTGTTATTTTTCAGAGGAGCGATGTACTGTCAAAAGCATGTATTAAAAAGGCATGACTGAGAACAGTCAAACCTGACCTGCAGAGAAAAGATTCATGATAGCAGGTGAAAGATATGCACTCAAAGCAACACTAGACTTGAGCAGCAGTTCCAAGATGTTGGCAAAATGGATTGGAAGCTCCAGCAGTATCTTCCATGCAGCCCTGCCCTTGCACCCTTTTGGTCCAGTGAAAGAAGCTTTGTTTGTGGTACAGTTTGGCGGCAGTAAAATGGCAAAAAAGAAGTATAGACTGACTTGAAGATCAAGGTAAACAATTCTTTGCTGAATGTGTAAGAAGACTTGTAAGTAAAATGGGTTATGTGGTAAAGTATCGGTTATGGGCTTGGTCTTGTACGTGAGGCATGACACTTCTGCCATTGAAACATATCCTGGTACTGTTAGTTGTTCTTTCTCGTGTTTGATTCTGACTTGCTAAGTAGGCACATGTAGATCGCAACAGTCATCTATCATTACTTTGTAAAGCATGTACTGCCATTTTGATATTTGTTACTAAAACCGGGCACTTCCAGTGTAATATCAATAGGTCTGACTTGAGAATGCACCAGATTGTTCAGAACCAGTTGCCAAATATATGTTCTGCAGATGTAACGGAATAGTTACAGCTTTATCAGATATGGAAAATGTGTGGACCTAATAAACCATTGTTGTTCCATGGCTACATGTTACTTCAATTTGTGAATGACCCTTTTGTTATATTCAATTTCTCTGATACAAGAGCAGCAGTGTTTGCCTCACCATGTATTTGTCATCAGCATACTTAGTTAATGTAAATAAATACCGTGTTGGCAGAGTGACTCTGGTAGTGTCTCAGCATTTCCGTCTAAATCATCGATACAGTTACCATATTGTATTTCAGTGATAAAAGGGCAACCATGTTGGTCATGCCACATATTGATCATCATCAAGATAATTAGTTAATGTAAATAAATATCTTAAAGGTTTTCAGAAATTACTGCAACCAGTCGCCTTTTATGTAGATGTATTTTATTTAACCATGACCGGTTTCGAGCTGCCTAGCAACTCATCATCAGATGGTATATACATTTAGTGCTTTTTTGTACCCATTGTGTGGGTGGTTGAGTATCTGTGGCTAGACAGAAACGAGAACAAATAATCGCTACATGTGGTACAGTAACACGAAATATTTACAGCATAATTTATGTTTAACGTATAAGAGCAAATAATCACTACATGTGGTACAGTTACACGAAATATTTACAGTTTAATTTACGTTTTGAGGTGTTACTTACAGATAAATCTTTCTGCAGGTATATATATCTCTTTTAGGACGTATTTTTGAAACCATTGTGTCTTGTTTTTCACAATTTCACAAGTTAAAACTTTCACTAGATGTATATTACTTTTATGAGGCACTGTTGGAAACATATATCTTGTTTTTCGTAAACATCGCTGAACACACTTAGCCACAGATACGAATACAGGATTTACACATTAATAAATATCTTGTTGGAGAATGAATGTGTTACTCTCAGCATGCTTTAGACGACACCAGTGTCGTTACTACATTTCATTTCATTGACACAAGAGCAACAATGTTTACCTTGCCATGTATTTATTATTATCAGTATAATTAGTTGCTCTAAGTAAATATCTTGTTTCAAGAGTGAGTTTGTAACTATCAACATATGTTTCTGCTTGCAATATTATGAGGAAGTACCCAAAAGAAACCAAACCAATTCTTTTAGAAGGCAGGGCTTTTGCAATTCAGTGTTTTGCCACTAGAAGCAGATAGGGCGAACATCATTAGTAAGCTCAGTGCCATCACTGAAGGAGATTAGGATTAGTATCTGAAAAGTGTATAGCGACAATTTTTTTGTGTGACAGTCGTTTTTTTTTCAATGCTGAGTCTCGTGAACAGGGTGCGGTGGTGAAATTGTGCTTTTTGCTCTGCAACAGTGGAACAGAAACTTAATGTTAAAAATAGCGTACAAAGATGATGCTACGGGGAAATCTCAACTGCATGTGTGGTTTGCTCGTTTCGAAGATGGTGAAATGTCAGTCGACGACAGACCTCATTCTGGGCATCTTTCCACAGCCTGAACGCATGAAAATGGTGCTAATATTAGTGTGTTTATCAGGGAAGGTCAATGACGGACCATTGAAGAAATTTTGGTTCTGTCGGGAGTGAGTTGCAGTTGAGTGCAGCGAATTGTGACAGAGGATTTGGGAATTTAATGCCAAATTCGTACCATGACCGACAACTGCTGAACAAAAAAATTTCACATCGAAGCACACTGTGCTGTGAAACAAGAGTGCTGAAATGATGTAAAGCTTTTCAAAAATTATCACAGACGACAGAACATTATGCTGCGATCCTGAATGAAAGCACTAATGAAGCCAGTGGAAGTTCGCCTTGCCTCAAGAAAACTTGTCAGGTGGAATCCAAGATTAAAACAATGCTGATATTTTGTTATGTGAGTGAAATCATCCATTCAGATATTTGTTCCACAACGTCAAAAAGTTAACCAGGCTTTCGACTTGGACTTTTGAAAAGACAGCACAACACTATGCTCTGGAAGAGGCCTGATTTGTATCAGTAGGGTGACTGGTTTTTCCATCATGACAATCCTCCTGCCCGCACAGCCATGTCTGTGTGACAAATCTTGACCAAACATGCTTCGAAACTCTGTTCTTCACTCCCCATACTCACCTGAATGTGCCCTGTGTGACACCTTTTGTTTCCTAGAGTGAAGAGAGACAGAAAGAACATATGTTGCCAATGTGAAGAAAAAAAGACACACACACACTATCAAGCATCACAAAAGAAGAATTCAAACAATGTTTTGAAAAAACGTAGTAACGGATTAAACAAGAGATTTAATGCATGTGGAGAGTATTTTGAAGGAGTTTTACATAAAATGTGGATAAGTAAGTTAAAAAGGGTTTCTTTTCAGTACCCCCTAATAGTTACCATATTTCTTGTTATTGATATAAGAGCAACAATGTTTGCCTTGCCATGTATTTATTATTACCTTGCCATGTATTCATTATTATCAGTATAATTAGTTAATGTAAGTAAATGTCTTGTTGTGAGAGAGACTGCATTACTCTCACCATGTTTCCACCAATGTAGTCACTATATTTCTTTTGACTGTTACAAGAGCATCAATGTTTGCGTTGCCATGTATTTATTATTATCAGTATAATTAGTTAATGAAAGTAAATGTCTTGTTGTGAGAGAGAGACTGCATGTGTCTCAATATGTTTCTGCCTACACCAGTGTCGTTACTTTATTTCTTTTGACTGATACAAGAGCATCAATGTTTGCCTTGCCTTGTATTTATTATTACCTTGCCATGTATTTATTATTACCAGTATAATTAGTTAATGTAAGTAAATGTCTTGTTGTGAGACTCACTACATAACTCTCACCATGCTTCTGCCTAAACCAATGTAGTTACCATGTATCTTTTGACTGATACAAGAGCAACAATGTTTGCCTTGCCTTGTATTTATTATTACTTTGCCATGTATTTATTATTATCAATATAATTAGTTAATGTAAGTAAATGTCTTGTTATGAGCGAGAGACTGCATGTCTCTCAATATGTTTCTGCCTACACCAATGTCGTTACTATATTTCTTTTGACTGATAAAAGAGCAACAATGTTTTGCTTGCCTTGTATTTATTACTATCAGTATAATTAGTTAATGTAAGTAAATGTGTTGTTGTGAGAGAGACTGCATTACTGTCACCATGTTTCTGCCTACACCAGTGTAGTTACTATATTTCTTTTTACAGATACCAAGAGCATCAATGTTTACCTTGCCTTGTATTTATTATTACCTTGCCATGTATTTATTATTATCAGTATAATTAGTTAATGTAAGTAAATGTCTTGTTATGAGACTCACTACATAACTCTCACCATGCTTCTGCCTACACCAATGGAGTTACCATGTATCTTTTGACTGATACAAGAGCAACAATGTTTGCCTTGCCTTGTATTTATTATTACCTTGCCATGTATTTATTATTATCAGTATAATTAGTTAATGTAAGTACATGTCTTGTTATGAGACTCACTACATAACTCTCACCATGCTTCTGCCTACACCAATGTAGTTACCATGTATCTTTTGACTGATACAAGAGCAACAATGTTTGCCTTGCCTTGTATTTATTATTACCTTGCCATGTATTTATTATTATCAATATAATTAGTTAATGTAAGTAAATGTCTTGTTGTGAGCGAGAGACTGCATGTCTCTCAATATGTTTCTGCCTACACCAATGTCGTTACTATATTTCTTTTGACTGATAAAAGAGCAACAATGTTTTGCTTGCCTTGTATTTATTACTATCAGTATAATTAGTTAATGTAAGTAAATGTGTTGTTGTGAGAGAGACTGCATTACTGTACCATGTTTCTGCCTACACCAGTGTAGTTACTATATTTCTTTTTACGGATACCAAGAGCATCAATGTTTGCCTTGCCTTGTATTTATTATTACCTTGCCATGTATTTATTATTATCAGTATAATTAGTTAATGTAAGTAAATGTCTTGTTATGAGACTCACTACATAACTCTCACCATGCTTCTGCCTACACCAATGTAGTTACCATGTATCTTTTGACTGATACAAGAGCAACAATGTTTGCCTTGCCTTGTATTTATTATTACCTTGCCATGTATTTATTATTATCAGTATAATTAGTTAATGTAAGTAAATGTCTTGTTATGAGACTCACTACATAACTCTCACCATGTTTCTGCCTACACCAATGTAGTTACTATATTTCTTTTGACTGTTACAAGAGCATCAATGTTTGCCTTGCCTTGTATTTATTATTACCTTGCTATGTATTTATTATTATCAGTATAATTAATTAATGGAAGTAAATGTCTTGTTGTGAGAGACTGCATTACTCTCACCATGTTTCTGTCTACACCAGTGTATTTACTATATTTCTTTTGACTGATACAAGAGCAACAATGTTTGCCTTCCCGTGTATTTATTACTACCTTGTCATGTATTTAGTATTATCAGTATAATTAGTTAATGTAAGTAAATGTCTTGTTGCGAGAGAGACTGCTTTAGTCTCACCACGTGTTTCTGCCAATGCCAATATAGTTAGTTTTTTATTTGCATAGTTTTTGAAATATATCCCATCCTTCTGGGAGGCATCAGCTGAATATACAAGGACCTCTTGCAGTTTCATTATAAAAGCATTAAATGTGTACTCTCTTATTGTCTTGTTTGCATTGACATGAAACACGAAACACAAATCAGCAATTAATGCTATGTGACACTGACAGCAGTAAAGTTGTCTTTTCTCTCTCAAAATGTGGTCTAGTGCAAATCGGTGATTCCATGTTCCATCTTGTCATTTCTAGAATAATTTTTTGTGATTTTTTTGCTGTTCTTTCACTTTGGATATCAGTATGATTATGTAATTTCGGTGACCCATTTCGTGAATGAAATGCCATGTGGTTCAGTTTACCACCATTCTCTTCGCAGAGCTGCCTCTTTTCTGCTGGTGTGAATACTGGATGAGCTGGGGTTGTCATTCCATAAAGCCACTAATATATTAGAGGAATTGTTAAATGTGAAGTCAAATGCCGCTTTGTTTCTTCGTCAGTTCATCTTATTTATGTGGATTACAATGTTTACCATTTCTGTTGGCTATTATTGTACTCATGGCTGAAACATTTCTTAGATGGAACCCATGCAAAAGATGAAATGCATTAAGTAGATTATCAAAATAATATAATGGGAAGGAAAGTTGCCTCTCACTCTATTGCGGGGATGCTGAGTCTCAGATAGGCACAACAAAAGACTCTCACAGTTACAGCTTTCGGCTGTTATGGCCTTCGTCAGCAGTAGGCATACGCGTGTGCGTGCAACCGCAACTCTCTCACATGACTGCAGTATCAGGCAACTGAGTGCAGCAGTGTGGTTTCAGTTGCGTGAGACTACAACCGAAAGCTATAATTGTGAGTGGCTTTTTGTTGTGCCTATCCGTGACTCAGCATCTCCACAGTATGGAGTTCCCATTGTTTGATTATTAAAATGGTATGCGTACAGCAGCTCTTCTAGCTGGTTGTCATTTGTCATGTCAGCTCCTTAGCAAAGACATTGTCAGTATAGTTTTCTAGCAGTGTGCCAACGCCCTATTACGCTTGGAGCCGTGCCAGAGATCCATTACTTGGAGCTCGACACCAGAAACAAACCCATGTCTTGTAGGTTGGTCTCTTAAATTGTTTTGCCCTTTGCTACCCAAAATAAGGACCTTTACTTTGTAAATTTATACCTCCTGAATGATGATAAATGTGTTTAAGAGCATATTAGATCAATGTTAGTGACTTACACTGGTAAAGTGTGCTTTTATTGCCAAAATATAGTGTAAACACGTGCACTTACATCACAGCAAAAGAGAAATGGCAGAAAGCTTACTATCTGATTTTTGTATTCATAAAGCTAACGTAATTCTAGGATGATGTACTTCGTCACTGAGGCTATATTGGGCATGCAAATACCCATCCTGTCCGTTGCTATTTTAAAATGATACTTCGAGGCAATGTGTTAACAGTTATTTCTCGAAGGCTAAGGGCTGATTGAGACGCGTATAGCATGTGAGACACGACACGCCACGACACGACACGCCACGACACGACACGACACGACACTACAGCGCGACACGACACATTCACACATGTCGCGCGGGTCCAACGCATATTGAGACGCATACACGTGTTTGCATGCCGCTCTGCGCTGACAGAAACGAAGCGCGCACACTCTGTAATCTTTCCCAGAAACTGGTTTTCCATAAGCTGCTGAACTCTGTGATTGCCAATTACTTGCTTAATGAGGCACTCTGTTCCAGAATTCTGCCGCAGTAGCTGTTGTGAGAGGAGTTTGTGCAAATTATACTGTGTTTTGACAAAGAAAGTACAATTAAACCTGTCATAAAGGGAAATGTGGTCGTTACTCATACATAGTGATGTTTCTTCGAATGAGAAAAGGTTAACAACTCACACAAAAATATAATGCCAGTTCTGTTGGAATTTTGGTTGAATCTCCCGTAACCCATCGTATTTTTAACGCTGAGCGACTAGGATGGAAACTTATCAAATGGTTTTATTCCTCTCTTCATCTGAGCAGTATTAAAATGATGACGAAGTTCCTTCAGGCGGAATGATAGGCGGATGCTGGTTACTCACCTACGGCTTGCGAAACTGACAGTTGTGATCGCGAATAAAATAGTTGCTAGTGATAAAAATAAACAATTGATCTGTCGCACAACACAATGGTCAGTGTATTGTCAGCAGCGGCGGATAATGCGCGCGTGTGCCTTGTGAGCTGGAGTTCGAAAAACGTTGTCATGAAAGTGGATCTGCCTTTATCAGCAGTACATTTCAACAAATTAAATATATCTAATCATGACACCCTTTTACATATTCCTACTTTTGTAATAATACCGACCATTTTTTTCATTTGTGTACCCTGTTGTATAATTAGTTTCTTTATGCTGATAATGTGCATGCAACAGTTGAGCCAATTAAAACATCATTTGTGATTGCTTTTCGACTGTTTCTAGCTTGCAGTGGAATTGGTATGTCCACATGTACATCCATATCCAAGTAACGATAGTGAAACTTATGTACTTCATATCTTGGACGCTTTTGAGCAGAAGCACGATGGGGTCATATCTTTGGAAATTACGCCTTTTCAACTTTCTGCAACAGATCCTAGAGATACGTCAGCATACCAGGCAGCAAGTAGATAACCTTGTTTTACTTAACTGCCTTGCTTCTAAATCACGTGATTTTGTAATATTCCTTACTTCCGTATTCACTACCCTCATGATTGCTGTTCAGGCAGCTCAGCAGTTACTAAACTGTGCATTGTTGTTCACAAAAGAAGAAACAAAACAAAAGAACTATACAGATATTTGTAACTGAAAACTAGTATGTACTAACTGTAATAGACGGTGCGCTTAAACGGCGAAAACAGAGACACTGTTATGGTGATAAAATTCCGTAGGGGAGACCGGGGCTAGTTACAAAATTTTTTTTGGAATCTCGTATTCCTCGACACAAAACACGTATGTCGATTGGACAGATGCCAAAAGTTAGCCCATTATTTAGTCTTCACAATGAAATTTTTGTCGTAAATATAAGGTCAGATTGTTAAGCTCTATATTAACTTTTTTGCTAACTTGTATGATGTAACAAGTCCGCTGCTCGTGGTCTCGCGGTAGCGTTCTCGCTTCCCGAGCTCGGGGTCCCGGGTTCGATTCCCGGCGGGTTCAGGGATTTTTCCTACCTCGAGATGACTAGGTGTTGTGTCGTCTTAATCATGATCATTCATCCCCATTATGGTCGGAGGAAGGCAATGGCAAACCACCTCCACTAGGACCTTGCCTAGTAAAGCGGTGCGGTGCTCTGTAAAGAAGCATGGGACTTCATTTCATTTCCATGATTTAACAACCTACCCCACTGTGGGGCATCTTGTTACACTCTATGGGGTTAGTTGTTACATAATAATTAAGAAAAAATATATTTTTTGGTACCATAACACATTTATTTAATCATTAGTTTTAATGCAAGAGGTGGTAACAAATCATAAAACTTGAATCACAGTACTAATATTGACATACGGTCATTATTAATTTGATGAAGAAATATCAAGTTCATTATCAGAGCTACAGTTTTTACAAATAAAGAAACTGTCATGCTTGGCACACCTATCATGTGCCCACCTTTTACATTTTGTGCACTGTAGCCATGTGGTTGGTGGTCTTGACAGAGTGTATGGTTCCATACACTCAATACACACGCAGTCGTCTTCCTCATCAGATGTTTCTACGATCTCACATTTTCGTTTCCCCGTTTTTGCTTTCTTGTTTTTATTTTTCGGTGCCAACACCAGTCGTCGCCTTGCAGGTTTCTTTTGTCTATTTGCCTCAACTGTCAATGCTGCTTTTTCTGGTGAATCAGTCAGGATAGCACTCACTCGTTTATTCCTTCTTACTGTTTTCTTGCGGGCAGGAGCTTTAGGGAAAGGCCTCAGGTCTTCAGGTGGCACATGTGTGTGTATGGAGTTTGCAGAACCTACTGTTGAGGTGCAAGGCGTCGGACTTGATTCCGCACTTGTTGATGTGCTGGGAACGCCATCCCGTACTGCGTTCGTAATAGACACAGAAAGCAGAGTTCCATCTTCCCTGTATGGGCGGTCCGTCTCGGCAGAGGGCAAAAATTCATCGTCTGTAAAAATGCCTGTTAACCCTTTAGTGACCAAATTATTTCCAGAAACTGTAGACTTTTTATGAGCACTTTATTGGGCTAAGAAACCATTCATAAAACCATAGTTTAAATCTTGAAAGTGAAAGTTTAGCCTACAAGTATAAAAAATTAGTGGGAACTATTGTTCCCACCAAACTCTGGAGTAACTTCACTTACTAATTTTAAAAAAATGTGTATCCTTTATTTTTAGTACAAAAAGCACGTTAAACATTACATTTATATTTGTATTAGTTCATATTGTCCTTAGAGTTCACTAAGGTGATGTACTATGGAACTTAGAAACCATGGTGCTACACGCAAACGTAAACGTCAGTTGCTATGCATTATTTTTGTTATCTTTTCTTTGTTCTTGGTGCTGCTTTGGCGGCATCTTCTATTTGTTGTACTTTTTGTAGGCAAATGAGTTCCAACTTTCTCCAGATGAACTTCATCTGGTACTCCAGACACGCTTCTTTTTGGTGTTTGAAAATGAACGGGCCTTCCTCTTCGCTTATCTTCTACATCTGCTGGTAAAGCGTACAAAATTCTGCAAACCTCATCTGGCGTCAGTCCACACATTCTAAACGATAAAAAACAAATAACTACGATGCCGACTGCACTGCCATATGCATTGCACTTCACACAAGTTCAGTGGGAAAAATAGTTCCCATTAACTTACCTTGTATTATTTACATAATTTTCAGTCAAATCAAGCAAATATACACGAATACTAACTCCCTCGTAAATATAAAAGTAGATAAATACAACACAAGTCATTTCACCAGCAAAAGGAAAGCACACTGTACAAAAAACGCTGTAGCGGTCAAAACAGTGGCTCGTTTTCACGCGGAAACTGCGCTTCTGCATTGATTGACTAACAAGGTAGAAATACAACCGCTTTCGCACACCCGTTGACAATCTACATGTATTTAGCATACTCTAATAGAGATGACAGCACAAGTTAGAAGTGGGAAAACGGGTTACCACTGAACTTACAGCGAAAACAAGTAAGTGGGAACTATAGTTCCCACTGGTCACTAAAGGGTTAAATGGCCATATTCCAGTCGCATGAAATCCAGCCTTGATGTTCCTTGGCGTAGCAGCGCTAAGCAAAGATTGTTTAACTATAAATGGAATGTCATATATTGTCATAGTGTTTCCAGCATTGTTTTTCATCCACGCATCTGACGCAGAGTTAATATATTTTTTAAATGGGTCAAACACAGCTCTGTCTAAAGGTTGCAATTTATGAGACGTATGTGGCGGAAAAGGGAGGAGGACAGCCCCGTTTTCTTTGGCTACGTCCAACACTGAAATATCAAGGTGCGATTGATGGTTGTCCAAAAGAACGAGAACCGGTCGCTCTCTTGTAGCCCTGGAGTGATGAATGAAATGAAGCATGAACGAGCGAAAATCTTGCCCTGTCATCCACCCTGACTTGTTTGCAGACCCTGCGCTACCTTCTGGCCCATTTCGAAGAAAATAATCCCTAAAGTTCTTTGTTGGAAACACAAAGAAAGGCGGGATTGAGTTTCCAGACGCATTTACTGTCAAGGCAACAGTAACTAGAGTTCCTCTTGCAGCAGACGTTATAGCACCGACTTGTTTAATTCCTTTCCTTGCAACAATTTTGGCAGGCGTTTGTACCGTGGTGACGGCAGTCTCGTCCACATTATACACTTCTTGACATTGAAATTTGTATCGATCATAAACTTCACTTACATTTGTAAAAAATCTACCTACATTGTGCTTATTGAAACTTGTAGCCCTGCTTAGGCTGGTAGCTTCTGGTGTGCGGATGGCAAGCGTTTTATTTCGTTTGAGGAATCCTCCAAACCAGTCAGTGGAAGCTAGTTCTACATCGCTCCAACCAATGGCAAACTTGACATTATTGTTCACGGCATACTGAAATGCTAGACTCCTCACTTCCTTCGCAGAAAGTCCATAGTAGAGCTTAGCAGCTTTCTGAATGTGTTCTTCCAGCTCTGCTTCTTGTTCCCTGAAAACCAACGTTTGGCACAAGCATCTCTCCCGATTCTGAAAGTAAGCAGACAAGAAAAATTGTAATAGGCTGTTATAGGCTACGTTTTCCTGCGCGTATCTGTTATGTTAGAAGAGATTAATTTGCTTAGATATATTGATGTATTTGCATGTTATATATCACCAATAATCTACAACGTCACAGTTGGCGACGCTGACAATGAAAAATAAGCTGCCTACCTCCTTTTGTTGATTCCATTCGCTTACAAAACCCTGCAGCGCCATAAATTTTATATTGTACTTTTGGGCAGCTTTCCGCAGTGAAGAAAAGTCACTTAGAACTTTATTTGCCGCTTCAGCATATGTTTCCTTGGGAATAGTGCCTCTGTCAGTCTTCTTCTTATAATTACGCATTATACCTGTAGATAGACATAATTGCTTACATTAAAGGAAACAAGAACTCTTTAGGGCAAGTTGTTACACCGTAACAACTTGACCCTGTGCCTTTGTAACAACTGACACCATGCTACGCCATTTTCTCTTATTGTCGAAATCAACAATATAAATTCTTTGGTTGGAAGTTTAACGTATACTATTACGTACCTGAATGTTGGACGCTGATATGTTGCAAAATTTAAAATGAAATCAGCAATTTCCTGTGAACAATGAAAAAATTCACACAGAGTAAAAAAAAATTACTCCAGCACAGGAAAAACAAAACTGACGGCTGATATAGGCAGGATGGGAGAAGGGGGGTCTCTTAGTGCTACCATCTAGCGGAGCAACGAGTAAACTGCTCTAGCGCGGAAATTTTTATTGTCAAGTAACAACTTGCCCCGTGTAACAACTAGCTCCGGTCTCCCCTATACCATAAGGCCACGTCCACTGTTCATATGCGGCATGCCGAAGTGAACATACGGCAGGACTGCCTTCCCGCCTCACTCGGGCGGCGCGACAAATTGTGCCGCAACCACAACACCGCGCGACCCGGCGCGTACTCTGAGCTGGGATGCCGCGCTTGTCGGACCTGTGTATTGGAGCAAAGGGGTGGCGGATCGCCGTCCGGCAGAGCTTGCTCCGTCGGCGGTCCCATCCGTCCCCCCACTTATAACGACCGCGCAAGTGTCCATGGTCACTGAATTGACAGTGATACGGACAAAGCATGCCGCAACCGGCGATGTACCCTCGCCGTCGGTCTCCTCCACTTCCACCTCCACCACCACAACGGCCGCCATCTGCTCCACCATCGCCATTCCCGGTTGCAGCTGCATCGATGCAGAAATCAATGAAGCTGCAACTAGGGCCGCTAGGGAATCTGGCGCACCAGGGCCCCCTTCACATGGGACAAGCCTGCGTGCGCCGAGGACTAGGTCACGCTCCACCCTCCCTCCCCCTCTGGGCCCCCGACATGCCTGACGTGGCGATGATGACAGACACCGACACCCAGGAGGGGCTCACTGAGCAGCTAATTGCCCTCTGCGATGCTGCAGAGGAGGCGGGGGCTGCAGGTCGACAGCATTCGGCTGCAGGCCCTCGTTTACCCAAAAATGGCAGCCGCGACCGACGACCCCTACGATGGGATTCTAATGAATTATGATGATGACCATCGGGGCCTGGTCGCTGCTGACTGTCGGAAGTGGCAGCTAACCCCCTCCTGTGACTCAGAGGCTAACCAGCCTGCTGCCAACTTTGCGCGATTGCACCCGGACGTGCCCACCCGCAACACATTTGTAGCCATTGATGGCATTGTAGACACCACCTCCCCCTGCCCCCAGCCTCAGCCACCACCCTGCGCCTCACCTGTCGTCATTGAGGACCAGGAGCCCTTTAAAGCACTCTTGACATACTGAATTCCATCACCGCCTCCCCCTATCAAATGAAAACGGGAGGCGAAGACCTCTTCCGCCTGTCTGTTCAGTACCCAGAACACCTCATGAAAGCCCTCCATACCCTTCGTACCCTCAACATAGTATTCTCAACCCCCCCCCCCCCCCAAGTCTCTGCACCTCTGGGTCATTGTGAGGGGACATTACACCCAAATTCATTTTCAGAATCATATTCCCCCGTACCTTTCGCCCCACCCCACTCTCCTTTGCCTCCACCTCGGACTTGCCAGAGAACCGCCTCCCCCCTACCCTGACCTCCATCGATCACGTTGGGGTGATAATGGAGAAACCCCACTCAAGCGTACTGACCCTGGTGTGCTACCGTTGTCAGGGCCTGGCGCACTTTCCGTGTGACTGCATCCGTGAGGTGCACTGTGTGAAGTACATAGGGGACATGCCTCTACATGGACTGCCTCAAGATTAAATCATTTCGCGCTAATCAGCATCGATCTACGGGGACCTCGGTGATGAACCATCAGTTAGTCTGGCGCCCGGGGGGGGGGGGGGGGGTCGATGCCATGGACTTACCCCACGACACCTCTTGCTCCCATCCAGCCCCTCTGGGCTTCTACCCACCCCCGTCCTCTCCATCCCCACTCCATTGCCCCCCACACCACTCCCCAGCAGGTATCAAGCTCTGCTTCCCCTTCCTCACAGCGGGCGTCATGCTCTGCTGTTCCTTCCCCAACTCGGCAGCAGGTGTCAAGCTTTGCTGGCCCCCCCTCCCACCCCAGTACACTTACAGCATTACCCGCTGCCCACCTCTTCCTCGATTCCTACCCCTACGGTGATTTCATCTCCAGTGTTGTCGAGGCTCTGACCTCTGCACCTCTGGGTCATTGTGAGGGGACATTACACCCAAAGTCATTTCCAGAATCATATTCCCCCGTACCTGTCACCCCACCCCACTCTCCTTTGCCTCCGCCTCGGAGGCACCTAATCAATAGATTGCAGCGACAAATCAAGGCTGTGGTGCAACAGCACTGCAATCAGTCATGGACGGACAAAATCTCCGCCATTGACCTGAGTGACCCGTCTGCTTGGCGCCTCACAAAAACCCTTTTGCAACGAGGGCAACGGATCTCCCTCCCCTCCAGGTTGGTAATGACTTTGTGTGCAAACCTGACGCTAAGGCAAATGCACTGGCCGACACCTTCGCGCGCAACTTCTCTCCGGTAGATGACCCGTCGACCCCGACCATACCCGCCTGGTGACGGCACACCTACCACAACTCCTTGTCGTTCAGGACCTCAAGAATCATATCACTCCCATCAATGAAGAAGAGGTTGCACTGCAACTGCAGTACCTAAACTCCAAGAAAGATGGCAGCCCTGACAAGCTGACCAACACCCTCCTCAAACAGCTGCCCCCAGCTTCTATTCCCATCCTGACGGACACCTTCAATAACATCCTCACAACCGGACAATTTCCCACTGTCTGGAAACATGCTGAGGTGGTCGCCATCCCCAAGGCTGGGAAGGATCTTCATTCTTCTGCCAGCTACCATCCCATCAGCCTCTTGCCCGCCATTTCCAAGGTGTTAGAGAGGCTGGATCTCATATGACTGCTCATCCACATTGCCCAAGAACGAGTCCTCCATGATGAGCATTTTGGCTTCAGGCAGGGTCATGCAACCACTCACCAACTCCTGCGCCTTGTAAGGAGGCACTGAACGCCATAGAACGTAGGGAGTACTTCGAGGCCATACGCCTCGATGTGTCCAGGGCGTTTCACTTGGTCTGGGAGGAAGGGCTGCTTTACAAGTTATTCTGACTTGGCTTTCCAGTGTCTCATGTCTGTCTGATAGCCACATCCTGGAAGGTCGCATCTTCCACATTAGGATCCCAGAGGGGAAATCTATGCCACGACGTATCAGGGCAGGAGTACTGCCCGGCAGCATACTCGGACCACTGCTCTGCTCCCTCTTCACGGCTGACCTCCCATCCGCGCTGAGTGTGCATTCAGCCCTCTACTCGGATGTCTGCACTCTACTCTCATTCTCGGAGTGCCGCCGCTCTGGAGCAGCAGCTCGCTGATTCCCTTACCGAGTGGGCTAGGACCTGGCATCTGCCATTCAATCCCTTCAAAACCCAAGCCTTATCTGTCAGTGCCATATTCCCATTTGGCTCCCGCAGGATTCTGTCCTCAGTACCCCCATCCCTTGGACTCGTGCTGCGAAGTACTTGGGCATTACCCTGGACCGACGCCTCACTTGGTGCCCCCACATTGACGACATGCGTCAAAAGGTGATAGGGCTGCCATGCCTGCTGTACCCCCTCATCAATTCCACCTCTTCTCTCCCTCCTCACCCTGCTGTCAGACAGTACACCTTCCTTGTTCATCCCATCATTGAATACGGAGTGGTGGTGCCTCAGCTGACTCCAAACCGTCCAAAATCGTGCCCTTCGGCGTGCCCTCCACCTCCCCTTTGACTTCCCCACCCAAGAACTCCACATCCTGCCCAAGGTGCCATTCCTTCACTTCACTTCCGCATCATTTCTGCAACCGCTTCCTTCTACCAGCAAACCCGCCACTCTCCCAATCCCCTAATCCTTTCTTTGGTCACTCGTGTCCACCGTCTGGCCACCACGCACTGGCCTGACCACCTCTTGCACCCCCAACTCCATATTCGCTAGTCACTTTCATGTCAGTTCATCTTTTCCATATCATCACTTCATTTCATCACTATGTCATGCCATCAATCCCATATATTATAAACCCAAGCACACCACCAAGTACATCCCAGCCCCTCATGTAATTCCCATTTCGAACTATGAAGACTGATGGAGAAGTGTCCCAGGGGCACTAGTACTTCACAACCTGCCGAGGTTAAGAACCTCCTCATGTATGAGCAAGCGATCTGGCGCTGGCGTTACTTTACAACCTGCCGCGGTATAAAACTTTCTCATGTGCGAGCGAGTGACACGGCACTGGCGCGTGGCTTGTCCCAGTTGCCTCTCCAAGCACAAGAGGTGCCTCCACGCCCACACTGGCGTGATGGCCAACTCAATATGTCTACTGCCATCTCTGCATAATGGTTAGTTTTCACTAAAGTGTGGTGTTGCAGGATGTGGGTATTACGATGTTTGCGTACGTCTGGTTAAGGTCAACCATTAATGCGCCCGTCTGGAGATAGATTGGGCCGAAATCGAATGAAGGGTAGCGGTTTGAAGGGCAGAGGGGAAAAAGTGACAAGGCAAGAGCCAAGGGAAAAAAAAACCTCTGCGTTAGTTAGGTCAGGTAGTGCGAGCAGTAACGGATGTCTTGCTGCCTGCGATAGGTCGTGCAAGGGTAGGCTTTGTTAGTAGTGGGTATCATGCATGTCGATACCTTGGGCGTTGTGCGGTGGTGTTGCTTGGAGAGTGCCGCTGGGTGCCAGTGTTGGGCTCTCATACAGCTTCAGCAACCTGCAACAGATAGATTTATCATGGTTTTTGTGTCTGATAGGTCATATATCGGATGCACAGATTTATCATGGTTTTTGTGTCTGATAGGTCATATATCGGATGCACAGTGTAGGGTGATGTTGACGAACTGTTTGTGCGTTAGTGAGCAAGCTCGTCGGTGTCCCTGCTGTGACCTGTTGGTCGGTTCTAGGAGCAGCTTGTAATTGCCAGTCAGTGTTGCTGATATGTAGGGGTTTACCGACGTTTGTCGCTTGTTGGTGTATGTTAATTTACCATAGGTGGCCATGCCGTAGCTAGTAGTGTCTTTGGCTGCTTGTGGTTCCACCTATGGTTGTGATCGTAGTTTCCCAGAGTGAGAATGAAAGGATTGTTCTACTGTCTAGAGTTCCTGTATAGTCGTGCGGCGTGTTTTTTGAATACTTCCTTGAGGGTTTAAAGGCGGTATTCCTGGTGAAGGTTCATGTTGCGTTTGTAGCGGGGAGCATTGCTAATGATATGTAGCACTTTGCTGCAGGCAGCACAGTCGTGTAGGAGCTGTATATCCCCAGACGGGAGCTGCTTACATCATCAGAGGTCTAATCAGTGTCGTGTATGTGGACCATGACACCCTCCTATTCAGTGTGCTTTCCCTGTTGAGCGTTGGGTAGAGCTGTTGGAGCCTTGCGTGTGCTCTGTTGGCAATGTATTCGATGTGGTCCCCCTATGTGAGCTTCCAGTCCAGCCAGACACTGAGGTATCTGACTTCCTCTCGGAAACTTATTGGGCGTTTATATGGTGTTATGTGTCTACTGTGTTGGTGTTTGCGCAGTAGTTTTGGTCTGCATGTAAACAGAACTGCTTCCCACTTGTCGACGTTTACTTTAATACGCCATCGCTCCAACCAAGGCTCGGCTGTTCTGAGTGCTGTCTGTATTCGTGAATTAATGTTCAACAGTTTCCAATCTTGCACAAGGATGGCAGTGTCATCCGCGTAGTGCCTAACGACGTGTTTTGTGTTGCTGGGAAGTCGTTAATGTACAGGTTGAACAAGATGGGCCCTAGGATGCTTCCTTGGATTACTCCAGCTTGGATACCATGTTGTGTTGATTGTTTATCCTGCACGTTAGTGTTGCAACACCTGTTCGTGAGATATGAGTGTGCGAGACATATGGGTCTGTCCAGGAAACAAGTTTCGCTTAGTTTGCGTATGAGGCCATTGTGCCAGAGACGGTCGAAAGCTTTTTCGATGTTCAGGAACACGGCCCCTGTGGATTTGCTCATGTTGTAGCCTAGTTTTATATGTTCGACTACACAGAAGAATAATTGCGTTGTCGAGTGGTGATTCCTAAAGCCGAATTGCTCCAGTCTTTTGGTGTCATTGGCGATGCATTGCCCAGTGGTAAGTCTTAATATTACCTTTTCGACAATCTTGCTGAGCGAACACAGCAGACTGATGGGTCGGTAATTTTGTGGGAGGGAGTCGTCTTTCTCCGGCTTCCTGAACATCAGGACCTTGGCCGCCTTCCAAATGTCGGGGAAATGTTGGTGTTTTAGGATGGTATTCATTAAGTGTGTAAGGTATTCTACGGCTTTATCTGTGAACTCCTGGAGGACACGGTTTTGAATGCCATCAGGCCCAGGGGCTTTCCTAGCGTTGGTGTGCTTGATAGCCCATGTGATTTCGTTTGTGCTAGTGCATCTAATTTCGTTGTGCGAGGGCTGGGCTACAAGTTGTGTAACCTCCTCGTCCATTTCAAGTGTGAGTACTGGATCTGAGGGAGCCAGATTCGGCATGAAAGGCGCTGCAAGTGTTGCGGCCATAAGCTCTGCCTTCTCCGTCGCATAGTAGGCTGGTCCGTCTGGTCTTTGTAGCGTGGGAATGTAATGTTTCTCCCTGGTGAAATATCTGGCTAGCTTCCACACGCCAGGACGTGTGGTATCTAGCCAAGCGAGTTTCTGTCTCCATTGCTCGTTTTTGAATGTTTGTATTTTATCCCGTATTATGCCCTTTAGTCTGTTGACGTCCAGTTTATGGAACAGGCGCCAGGTACGTCGGTATCTCCTCAGGTGGTTCCTCATTGAGTTAAGGCCCAGGATCACTTGGGGCAGGGCCGTAGAGTGTTGTTTTAGTGTTGTATATAGAATGGCGTCAGTCATTGCGTCTTGGACGGCAGTTGTGAGAGCCTTCACAGCTTCATCGATTTGCTGCGTGGTGTTAATTTCGTGGATGTTAGGAATACGACAATCAAGCGTTTCTTTGAACAGTGTCTAATTCGCGCACTTGTAGTTCAGTATGCTGCGTGTTTCAGTGTCCTGCAGTGTTACAGGTATGTGGTCTGAGTCCAGATAGTTTTCAACTGTGAGGTTGAGTGTGTATGTGATGCCCATGATGAGGGCTATGTTTAACACGTCTGGCCTGTGTCGGGTCTGTGTAGGCATGAACGTGGGAACGTCCGGCCCAAGTATAATGTAGTTTCAGCCTAGTGTGCGTTCGTGTAGTTTCTTACCGTTGGAGGTACGTATTCGTGAGTTCCAATCGGGGTGTTTTGCGTGTAGGTCTCCAGCGACGATTACCCGCGGTGCTATGTTCAGCACTGTGCTGATATCCCGTGTTACTATGTTTTTAGGAGGGTTGTACATCGATACCAGTGCGGTGTTGGCTCTGTTGAACTTGACCGTGATGGCCATGCCCTCTAGTCTCTCAAGTGCAGGGAGCACTATGTTCGTGTGTTCTATGTCTCTGTGTATGATGATTGCTGTGCCGCCTCCCCTCCTGCCATCCGCACGGTCGGTACGATAAACGCAATACCCTGGGATGTTCAGTTGTTTGCGTGGTGTGAGCAGTGTTTTGTTCACAAGAGCGATTCGAATACCCTTTCGCTCTATGAACGCGGCCATTTCGGCTTTTTTGTTTGTGATTCAAAACAGGATCTGTGATTTCGTGTTAGCGTCTGGGTTTCGGGGCTGCTGTGGTGTAGTAGTGTAAAAAGTGGTGTGATAGTGGCTTGGAAGCTAGTCCAGTTGAGCATGTCCGACATGAACTGCGTGAAGAGTTGTGTGACGCACCCCATAATCCTCATGATTATTTCGATGGTCGTGAGTATAGGGAATAATGTCTCCATTATTCTCCGGAGTGTTGACGTAGCGCTGGGTGTGTCGGCCTGTGTGTTGTTGGTCGTGTTAGCGGCCGCTGGTGCCTGTGTTGGTCTCTGGTGAGGGCTGGCTTGTGTGTGAGCTGTTCGTGTGACGGTTGTGGGTGCCTGTGTGTTCGCTGTGGTGAGTGGGTGTGTAGTGTGGGTTGTCGAGTTGGTGTCCGGATTGTGTTCATGAGGATTGGTGTTCTGTTGACTACGTACTACTTGTGCTGTGGTCGTGTTCCTCCTGTCTCGATTGTTTCTCTTCTCCTCCGACGCTGTTGCCGTGCCTGTGTTGGTGCGTCTTCTGTAGCCTGTGGTGGGCTGCAGTCCGCGATCTCAGGGGGTAGGGTGGTGCTGTTACTTCTGTCGTGTGGTGCACCCGATGTGGGTTAGGTGGTGTTAGGTGTTGTCTGTTGTGTGTCTGTTGCTGGGGTGTTTTTTGTGCGTGTCCTGAGCTCTGGGGCTCCTCTGACCGTCCCGCGCTGCTGGAGCTGTCAGCGACCACTCCAGCGAAGGATACTCCACTTCTTCCTGGGCGTGGGGGCGGTATCGGAACTGTGTTGGCAGTGGGTTTGGCATGTTCAGCTATTTTACGCCGCAGAGCTTCTTTGTATGCAATGCACCCCATGTAGTTCTCGGATGAGTAGCACCACAGTTCGCGCACTTTGGAGGTGCTGTGTTAGGGAGTTTGCACTGTTTGCCACCGCACCTGCGACAGCGGGGACCGAGACTGCATCGAATACACGCGCGCGCATAGCGCTGGCAGTTGTGGCATTGTTGGGGGGGGGGGGTGCGGCGTGTTGTGTATTTCTACACTGACGACCATATGAAGAAACTATTTCAAGTTCAGTAGGTCGTGGGACTTGGCCGTGTCGGCCAATTCCGCCATTAAGTTGTGCAATGTTCTCGCTGTGCCGAACTCTGTCATTCGGTTTACCCGAATGCTCTCCCACCAGAGAGCGACAAGTTCTTCGTGCACTGTCTCGATTGGGGTTCGTGAATCTATCCCCTTGATCACGTACTGCTGTGTCTTTTTCACGGACTGTTTTGTACGTGAAATGTTCTACCTTCCTTTCCTTAAGAAATTCCAGTAGCTTCGAATAGTCTGTTCTGTTTGCCACGTACAGTGCGGCGTGGTCCCCAGTGAGTTTTGAGTAGTATGTTGTGGGGTTGTGCTTTCTGCTAAATTCTTTGTTAAGGAGGCTAAGGTCTCCATAGTTACTTACAATGGCTGGTGGGAAGCCAGTCGTGGGTTTGTTTGGGTTCTGCGTAGCTGCTTGTGAGTTTGTGAGTGCTGCAATCGCAGGGTTGTTCGTGTTGGTGCCTGTGTTGACGTTGTTGTTAATTTGCGGAGTTGTTGGAGTTGGCAACAGCACTTGGCGGTTGCCTCGTGAGTCTTGTTTGTGTGTTTGGTGGTTGTCTACGTCGCGGACCAACCTGCTGCCACGATCTGTCTTCTGTGATGGTAGTGTCCTCCGTCAGCTCTGGCTCAGATTCTGTCGGTGCCTGGGCCGCCAGAGGTGAGAGAGTGGGCATATCTTTCGGTTTTTCGGCAGGCTCTTGTGGGGTGAGTGTTGCTGTTTGTGAGTGTTCACTGCCCATCAGCAGTGCGATCAGCTGTTGCTGGTCTGCGATCTGCTTGTCCTTCGAGGCGACTGCCTCTTGAAATGCGGACAGTGGGACGGAAGTGATGGTGGGAGTAGCCGGCATTACCGCCTCTTGTGTTGCAGCCTTGCTGCGGGTTAGAGGTGGGGAAGCACAGGAAAGATCAGACATCTTTGCTGCTTGGAGGAATTTTATTTGGATACGGAAGGATGTACGACAATTTTGCTCTTTTTAGGAAACGACAATATTTGCTTTCTCGGCGAAAGTGCAGTGTATCGTGTCCCTGCTGAAGAGGGGGGTCCCTACGACCTATCTGCGCAGTGCGCAATGTGCGCGCTAGAGAGCGCGGGTAGAAGAGAGCGGCCTAAAGTGCGCGGGGTTATCCGACGTGAACGGGCCACTGACTCTGAGGTTACCCTACCAAAGAATGGGAGAGTCCCGCTGGGGAGATTTGCAACCGAAGTTGCGGGAAGTTGAGCCGAAACTCTTGCCACTTAGCGCCCGGAAGCGTTAAGCGGCTTGCGCTGGTTCGTGGCGCGCAGAAGAGCGTCAGCGGCAGCTGCGCCAGTTGTGACCACTCCGAGGAGCTACCAGACGGGGAGCTACGCCAGGTGCAGAGAGCAGCTTTCCGCTCGGGTCGGCTGCTCGACTGCGAGTGCCCCGTCCCAGTCGCGTAGCGTCCCAATTTACGCGGTCCCATTTGAAACTGTGAAATTACAAAAATGCGCGCTGCGCTGCGTCGCGCCACACGCGCTGTACGCATCTCAATTTGTATGTGCACAGAGAAATTGTGCAACACATCAACCAGGTTGGTCAGTCATTCCATTTTCAGCAGACCAAGTACTCTCACGCACATAGAATAATACTTAATTAACAATGAAAGCTAAATGTTTTAAACAATGGTACGAGTCAGTGTATACTTTTGCCATTTATTGGAAGGGCGAATAAAGTAGTAGTATAAGTAATTTTAAGCTCCTCTCTAAATATCATGCCTGAAGGGCAAAGGCAGTATCTGAGTTAACATAATTAGATAATGTAAATAAATTCTTTGTTGCGAGAGGGACTGTGTTACTCTCATGACATGTTTCTGGCTATGCCCTTATAGCTACCATATTTACAACACTGTTTTCTTACCGTGTATTTAGTTTATTCAAAGAGACAGCTGGGATAGCTGATACTTACCTTTGCTCAGTACAGGAGAAAGTCACACAAAACTGATAAAGTAATTAAAACCTAGGTTTTGGAACCTTATTCCTTCATCGGGGAGGATAGATCAGGAAGAGGAAAAAAGGGTAAGATGGTAATTTGGATGCAGGTCACTCAATCTAGGTTATGAGGGAAAGGTAAGCCGAGGGGGAAGAAAGTGTAACACACAACACGTCATAAGTATTGTGCCAGCTTCAAAGATAAGAATATCGATTGAGAAATAAAGAGGTATGTGTGTGATAAATAATATGAGTAACAGTAAGAAGGGAGAGATTACATAATAAATAATGAGAAATGGAAAAACAGTATAAAAGAGGAGTAAAGGAATAAAGAGGATATAAAGCGGAGTTTAACGTAAATTGAGTCCAGGGGAATGATGCGATGAAAGGATTTCTTGTAACGCAAGTTTCCATCTGCGTAGTTTGATAGGACTGGTGTCGGGTGAGAGGATTTTAATGGCTTGTGGGTAGTAGTTGGTGTCTAGTTCCATAAAGTTATGTTGTTGAGCATGATGTACTCTGGGTATTGGGCATTCCACAAGTGGACAGTTGGTCTGTACTGATTTCACATACTCAGCCAGTTTGGTGGTTGTCATTTCAACATAGATTATTTATTTTGTTACCTTTCTCGTCTTAGTATTATTCATCTTATCTATCTCACATATTCCCCTTCATTATTCCGTCTTCTATGCTTTGAAGCTGGCACAGTACATATAATATGCTGTCTTTCACTTGTTTTGACGATCTTTACACCATCTTTCCTTACCTTCTCAATGTTACCTGATAACCTAGATTGTAAGTGACCTACATCCACTTTCCCTTCTTTCTCTTTTTTCCCCTCCAACATGTTTCATCCCTGATGAAACAAGGAGTTAGTTGAAAGCTAGGTTTCGTGTATTTTTGTCAGTTTTGTGTGGCTGTCAGCTGTACTTGGCTAAGATAAGTACTGGCTAGTCCATCTGTCTCTTCTTGTACTTTTCGCATTTGTGTAAGAGTTTTTTGTTTTAACCATCTATGTATTATTGTCAACATAAATAGTTAATGTAAATAAATATCATGTTGACAGTGACTGTGTTAGTCTCTCCACATGTTCGCCTTTGTCAACAGTGTAGTTACTGTTTCTGGCTCAAATGGTTCAAATGGCTCTGAGCACTATGGGACTCAACATCTGTGGTGATAAGTCCCCTAGAACTTAGAACTACTTAGACCTAACCAACCTAAGGACATCACACACATCCACATCCGAGGCAGGATTCGAACCTGCGACCGTAGCTGTCGCGCGGTTCCTGACTGAGCGCCTAGAACCGCTAGACCACCGCGGCCGGCTACTGTTTCTGTTTTCACTGTTAAAGAACAGCACTTCTGATGCTGGCCACATTAAGTAACGCCATATTTACGGATCTCCAATTTGCCTAAGTGATGTAGTAGTTATTTCATGTCAGATGGTTTTATTCTTACACTTAGCCTTAGTCTAGTGCAGTCTAGTCTAGCCATTATACTGTCTTTATTTAACAATGAAATTCATCGAACAGCTGTACACTTGAGAAGTTATTTTATTTTCACTACTCCTATGGGGCCTGAAGATGACATAATGAAGTGCCAAAACTGGCACTTCATTATGTCATCTTCAGGCCCCATATGCGTAATGAAGTGCCAAAACTGTTAGCGAAAACAAAATAAAATAACTTGTCAAGTGCACAGCTGTTTGGCGAATTTCATTGTTAAATATTTGATCAGCCACTGCCCCATGTTCGCAATGGATCAACAGAGATCATAGAGTCAGGTGGCTGAGCTGTAGGTGAAGTCTGTAGACTGTGTGATGGAGCTGGACGTCTTTCTGTGTGACATTGGAAGTCTTTGTTGAATGGTCTGCTGACCAACTGCTTAGTCATAGTGATGATTTCTATCTTTCTGTCCTGGAACAAGTTGCTTAAATTAGGCTTGAAGGTGCATGTGGTGTTTTATCACTGTTCCCTTCAGGGTTGCTGATCATCTTGCTGGCAGGGATGAAGAATATGCAATCTTCAAGAGGGCAGAAGTCTTGAAAATCGATTGAGTTTGCTATTTTGTGTCGGTTGCAGCAAGCATCTGATGGACGCTATGTAGGCTCCCTGTCAGGTGACTTTGTGCTTGACTTCAAGCTTGCTGCATCTACTAAACTTGTGATGGCCGCCACACGTTAAGCACTTTGGGTTTTTGTTAGTGCAATTTTCTGTGTTGTTCTCGAACCTGAAGCATTTACCGCACTGGAAGGCTTGAGGAGCTGGTAGGTTAGGGGTTCCATTTTGTGTAGCCTTTGAAATGCATGTGCTCCTTAGAGGTTGTAGTCTTTTTTCGAGCAGTTGTGATCCATAGAGGGAATGACTTGTATTTCTGCAATTGGATGACCGTTTTTATTTATTTATTTATTTTTAACTGAAAGAACTCGCCGTGGTTTGGTGTCTTGCCTTGTCTGTGGTATCCATTTGGTTGATCACTTTCTTGATGCACGAAGACGTCATGCCTGGGTGGGGGAAACAGGGGCTCTTGATTTTTTTTTCCTGTGACTACGGTCGACGTATGTGTACCACTATTAGGAACTTTTCAGGATCAGTTTTAAATGGAGCTATGCCCCTGTTACCTGTTAGTAGATGTTACTAGACAGTGATCTCCATTGTGGAGTTTCAGCTGGGAGTTACGTTGCTTGAATTGGCCACATAGTGCATGCTGTATGTCTCCAGGGACATTTTCAGTTGTGTATGTAAAAATTTGTGTTAACCCTTTCCGAAAACCTTTTGTTCAGGATGTTAAACTGTTGGAGTGTGAGCACTAGTTTTCAGATGTCATGTGACAAGCAGGATCCTTCAGAGTATGGCTAGGCTTCTGCCCATTACTCAGAAGCATCAGTGGACTGACCGTGAATGCCTTCAATCTGAGCTAGTGGGCTTAGAAATTGTGATTCCTTTACATTTTGTTGTGTTTTTTGTTTCAGTGTAAGAATGTGTGAGTTATTGTGTTTTCAGGGTGTTTGTAATTTACATGAAATGGCTCAGAACCTAATAAAAAAATGAGTTTAAAGGGAAAATTCTGTGATGTTGCGTATTACTTAGTTTTATGCTGTATGGGTGATGTGTCAGTGGGCATGTTTGTATCCTGATGCGTATTTGTGTGTGTGTGTTAGAGATGTACCAGTGCACATCTGTGATGCTTCTAACAGCTCTGTTGTGGAAAACTTGGATCTAATTCAAATAAGTTGTGCAGAGGTGCCATAGATCTCACAACCGTATAACAAGGATGAAAGCATCACCATCTTCCAAATAAGGTATTGTGCTCTGATGGTGATCCCATTACTCTAGCCTAATGGGTAAAAATTACAGAAACCAGCTGAACCTTTATTACGATACATTGTTTGTATGTCCTTGCAGCTGAATTTTAGGCCTAAATACTGTACTTCACGGTATCATGCCAGGGGAAATCCTGTTCATCAATGGAGATTTGGGGGTCTCCTTTTGATGGTGAACACGGTAGTGTTACATTTTTGTGAGTTAACTCAGTAGTGCAATCAGGGGAAAAGTGAAGGAATTTATTCAGCGGGGCATTGCATATGCAAAACTGCATAATTCCGGTTTAGTTGGTAAGGGTAATCAACATTGTCATCTGTGATGAATGGCAGATGAGTGTGGACTCACATAGGAAATAAATTTGTATATATGTTGCAGTCGAAACCAGTTGTTTGCTAAATCACATTATCTGCAATAGAAACTAGTTTATACTGAATGCCTTTGTTTCATCTAGAATTTTGTAGTTACAACTTGAATTTACTGCTATACATGTTGAATTTTAGATAAAACTACTTTTAACTTAGAACACTAGACAAAACAGGTTTTAGCTAGAGAAACGTGTTTGTGAGAAATAATTCAGTTAAAAGCAATTAAGTGTTGATTGCAATTCTAAAAAGAATATGTTCTGTTTAGTACAGTGTCATCATTCACTAGAGGAACATTTTTAAGGAACATCAGAGTCATGACAACAGTATTAATTAAAGCAATTGAAATTAAAGTAATCATAAATTAGAAATATATTAGTCTGATACATTTAACGAAAGTAGCTTGAGCTTAATAATTATAAAAATTTAAATAAGGGATAAGTAAGTTCACCTTACTTATTATTATAAGCCAAACAATTGCAGCATTTTGGGTTACAGGAACTGCCTTTTTTTCCTTACAAAAGCACATTTTTTCCTCACAAAAGCACATTTTTTACATCAACGCTTAGGTGCACACTGCAAACAAATCCGTGGTCTGTTACTAAGGTTGCTGCCTTGCCAGCAGATGTATATTTCTGGCACTTCTCCTAGTATTAAGAATTGTTCTTTGGACAAGTCGAATTTGGACCTGAAAATGCACATTCAATTACCTCGATTTAAAGGCGATTAGGTTTATTTATAGGGACTTCTACGCACTATTCATATTACAATAAAAATATTAAACCTTAAAACATTAATGAATTACCTTCATAGCATTACACAATGGCTCATTTTCAGTGCTTTGAACCAAGGATCCACTGAAAGTCTTTGTGATGACATTTGCCCCTAATTATTGCAATAAGTTTAGCAATATTTATTTTGTACAGTTTTTGTGAACCTGGTCCTGACACACCATTTTAAACTTTAATCCACGATCGTGGCTACGACTGTTCATTTGTGAATGAAGTATAGGTTTTGAAACAGTCCCTCTTTTTCTTCACACTCTTCTGACGCTGGTATGTTTCGTTCACAGATAAATATTACCTCTATTGTTATGTTTGCATACTTTCTTGAAGTTGCAATTTTTAGTCTGTCTGGTCTTTCATGGCCAATTGCTTCATGAGCTGCCTCAATAATACTGAAAATTGCCCCGAATACAGAGTACTCTCCAATTACACACGAATTGTTGCTAATCACGAGCAGATGCAGCAACAAATAGATAAACATGTAATAACTACATAATAAAGAAATAAAAATAAGGTAATGCAAAGGTTTATATATACTGATTTGATCTTGTCTTTCAAATTAGGTTCTGAAAGAGACCTCCACATGCTTCATTTCACTTTCGCGTGTTCCCTAACATGTTAATACACAATGTGCGCAATCCTCGCGCATCAACTCTCAAAATTTCATTACGAATATTGTCCTTCAGGTCTTCTAACGTTATTAAGTGATGAGACTGCCCCAAAGGTAAGTCACAAGTGGTTAGGTCTGGCGAACGCGGCCACAATCCTTTGCTGACAGTCCTTTCTTCTGTGAATCGCTTATGAATTCTTGGGATTGACTTGCGTAAAATGTGACAGGTCGCCCCATCCTGTTGAAATACAGCATACGTACCTCCATGGGGGATCAACTGCGTAAAACTCCTCAAACACTCGACTATACGAAGCAGTGTTTACAGTTAAAAAAATAAATAAATAAATGAAATGCACAATCTGACATGCTGATGCGGTACACGACGATCCGATGTTTTTCTCGGTGAAGAGGTTCCTCATTAATCGTATATAGATTGTGTAGTGACCAGTATGTGATGTTCTGGGGCTTAAAATGACCTGTCCAATGGAACCAGGCCCCATCACTCATCAAATACAGCCCCGGATACAACAGTTGTTTGACATAGCCACGTACAGTGGCGTTTTGCATTATCTTCCTCCTCAACTTCTTGGACACGCCATTTTGTACGTGTACATTCCTATATGGAAAAACACGTTGATAAGTACTAGGCGAAACGTTCACTTGTTGCGATAATTTACGCGTCGACTTATTTGGATTCTGGATAATTCCTCCTAGAATATCCGCGATCACAGCAGGTGTACGAACGGACAGGGCTCGATTCTTTTTTGCATTTGCCACTCAGCCTGTTGTACACCACTTTCTCACAAAGTCCTGTACACTGCTCTTTGACGGTATTAAAACGCTAGAAAATTTCTTGCAAAATGTCCCACGTTTCGTTAAAGGAACCGGTAGAACGCCTCCACTATTGGTTCTTTCTGGAAGAGGATACATACGTACATCACACGTCTTAACCAAGTCGCGGCGGCTTTCTTACTGACAATACGAAATGTAGTCGCGACAGATTCGAAACAATAGACGACAATTTGCGGGCGACGCTGTGGAGTCTGGCGCTCTGGGCCGGTTTGTCGTGCACCACCTTGTAGCACTTACTAGGCTTCTTATTTTCCGCGTTCCACAAATAATAGCTTTGAAGCTTTTTATCTTCCGCGTTCCACAAATAATAACTTTGTATCAATATAGTATTCTGTACTGTTTCTGTGGATTTTTGGAAATAGCTAATTATCCTTCTTCAATTTCATTTACTACTTTATCGTAAGTTTCTTTTGTCATGACAATGGTACATTGGGGTGGTTTTAAGTTTTTGTTGATAATATCCTTCTCTTCATAACTTTTCTTGATTTAGATCTGCCACGAGAAATGGATAGGCCTAGGGAGTCTGGAATAATGGCGATAACCTAAGGAAATTTTTAGCATACAACTGCAGTTTTAAAGCCATTTTTTCAAACCACGTGCAAGTCAATAAGAATATTATGCACTTTTAAGCAATGTTGTTCAAGTATTTTTTTCTTTTTAATTTATTAAGATATTTTTAACAGAATTGTACCTTTTTATTGGCATTACCCGTAGCTTGGGGTAATGACTGTCAGTGCCCTAATTGTACGAGGTGGGACAGGTGTACCCAATGTGTCAGGACTGGAAAGCTTTGTTGACCGTGACGTCATAGCGTACCGCACATATCATGTTTGTGAAAATGCAAATAAAGACTTTGGCAAATCATCATATATGTCACCCTCACCCTTTTCCTTGTACACGCGTAATAGACGTAAGATATCTGTTAATGAAACTGTATTTATTTGGATTAAAGGTAAAGGTACTTGTGAATATGTTAAATTTGTTGGAGACTATACTATGTATTTTCATATAACAAATGAGACTAAATAGATATATCAAAAATATGCGTAATAAAAATAATCTACATTGTCGTTATTCGTTGCAGAAGTCGCACATGTAGCCCTCAGCACTATCCCATCCTGAAAATGCTTCACGAGCCCATGTTCCACAAACTGTGCATCGAAACCAAAGTTCATCATCCATTCCAAATTGTCCACAGTAAGAGCAAACTGGATTGTTTCCAAAATCTTAATTTTCCTATTGATCCCGACTCAAACTTTTCCATTATTGGAATCATCAGGGTCAAGATATCCAAGTGTCTCCCCACCGTTGTTTCTTAGGCCCGTTCTTCCTTTTGTTTATAGTTTTAGAGTGAGGGCTTGCTTTTCTGTGATAATTTCGTTTCTTCACCTGAGCTTTTTTCTGGTATGTTGTTTTCTTTCTTTCTCAAAGCTTTTTCTGCATTGGGCTTGAGGTGAGAATTTCTGAGTGCTGCTTTTGCGTCGGTGTTTTGGAATTCAAATTATCTGGCCAGATGCAACAACCGGGTAATAGAGAGATGTCATTTATTGGAACTATTGTGCTACTCTTCACTAGGCCTAATGGATCATTCTGTTATTTTTCAATATTTTTTGAATAAGGGCAAGCCGTAGGTGGATTGATGTTACGATCATTTCCATTTGGTTCACTTGTAGTCGCCAGTGAATCATCTGATGCTGTGTTTAGTCTTATTGGATCATCAACGGCAACTGGTACGTTAGTTAGCTTTTGAAAAACTATCTCCACGAAGAAGTCGTCATCTGGATTGAGAGGATGGATCCTAGTTTTGAGAAAATGACGTTTTCTGGTCTTCGTTTTTTCTTTGTGCTCGTCATCCGATTCTTTCAGGATGCGTTCGAGCTGCGTGACTCTTTTAGACGCAGCTGGCGGCCTCCACCCACCGGCTAGTGGGAGAGGAGGACTTGAGCATCAGTTTGGATTGCCTGCGCTTTCGTTACCGCGCGCCTCCTGGTTCCGTAGAAGTCTTAAGTAGCCTTTCGCTATTGTTCCTTCTAAAGTTGGGGTGCTCTTCTTAGTCAAAGTCTTTTGGATGACTTCGTTGCTCTGCACTGGAGCTTTGAGACGATTCGTGAGATTACGACTCGCTTACTCCAGCCGTAACAGGTCTGTCCACCTAGAACTTTTCGGCGGTTTGCTTAAACCGTCTTCCTAATGATATGTCGGCGACGACGTGTATGTCCTCCGAGGGGAAATCTCGTGGGAGGTGGAGTGCCAGTTTCAGAGCCTTATTTTGGATTGTCTGAAGGCGGCGTAAGTTGGTCTCTACTGTTTCCCACACTACCGCTGCATGTTCTAGCAGGGTTCGTATTGTTGCTTTATACAGGGCGAGACCTAATTGGCCAGGTACCGTTGATGTAGGGCTTAGCACAGGGTATAGTAATCGTAGCAGGCCTTGTGCTTTCGCCCTCACCTCTTCTATATTTGGCGCCACGTCAGACGTTTGTCTATCGTGACGCCAAGGTATCTGACACTGGCGCTCGACTCTACTGGACATCCACGTACTGAGATCGGTGTTACCCGCTGTGGGATGTGTCTTCTTGTGATCATTATGGCCTGCGACTTTTCTGCATTCGTCTGTGGCCCTCTGTTGTCGCCTTTGCACGATGGCTGGGCTTCTGCTGCGGCCGTAAACTGCGGTTTCGTCAGCGTATAGGGCAAGTTTGATCGGCTCTGTACGCGGCGGGTCCACTGTGTGTAACGAATAAAGGGTCGGGCCAATGACCGAGTGTTGTGGTACAGCCGCGAGTATACGACGGTCTGTGGAAATTCCACTTACAGCCCGAAAGTGAAACGCCCTGTCCTGAAAATAGCTCTGCAGGAGACTCACGTGCGCTGTCGGAACCCACAGTTTGTAAAGGATGCCGTCGTGCCACACGGGGTCAAAGGCACGAGACAGGTCGTGTAGAAGAGTGCCGAACTACTCGCGTCTGTCAATGGGTCTGAACCTCTTCCATTAGACATAGTAGTTGGTGGACCGTCGAGTGACTCTGGCGAAAGCCGAACTGTTCATTGGTATGATGCCCTCGCTCTCCAGTGTCCCGGTGGACGCGCAGAATGTATAACTTCTCAAACACCTTTGATAGCGCTGGCAGTAGGCTCATAGGACGGTAGTTCTTCGCCAAGCGGATGTCTTTCCCTGGCTTGGGAAGAGCTACCACCTCTGTGTGTTTCTAGCACGATGGGAATGTTCCAGTCTGCAGTATGATGATGAAAGCATTGTCTAGAACATCCGCTGCTGTGGCCGGCAGTTGTATCAGCACAGCATTTGTTACCAAGTCTGGGCCTCCTGCCTTTCTACTGTTGAGTGTGCGACGTTGCGCAGCGACTTCGGCTGGGCTCATTGGTGTGATGGCTTGGTGATCATCCCTCGCTGCCAGGAAGACGATGAGGCGCTTCCTGACGAGCTGTATGTGATCGGCGTTCACAGGGTCTTCGATCAGCGTAAAGTTAGCGGCGAAAGTGTCTGCCAAAGCGTTTGCCTTTGCATTCGGCTCGCTAACGTAATCCGCGCCGATCTGCATGGGCGGCATCTTCATCGATCGGCGCTGGTAGGTTTTAACTACCTTTCAGACGATGCCGTCTTCGATGCTTAGTTGAGCTATTTTATCTGCCCACGCTCGTTACCTGTGGGCGTCCAGAGCCGCTTACATATGGCTCTGCATCCGGTTTAATGTCCTCTTTATCGCTTGGTTGCGCGACCTTATCCACTCTCGGTGTAAACGATTTTTGGCCGTAATTTCGTCCACGAGGTGTTGTGGGGACTGCGCAGGTTGCCTGAAGTTGCCGTCGTCCTCTGTCCTCGCCGCTACAGCAGCTGGTAGGGGCTTGAATGATGCCTCTCGTGATATGTTGTACAGCAACTTCTGCACCAAAATGCGCTGGGTCGGGTGTTTCCGCTAGCGTTTCGGTGACTAACTCTTTGTAGCGGGGCCACTCTATTTCCTGCAGGTCTAGTCCTCTGCCGTCTGGAGGTGCGACGTCTGCTTCCAGTAAGAATATTTCTGGGAGATGATCTGATGACATCGGCATCCTAGCGCTGGTAGTTACATTCTGACATTCCTTTTACAACGATGGTATCCAGTACATCGGGATGGCCGCGTGACGGATATATCGAGCGTTCCTGACGGTACTTTCGTCCACTGAAATATTGAAGGATCGCTCTGGGCCTGCCTTCAGAATGTATAAGAGGTTCGAAATGGCGTTTTTATGGACAAGAACGATAGAAATAGGAAAATGGACAGATCAAAATATCAGCAGAGACCCAACGGCGGTGAGACCATCAGTTGGGGCGATACCGGCGCTGAAGTATCAGTGTCGGATGAGGGTAACGGACGTCTCCAACAGCACGACAAAGAACCGAAAGGTGATCCTGAGGAGAGTTTTGGAGAAAGGCAAGGGTGTTCGAGGCGCGTAGGCGAATTTGGTGTACAAGCGGCGGAATGCGGAGAAGACGGCGGATGTCGTGGTTGGAAACGTAACGCGGGGCGTTTAGTATGATACGGAGTGATTTGCTCTGTACCACCTGGGCCTGGAGAACATGGGTGTCAGCAGCCAGGCACCACAGTTCGCAGCCGTACAACAGGAGAGACAAGACGCAGGACGTCCAGATGAACAGCTTGGAGTGGACCGAAGACCGTGGCCCTTCAACAGGGGGTATAGTTTGTGTAACATTCCATATGCTTGGTGACAGACGCCATCAACGTGGGGTTTCCACGTGAGGCTGGTGTCAAATGTCAGACCGAGGTAAGTGACTGTCTGGGACCATGGAATACGACGACCTTCAAGTTCCACCAGGCGAGCTGGCGGAATCCGTTTATGAGTAAAAAGGATGGCCTGTGTCTTATCTGCGTTGATCTTGATCTTCCACTTGTTGCTCCATTGGGTGATCAATTCAAGGTGGCGTGTCAGATTTAGAGCAATGAACTAGAGGTTGCGATGCGAAGTGAAAACAGCGGTATCATCCGCATAGAGGGCCAGTTGGTTGGAGACACGGGACAGGATATCGTTGGTGTAAACGGCATACAGAACTGGGGAGAAGATAGCCCCCTGGGGCACACCCGCTTCCACGGCCCGGATCGAACTCCGGCTTCGGCCTTGAATAACGTAAAATGATCGCCCTGTTAGAAAGCGCCGGAGAATGTGGATGATGTGGAGAGGGCAGCCGTAATCGGCAAGCTTGTAGAGTAAACCCTCATGCCACACCCGGTCAAAGGCCTTCTCGATGTCGAGTAGAAGCATGCCTGTACTTTGACGCTCCAGCTGCGCCCTGCGGATGGTGTCCTGAAGGCGGATCAGCTGGTGGACCGTGCCATGGCCAGCCCAAAAGCCGAACTGTTGCGGAATGAGGATGGAAAGAGCATCGAGGAAGGAGTGAAGGTGGGAGAGGATAATGCGCTCTAGGATCTGCCGAGGAACTTGAGAAGAGAAATGGGACGGTAGTTCTGTGGGAAGAGTGGATCCTTGTGGGGTTTGGGGAGGGCAATGACACGGGCCAACTTCCAAACAGGAGGGAAGTAATTGTAGGAGAGGCAGCTGTTGTAGAGTTGAACCAGGTAGTTAAGCGCAGTTGGAGAGAGGTGGTGAAGAAGGGCCGGCCGGATACCGTTGGGACCAGGGGCGTTACGGGATGGAATGCGACTGATGTATTCCGCCACCACTGGGAGTGTGACCGGTGGAAAGGTGGTGTCGGTACGACGGCGAAGGAGCTGACGGACCCGACGATGGACGCGGGTCTCGTGGGCGTCAGCCTCGTCGTCGTCGACGTCGTTGAGGCGAAATTGCCGCTCAAGACTGTGTGTCAGGGCCTCCGCCTTGTCCTGAGGCGAGTAGACCAAGCCTTGGTGACCATGGAGGGCCTGAGAAGGAGGGGGAGTAGATGTAGTCTCCTTGACTATACGCCACAGTCGGTCAGGACGGTCGGCGGCCTCGCGAAGGCGTTGGTTCCATGCCTGATCATGGACCTGCTGTAGACGGACGCGAAGCTCTTGTGCCAATGATTGCCAGATTCGCTTGTCGATTGGGTCTCGGAGGCGTTGCCACCGGCGACGAAATCGACGTTTGGTGCGAATCAGTTCCTGGACGTCTGGTAGAAGGTCCAGACGACGAGGGGGCTGGAGGACTCGTCGAGAAGAAGTGCGATAGCATTCAGTGAGAATTGTTGCAAAGCGGTCCGCCGACGGATAGATGCGGCTGCGGCGGGTAATAGGCGGAAGCTCAAGGACGTGTAGGTCTACGAGCTGTTGGTAGCGCTCCCAGTCGGTGTTGATCAAAAAAGCCGGACGGAGCTGGTCCTGAGGGCGAGCATCCAGGAATTCGAGGATCACCGGATTGTGATCGGAATTAAGTTCCGAGACCACAGAAATCCAGTGGACCCACAGGATATCCCGAGCCAAGATGATGTCTAGAATGTCAGGACGGTAGAGAGCCGTTTTGTGAAAGTGCGTGGGAGAATCCGGAGCAACGACACGGATAGCAGCATTGAGTTCAAGATACTGGAACAGCCGACGTCCATTAGCATTGGTGGAACGGCATCCCCACGTCCCGTGCTTGGAGTTGAAGTCCCCCCCCCCCCCCTCCACACACACACACACACACACACACACACACACACTAGGACCTTAGGGCCCAGGCGGAAGAGGACATCCAAGTCGGCCGGGAGTATAGCACGAGCAGGGGAGTTGTAGGCCGCGGCAAGAGTCAAGGACTGTCCGTATAGCTGTATATCAATCGCCATAGCCTCCAGGTGTTCTAGGTGCGGAATCTGTCGAAGCCGGTGCGTGAGGCACTGCTTGACTAAGACAAGAGTACCGCACTGTGGCCGATCCGCGCGGTCACATCGATATACATAATAGTTGGGGATAGTAAACTGCTGATGTGACTTCAAGTGCGTCTCGAAAATGAGGGCTATATCGATCCCCCTATCATCGAGAAAGCCCTCAAGAGAATGACGTTGGCGAAGAACACCATCAGCGTCCAACTGACAATACGAAAAGGGCAACTTAGATTAGGGTCCATCAGAGAAGTAGGATATGGAAGCTGACAGAATTATCATTAGTTTACTGAAAGGATCGGAGGCTGAATTCAGTTGGTGGATGGTGGAACGGACAATAGAAATGAGTTTGTGAATGTTGAACTGCTGCAACAAGGGAGCAAGATTGTGAGGGGGGGGAGGGGGGGGGCGGGGGTGCAGAGGGCTCTGGGGAAGGGTTTGCAGTTCCCCAAGCAGAGTGGGACGCTGTCTCCGGGCGCGAAGCGGGACGAAGCGGAGGCAAAGGCCCCGAGCCGGCAGCAGAAGAACTCTGTAATCGCCGGCTACTTATGTTAGTCCGCCGCGAGTTCCACGCAGCATTCTTCGCATTAAAGTCCCCTCCCAGTAACACTTCACCTGCGAGTGCTAGCAGTTTATCGATGTCGTCATTGTCGAGGTGAGCTCTTGGCGGCCTGTAGACGGCATCAAAGGTTATTCGGCCTTGAGTGGTGCCCACGGCTACGGCTGTTGCCTCTGTTGCTGTCAGTGGCGGCAGTTGTACTTGGTGGTGTTTCAGGCCTCGTCTGACACAGACTGCCGTTCGTCCTCCACCTGTTGGTCGATCATATCTGAAGCACACGTAGTTCGCTATGCCGACTCCGACCCCAGGCTTCAAATGCGTCGCTGAGACTAAGCAAATGTCTATACATTGGTCTCGGAGCATTTGCCGGACTTCCGCGTCCTCTGTACGCAGACCATTCGCGTTGAACACGCATAGCTTAATTGCTCTGAGCGGCTCCTCCATGCTGCTGCAGTAAGAAATTTGTGTGGAAGGCCTGGTTAACAGCGGCCGTCGTTGTGGCAGGGAGCTCGCTGATCACGTCGAGTACGTGATAGCGGGCGAGCTGCGTGCATTGTCCTGAGTCGCAGTTGTCACTGCGCTTCCATGTTGTTGTAGAAGTCTATTACGCCTTTGGCGTTGTTCCTTCTATAACACTGGGCAACAAAAAAATAATTTTTTAATGTTTCGAGCACTTCATGAGGCAATTCCTACTCATTTTGCGTTGAGAAAAACAAATATGACAATGAAAAATTTTTATTAGCTCTAGTTTGTATGATATACACAAGGTGGAGAGGCGTGTCGGGGCTTGGAACACTCCGAGGAGGCGTGACCACCTGCACACAGCACACCTCACGGGTGCAGTCACCCGCAAAGTGCGCCAGGCCCTGACAGCGATAGCACACCAGGGTCAGCCTCTCCATCGTCACACTAACGCGATCGATGAGGGTGAGGGTGGGGAGGAGGCGGTTCTCCGGCGTGTCCGGAGCGGAGACGAAGAAGAAGGGGGTGGGGCGATGGGTGCGAGGGGAGATGATTCGTGAGATGACTTTGGGCGTGATGTTCAATGCAGTTAGGGCCGCCCTCAGGTCGCCATCAGTGTACTTCATAGGAAGTCCTCTGACGACGACCTGCAGGTGACGAGACTTGGTGGGGTGGGGAGTGGAGAAAACTGTTAATGGTGTGGAGGACCTTAATAAGGTCCTCTGGGAACTGGCCAGACAGGCGGAAAAGGTCCTCTTCTGCCGTTTTTATGTGGAAGGGGGAGGTAGTGACAGAATTTAGAATGTCTAGGAGTCCTTTAAAGGGCTCCTTGTACTCAATGATGACGAGAGGGGGGCATGGGAAGTGGCTGAGGGTGGTAGGGAGGGGCTGGTGGTGGTGGGGTGTCTCCAGCGCCATTAATGGCGCAAATGCGTTGCGGACGGGCACATCCGCAGCAGTCGCGGCGAGTTGGCGGCGGGGTGCCGTTTTGCGCGGCACTTGAAAACCCTCCGCGTCAACTACCGCCTTCTTTTTCTTTGATTGCCCGCGTTCCGCAGGCTGGGTGGCCTCCGAGTCAGAGGAGGCGGCCGGCGTGTCAGGAGCGGAAGCGAAGAAGAGTGGGGTGGGGCGGCGGGTGCGGGGGGAAATGATCCTGGAAATGACTGAGGGGTGATGCCTAATGAATTTAGGCCATCTTCAGGTCATCGCCAGAGTACTTCATAGGAAGCCACCTGACGATGACCCGCAGGCGGCGGGACTTGGTGGGGTAGGAGAAGTATGTGATGTTGGAAGTGCGGAGTGTGTGGAGAACTTTACAGAGATCCTCGGGGACTGAGAGAGAGCCTATACTGGTCATTGGAATTTGATTTGATCTGGTAGGGGGGAGGTGGTGACGGTGTTCAGAATATCTAGAAGTTTTTTGAGGGGCCGACTGTAATCAATGATAATGGGCGGGGGGAGGGGGGGTGACTTTGGGAGGGGGAGGGGCAGCGTCTGCAGCACCATCAATGGCTGCAATTGGTTATGGACGGGCACATCTGTTGCCATCGCTGCGGATTGACGGCGAGGTGCCGTTTTGCGCGGTACTTGGAATCCTTCCGCGTCGACTATGGCCTTTTTCTTCTTAGACTGCCCGCGTTTAGCAGGCTGTGTGGCCTCCGAATCGGAGGAGGAGGCTAACTGCCGCTTCCGACGCTCAGCGACCGGGCGCCGATGGTCGTCATCGAACTCCATCACGCTCCCGTCATCGCTGCCGTCGGCCGCGGCAGTCATGTTCGGGTAGAAGAGGGCCTGAAGCCGAACAGGATCGACCTGCTGGCCCCCCTCCTCTGCGGCGTCGCGGAGGGCAATCAGTTGCTCTTGCAGTCCCTCCTGTATGTCTGCGTCTGACATCAGTGACGACGCAAGGTCTTCATCAGGTGCCGGAAGCGGTTGTGGGACGCATACAGCGTCCTGTATGTCCGTCATGTCGAGTGGAGTTCTGGCGGGGGGGTGGGGGGGGTGGAGGGGGCAGCGGGATCTAGAACGCGGCGCACGCGGTCTTGGCCCACGTGAAGGGGGCCCTGATGCGCAAATTTCCCTAATCGCCCTAGGTGCAGCTTCATTGATGGCTGCATCAATGAAGCTGCGACCGGGAGTGGCAGGGGAGGGGCAGATGACTGTGGATGTGATGGTTGTGGTGGTGTTGGTGGAGGTGCAGATGGTAATCATCGGCAACGCAATAGCGTCGCCGGCTGCGGGTGTCTTAGTCGTTTTAGTTGACCCAATCGTCACCGTTGCCGTGTGCGTGGTCGTTGTCGGTGTGGGGGCCGCCGTCGGAGCAAGCTCCGCCGGACAGCGATCCGCCACACCCGTCGCATCAGAACGCACGTCTGTCTCCCGCGCCATCCCAGCTCGGAATCGCGGCTGGGCAAGTGTGGCGAGAGCAGTAGTGGTGGGGGTAGCGACTGGGCAGTGAGCGAGCACTGGAGGGGAAGTGCCGCCCAATTTTGTGAACATTATTTATTATTTCTATTATTATGCTATTAACATTATGAATCTTGCTACGAAATGCATAACATTAGTTATGTAATGTTTGCGATGTAGGTTATGGACTGATTTGTGGTGCATGCAGGAAGTATGACGTTTCTGTTGAACCTGCAAATAGAAAGTTTTCATTAGTGGCCACTCTACTGCGTTCGTCTGGATAGTGCTTAAACAATCAGTGAGAACAGTGCTAAATCACGGAGGACATGTCACAATTCACATGCTTCACAGTTAATATGATAATACATGCAGCGGACGACGTCCCTGACTACCACGTTCAGACTTTAAACAAAGAGAATGCACAGCGTCTGTTTTTTGTCCACTGACCTTTTATTTATTCACCGTCCTCAGACTGGAAAGGTTGGAAATCATAATCATCGCTAGTGTCATCAGTATCGCTGGCACGTATCTCAATAACCATTTCTTCAGTTCGCCTGTCAGTTTTTCCTGATTTGCATCATCCACATCTTTGCAAACTGCCTCCTGTTCGTGTACAGTAATGTAGGAAAATTTTTCTTCAGCTAGCTTCCAACACATCCTCCAACTTGAACGTAACATTGTTTGTAGCCACCCAGTTCTTTACCGTAGCCCATACCATTTCTATAGGATTTAGTTCAGGATGGTAAGGAGGTAAACGGAGAACAGAATCACCATAAGTGCCAGAAGTTTATCCACAGTGTAAATCTTTGTGGGTTTGTTGCTTTCTATTAAGGGAAGCAGTTCGATCTTCGTGCATCCCTAGTGAAATGGAATGTTTCGGGAATTTAGCCGATATGCCATGTCACCTTTTCTGCTAGGCATTGTTGGTGGTTTTTCATGCAGAACATTGTGATAACTAGCATTGTCAAGCACAACAACGGAGTTTTGCGGCACATTCGGTATTAGTTTATTTTCCAGCCGCCTGGTAACGAATATAGTCGTTCCAGTCTAATTATGACACTACTGTACGTGTGTAGCACAATTAGAAGTTAAAAGATAAAACAAATACCTTGAAAAATTTTCAGTGTTCATTTCTGCATGATAATTTCCCGTTTTAGTGCCGGATTTGAAAATTAAAAGTGCATTTGGCACAAAACCTGATTTGCCTCCTGTGCTCAGAAAAATCACATAAAGGCGTTAATAACACCGACGCTATTTCTGTCGCTGTTTTGAAGAACACGTTGAAATTCAAAGGAATGCTTACTATCTCCTGATCTACAGTATAGTAGACCAGAAGAATTCGAATGTTTCCTCTGACGTTTAGACACATTAATACGTTACAGTGTACATAACTACTTGTCCTTATCAGATATTTTTGTTACCTGCGTGTATTATAATCACACGTTGTCCCTTTTGAAAGTGGCGCCTTTACTCCCTTACTTGAGCCATCTGTCCACTCTTGGGGCGTAGTACGCGAACTGTGAATATAGGTTTCATTAATATATATGATATTTTTACTGGATTTGGCCCCTCTCTTTTGCCTCGTGTGACATAAATATAATTACATTGAAAATAGTCTCTGTTGCCTGTCTGTGCAGAACTCTTCCTGCCCCTATAGTGATGGCAGACTGCGGTGCCGTGCCGTGTGTACCGCAGCGCTCACTCGACGTGCACTAGCTGACAGGCTGAACGGCGGGGTGGACTCGCCAGCGCTGCGGACGGAAACTCGTGTCTGCGCATCGGCCACCTTATCCTGTGCGGACTCTTACGTCCGTTCGGCGCGGCGTCGCTGACTCGGCTCGCTAGGGGCCGAGGCCGTGATTCCATTCGTTGAAACTCCCGTTTCCGGGTTTCAGAGAATTTACGAAGTTTCAGCATATGAAATGCTATTTCTTCATAAGTAGCCTTTGTGTACGCTTTAGTTTTCCGTGCATGTTGGTTTTCTGGTGTGTGGGTTTCTTGCTACAATTGGTCTTCGTCGGTATGCCTGGCGAAGTTGGTGTGGCCAGCGCAAGTGCGCCCTCCGCTCTTCACGACTGCCGATTTCGTGGATCTTCACGTTCTGCGATGCATTCGGTTGTGTAGTCCTTGGACGTCTGCTGTCTCGTGTAGCTCTTCGCATGGGAAATCCGGTGGTAGATGGAGTGCCCATTTCAGTGCTCTATTTTGCACCACTTGTATCCTTTTTAGGTTCGTTGGTGCTGTGTTTCCCCATCGACCCTGGCGTATTCCAACACTGGTCGTATGAATGTTTTGTAGAGTAAGTAACACTCCCAGGTGATCCGGCAGTGAAGAATTCGGGTTTAGTATGGGAAACATGCTGATGCATCCCATCGTCTTTTTTCCGAATTTCTTCAATATATGGGCGCCACGTTAGTCTCTTGTGGAGTGTGACGCCCAGTTATTTGACGGTTTCTCTCCGGGGGACTAGTCTTCCACATAGAGTTATCTCCTGGAGGTCAGTCGGCAGATTTCGGTGAGCTATGCCGATGGCTTGTGATTTGGTGGCGTTGTACGCCAGCCTCCACTTCGCCACCCAGCCTTCAAGGCTCGTGGCTGCGCTTTGCAGTCGCCTTTGCAGAAGTTGGGGCTGCATGCTGCGGCAGTGTATTGCAGTATCGTCCGCGTACAGGGCGAGTTGCACCCGATCCGTACGCGGAAGGTCGGCAGTGTACAGGGAGTAGAGCACTGGACCCAGGACCGAACCTTGCGGGACTCCGGCGAGTATTCGGCGTTCTGTGGAGATTCCACAGTCTGCCCGTACGTGAAACGGACGACCTGCGAGATAGCTCTGCAGGAGCTTCACGTGTGGCCCAGGAATCCCCAATGTAAACAGTTTATAAAGGAGACCTTTCTGCCACACTGAATCAAATGCACGAGACGCTTCAAGCAGAAACGCGCCGAAATAGTCGCGTCGAACCAGGGCACAGAAATCTTCCTCTGTGAGCCAAAGTAGTTGATGCGTGGTAGAATGCCCCTTCTGGAATCCAAATTCCTCGTCGGGCAGGAGGCTTTCCGCGTCGACATGGTTGCCCAGACGCCAGAGGAACAGCCTCTAAAAGATCTTCGAGAGCGCTGGCAGAAGACTGATCGGGAGGTAGTTTTTCGGCTTCCCTAGCTTAGGAGGACCACGATCTCGGCGTGCTCCTAGCACTCTGGAAATTCTCCTGTTGTGAGGATGGAGTTGTAGATCTTCGTGAGGTGCACAGCTGCCATTGGCGGCGGTTGTTTAATGAGTTGGTTGGTGACGAGGTCAGGGCCTTCTGCCTTTCTGCCGTTGAGCTGGCGCAGCTGGAGCTCCGACCTCATCTTCGGCGATCAGCTGGATGACGGTTTCAGCATCTTCGGCCGCCATGAAAACCTGAAGTCGTTCCTCTACGAGCGCCACGTGGGGTCTTCCACCGACTTGAAGTTTGCAGCGAACACGTGCGAAAGGGCGTTGGCCTTAGCGTCCGGTTCGCTGACGAAGACGTCGCCCATTTGCAGCGGCGGTATTTTGGCGGTTGCAGCAGAAGAATCCTTTCACCGATTGCCTCGCTGTGCCGTCCTCCGTTTTCAAAGACGCGACTTTTCGCGCCCATTCTTCGAGCCTGTGGGCGTCGGCGGGTCGCTTTGATTTCCCACGGCATTCTATTAAGCTGCCGTTTCGTAACGGGATTCGGGTGATGGCAACGGCGATCGACGGCGACGGACAGCGGTCAATTGCACTGACGTTTTCAAAACGCGTGACGTCACGCTGCGGCGTGGGAGAGTGCGGACACGGAATTTAGCGGCAGTCAGTAGTGAGCCAGGGGGTGTGTTGGACCTTCCATCGAGCTACGGATCCCTTGAAGACGTCTCCCGCAGTCGGAGACGAAACGTTGGGAATTGACACAGAATTCATCAACCGACCACAGCATAACAGCCCGGATAATTATAATGGACATGATATTTCCGGCCGTGAAAGTCTACATTTTAGTATCTTGGCGGAGCTAACAATAAACTGACACCAGCGCACGCGGCTGGCCTGTGGGACCCTAGACCTCTTTGTAGTGAGCTAACCGGAAGTGCTATTGTTGAAATACCAGACACAGCATACCGAACCACTCCTATTACACTCACTTAAAGGTACTGAGAAGATAGTCTCTTGGAAACAACTTTCAGACATTGCATTAATGTGAAAATATTCTCGTTGGTCTGACAGACCACCAGCGTGTACTGACTGGGTAATGTCCCGCAATCCACAACTCGCAGAACGGGGCCGGCAGCCGATGTCCCGTTTCTCGCATTGTTCCCTCCGCGCTGCCGCTGTCTTTGAACGCGCTCGAGGAAGGCTATGTACTTTCCGCAGCCCCTGTGGTTTCCACCGCACAGGGCGCAATTTGGTGTGAAGTCATTGTGCGGGACTTTTTTAATCGGGCAGTCGCGAGATAAGTGCTCCCTGCACATCTCACGCACCTCTCGTCCTTGCCGCAGTGCTTCTGTACATGTCCTAGTTGTTGACACCGGAAGCACTGTGCGTACGGTTGCTTCGTGCGCAGGTTTTCCAGTGTCACACTGCAGTTGGCTATCAGGCAGAGTTGAAACAACTGCCTCTTGCGCTGTGTCTTTGGGGCGTATACGCACAACAGCGGCGAGTCTTTCCTCGTCTTTGGGTTTTTCATCTTTGGGATACTCAGTCAGCGGCGTATGATTTCTTCCAGCCCTTCTTTTATGTGACTTGGCTCCGTTTTAAAGGAGAGCCCTCTGTAGACGGCTTTCAGCGGTTTCTCCCTCGTAGCCGAATACGTAAAATGGGGCAAGATTGCGCACTTGAGGTTTAAATAGCGATATATTGAAGGAAACGTCACAAATTACAGTTATATTTTAACTGTCATATAACAAGCAAAATTCAGATGAAATGCCGGAGTCCGAAAGTCATAGAAACAATTTAAAACTGTAATTCGCACTTAGTAAAAAAAAAAAAAAAGTAATGCAAATGCGCAGTCTTACACGACCGTGGGGTAAGAGTGCATTTATAGTGGGGGTAAATTTGCGCGTTATTATCAAATGAGAAAAACATATGTGTCATTTAGTTCTTCGTCATTTATTTAATTTATAGCGTACATAAACGTAATATACCTTGTTTCTCAGCTAATAACAGTTACTGTTGAAACAAAATTTGACCTAATGAACAAATCTGGGCCTGGCATCAAAAACATGCAAAAATATTCCTGTCTGACGAAAATCTTTTTAACAGAGATTACAAATGAAGTATCCAGAACCTTCATGACAAGAGCAGGATTCATGCCACCACTCCTCGCACTTGAGACATTGAAATCCAGTCTTCTGTTGGTGGATTATTGTATTTTTCAGGACAGCCTGGACAGTGAAAAGTTTGTGTATTTTGCCTAGACATATTTAAGTTTTGCTTTGCTTTCTTTTTGTTTGCTTGATCAGAATCAAACAGTTTCCTCTTTGGTTTCTTCATTTCTTGTTCTGTTGATTGGTATTCCAGTTGCTTCTCGAATGGGGTCCCAGATACTATTTCTGACTTCTTTCCTTTCTTATCTCTTTTTTTGGCAATCTTTTCTTCTTGGCAAAGGAATTACTTCTTTTGGGGAAACGTAGGTACTTGGTCCCGGTTGTGGTTCATTTGTAGACGTCTCTGAACTTTGGCTCTGGAGAGATCAGTTTCAACTGTGGATGCATCATTAAATTTGTCACTTTGGTCTGCCTTGAACGTCTTTCTTGCCTTCGTCATTGTGGCCGTCCTTTGATCAGCATTTCCAAACAATTCAGCGATACATTCTCGCGTAATTACATATCCAGGGTGGTTAATGAGCCACTGGTCGCATTCCTGTGAATAAAAGTCCTTCAGTGGCTTGATAAAGCAGCGATCCAGTGGCTGCATTTTGTGGCTGCTGTGTGGAGGAATGGTAAGCACGTGAATGTTATGGTCCTTGCACTAAAGAACGGCGTTCAGACTCAAATGTGACGAGTGATTGTCCAAAATTAACAAGACTGGAGTGTCTTCTGTTGGCTGTGTATGTTTTTCAAAATGTTGTAGCCGTGTGAGATACAAATCTGAGTTGATGCATCCAGGTTCCGAACACATCATTAGCGACCCAGGAGGGGCACCGATCTTCAAACTCTCCTTCATCCTTTTCCGAGGAAAATATTATTCCTGGAGGGATCTAACTCCCCCCAGCTTCCATACTACATACAACCGTTATCAGCTGACCTCTTTCTGGCAGATGCTATTTTGCCTATGTGCTTCTTGCCGCATGTTGCAATCACTTCGGAACTTTGTTAGGAATAGTTGTAATTCCTTACTCATCCATGTTATATATGCGATGAGGTTCAAATTTATCTCTCTCCATCAGCGACGAAAGATTGTCAAATAAGATGCTCGTTGCTGCTTTTTTTTCTCTTCTCTCGTCTCTCTCTCTCTCTCTCGTCACTCTCATCTCTCTCTTCTCTCTCTCTCTCTCCCTCTCCCCCCCCCTCTCTCTCTCCCTCCCTCTCCCCCCCCCCCCCCTCCTCCCCCTCCCCCCCCCTCTCTCTCTCTCCCTCTCCCCCCCCCTCTCTCTCTCTCCCTCTCCCCCCCCCCTCTCTCTCTCTCCCTCTCCCCCCCTCTCCTCTCTCTCTCTCCCTCTCTCTCTCTCTCTCTCTCTCTCTCTCTCTCTCTCTCTCTCTCTCTCTCTCTCTCTCCCCCTCTCTCTCTCCCCCCCCTCTCTCTCTCTCTCTCCCTCTCTCTCCCCCCCCCTCTCTCTCTCTCCCTCTCCCTCTCTCCCTCTCTCTCTCTCTCCTCTCTCTCTCTCCCTCTCTCCCTCTCTCTCTCTCTCCTCCCTCCCTCTCTCTCCCCCCCCTCTCTCTCCCCCCCCCCTCTCTCTCCCCCCTCTCCCCCCCCCCTCTCTCTCTCTCTCTCTCTCTCTCTCTCTCTCTCTCCCCCCCCCTCTCTCTCTCTCCCCCCCCCTCTCTCTCTCCCCCCCCCTCTCTCTCTCCCCCCTCTCTCTCTCTCTCTCCCCCTCTCCCCCCCTCTCCCCCCCTCTCCCCCCCTCTCTCTCTCTCTCCCCCCCCCTCTCTCTCTCCCTGTGTGCGTGTGCGCGTGCGCGTGTGTGTGTGTGTGTGTGTGTGTGTGTGTGTGTGTGTGTGTGTGTGCGCGCGCGCCCGCGCGACGTGGTGTTTAACAGTGCCTTCGGCTTCGCCGAATTTACGTCTATTTTTGTGTGTAATTTTTGTTGTTATTCTCTGGGATTTCTTTTATTTACAAAACAAATCGTGGGCTTTGGAGGGCATGGTCGGTAACAATAAGGCCTTGCGGCTCCCGACCATCCTCGAATTTAGGAGGCGTGGGTTTATAGTTGTTTTGTTCTGTGCAGTGGGTGCTGCTTCCCACTGCTTTCCTTTTGTACAGTTGCGCAGTCGGCCGCTCGGCGAGATGTCGTTCCGTGGCGGCCGCTATGCTCGTTGTTGCAGGATGATGGTCGTCCCCGCCTTGGTGGGGTACGGTGTTCCCCGCCGCTTGCCCGCTGAGGACGGGCGTCTTGCGTGCGTAGGTCCGCAGCTGGGCTGCGTCTACACTTTAACTTGGACTGTTTACTTCCTAGTCTAGCTCTGGTTATCTCTAGGTAAATCTATGTTGCTAAGGGTGGTCGCACAGCCGACAGAGAGGGGGGAGGGGGGTTGGACTTAGTCGCTGCGTCTTACGTTAGTTTGGGTTCCTACGCTACTAATTACTTGGGAACACGAAACGACAAAACAAAGACAAAAACAAATTAAACATTTATCTGTTCACTGTTGGATACCAACAAGGGAGCACGAATCGGTAAGACAAAATAACAAAAGCATATTATATCAAAGGGAGCACGAATGGACTAAACAAGGACAAAACATATTAAACATTTAAACTATTCACTATTGTTCACTACTCTAGATGGTCTTGGATGATTAGGCGTGCCACACCATGCCTGTGCCCTGTTCTGGGTATCACAGTACCTGTGTCCCTCACTTGTCTACTACTGTCTCTTAGAGTTTCTAATTTGTCATACAGTGTATTCACTAATCTTTTCACAGTGTCGTGTATCGTTTCAATTTCCACTGTTTCGTGGAGCTCGCGTATGGGTGTCCATGCTGGGGCGTCCAGAATCCACCTTAGTACTTTGTTTTGCACTCTTTGCAGTTTTTTGTGGTTGGTCTGGCATGTGATTCCCCACGCAGAACACCCGTACGTTAGTGCTGGGAGGACTGTTGTCTTGTTGAGTGTTCTATTGGTTTCCATCCACATCTCCCTGCTGAGGAAGAAGGGCAGGAGGGCTTTTGCGAGGTTTATCTCTCTCTTCCTCTTCTCCCCGATGTGGAGGTGGAAAAGCATTTTTTTGTCTAGTGCAACACCCAGGTATTTCACGGAGTCTCTCCACGGTAATTCCTGAGCGTTTAGATACAGCTGGTTTCTGAGTACCGGCCGCTTTGTTGTGAAGTAGACAGCTGTAGTTTTGTCTGAGTTTGTCATTTTGTTTCCCCTACACCAGTCTTCCACCATGTCTAGCTGCCTTTGGAGGCGTGCTATGTTTGAGTGGTGCTGCCTGCCACTCGTGTAGGAGGCTGTGTCGTCCGCGAAATGGGCTATCCTGGCATACGGTGACAGGGGGATGTCGTTTGCATATATGTTGAAAAGTGTGGGTGATAATACCGACCCCTGGGGGATGCCGGCCTTCAGGGTCTTTCTTGAGGACCGTTTTCCGTCTACCTCAGCAAGAAACGTCCGGTCTGTCAGAAAGCTGTCTATCAATTTCGTGTACACATCGGGGATCGTCATATTGTGGTGTTTCTTGAAGGTCAGCCTTTTCCCAGTCGAGGAATACTGCTGCTGTTGAATTTGTGTAGTTGAAGCTGTGTGTGATGTGTTCTGTCAGTCGAAGGACTTGTAGCTTGCAGAGACCTTTTTCTGGAACCCGAATTGTCCCGGTCCGATGGTTTCATCGTCTATGAGACATTTGTTGATCCTGTCCAAAACTACTCTTTCAAGCGTTTTCCCACTGTGGAGAGTAGGCTGATTGGGCGATGGTTCGCCAGTAGTTTTGGGTCTTTCCCTGCCTTTGGGATTGTAATAACTTTTGCTGCCTTCCAGGCCGCAGGGAATTTTTGTGGCAGCATGCAGCTAATACGTGTTAACAGGGCTAGTAGTTTCCTAGGGAGGTTCTTTAGGTGTATGTTTGAAATTTTGTCTAGTCCTGGTGCGGATCTACCCTATCTGCAGGCTAGTGTTTTCTTTGTGTCGGTGTGTCTCGGAGGTTTTGTACTGCTTGTGTGATATTTTCTTCCTCAAGCTGCTCAGCGGCTGTGAGGTTGATCTGTGGTGTTGTGTTTTGCTCCTCGTACGTGTCCGCAAACAGTTTGGCTTTCGACAAGGCATCAAACACGATTTCCTGGGGTCCGAGCATTGCCCTTTTGGCTGGTAGCTGCTGTCGAATGTTTTTGACCAGTTGCCGTTCGTCCTGGGTTTGGAGGCAGAAGGTCTCCATCCGGTCTTCCGAGGTTTCTGCGCGCCATTCTTTCAGACGTTTCTCAAGTTCTCGAGACAACCTGTTCATTTCTCTCCGCTCCCGCGGGTCCCTGTATCTTTGCCACAGCCTTCTGTGTCTTGTTTTTCTGGCATCGGAGCTGCCGCAGTAGCGGGGGGAGTTCTGTTTCGTATCTTTTCGGTAATATTGTTGTTGTCCTGGTCTGCTTTATGGCTGCCTGTATTTTTGTTGTCAGGTATTCGACAGCATCGTCCAGCTTTTCCTCTGACGGCAGGTCCAGTGTTGGGTTTATTGTGTCTGTGAGGACCCTGCGATACTGTTCCCAGTCCATCTGTACATCTTTTTTCGGGAAGTCCGCGAGAGAGTTCATCCTGCGGAGCCTCACTAGTACCGGGTTGTGGTCAGACGTTAGGTCGTGGATCGCATCTAGCGTGACGTCGTCTCTGATGTTTTTCGTCAGCAGTACGTCCAGGACGTCCGGTCTGTGTCCGGCTACGACTGGGATGTGTGTCGCGTCATCGGGGCCGCGGGCGATGTAATGGAAAGCGTCCTCCAGCTGCAGGAGTTTTGCTCCCTTAGGGTCTGTCGTGCGGGAGTTCCACGCTAGCTTCTTAGCGTTTAGATCCCCACCTAAAGCCACCCTCTGGTGCCTGTCGAAGACCACTCTGAGTTCGTCTTCCAGCAACTGGCAGTTTGGGGCTAGGTATGCTGCCCCACCGTCTGTTTTCCTCTCTCCGTGTTTATTTTGACCAGAGTGACCTCGATGTCCTGCACCGGAGGTGCGATCACTACGTCGTGCGGAATTGTTCGTTTTAGGAACACGGCCGTACCGCCTCCTCGTTGGTTTTGCCTGTCGGTGCGGTATTCCGCCATGTTCCGCAGTTTCAAGGTATCGCAGGGCGGGAGGTGTGACTCGGAAACTAACAGTATGTCCACATTGTGGTCCGATATAAACGTCTGTAGTTCAGTTTTCTTGTTTTTGATGTTTGCTGTTTGTTGAAACCCATCACACGTCCGAGACTAGTTTTCTGTGCGATCCAAGAAGGCTAAGATTTCGTCTCTGCAGGAAATCATAAGCCCAGTCCTTTCCAGGCATCTTAGTGTTTTTGTCAAATTTTGTTTTTATGTTATTCCTCTCAGAGTAGTCATGAACTAATCTTCTGAAATCTTTCAGTGGCATACCGTAATAACATTTGTCCAAAGATCTGCAGTGTTCGGCGAGTTCCAGTTCCTGTTCATCATTAAAAGTTCTTCCGAATCTTCCCAGTTTGTTTACCCCAAAACCCTGAAAAAAAAGTGGGGGTAGGAGTATTAATTTTAAGCTTATCCCTACGTAGGCAAAAGTTTCCAAAATAAAAAAAATATAGGCCCTACATCGTTTTCTTCGTCTGTTTATTTCGTTAAGTATTATTAATGTGTAATCTACTTATGTAAACCGCTAGTTCGCTGGTCTACAGTGGGAGCTATTTCTATTTGTAGGTGTAAGCTACACGTCGTAACCGTATCGATGATGATAATAGACTGAATCGAACCATAGTAAGTACCGAATTGCATCCACACTTGGCAAATATCTGCGGTTAATCTACCATCAAAACACAATTTTTTTATAATAAGATTTACTGGGTCGCCGCCACCAGTCCAAGCCCTTCCTAACATACAAGAATGACTGAACTGGAATTAATGCAAATTTGGAATTCAGTGGAAAGAAATGAAGTAGCAGGACACACAGTATTATCCTTTAGGGCATATTTATTCGTTAATAAGGATTTTGAAATAGCGTGTACATCGTATGGGTACACTTAGATGGTGCCTGAACATGAACTACATTAATCTATTTTCGATAAGTGAAATTATATTGTACAATTTAACTGTTGTGATTAATAGAAAAGGTGAGGAAAGGGAAACTGGAAACATCCTCTCAATCATTTAATCTAGATTCACACGACAGAGAAAGATCACAGGAATAACCGACCACCTTTACAAACATATACTTACGCTGACCAAATCTTGCAAAGGAAATAAACCTCTTTGCAAATCAGTGCATTAGATGAGAAGCAGTGCGCCCACGTGCAAAGAACGCAGTTCACCACGTGGTGAATTGGGTCACACGTTTATGGTTTCAAAGCAGAATTTTGGGTGGAAAGCACAAATACAAGAAGCGTTTCTTTTCTATGGGAATGACTATAAAATGAATTTGTCACTACAACGGAAAACTAAATCACCATGGCAGAAACCTTCCGATGATTCAAGGTACACGTGGTCCTTTAAGAACTAAACCATTACAAAAGTTCGCCTTAATTCACGAAAATCCGATGTTTCAACGTATTTATCCCTCACAAAACAGATTAAATTAGCACTGGAAAAACCTATCGGTATGCAGTAGGAAGCGGAAACGTACATGGTTTACCAAACCCCAAGTACAATACGAACACAAGCATATACTATTACCAAGAAACCATAAAAAATAGAAAAAAAATAAAACCACTCACGCAAAACAAACTAGTCTCACATTGGCACGAGATATAAGTTCACTTGCTGTTCCTAATCGTGTTCAATAGTGGATGCTCCACACGACGATGACCCAAAGGAACAAATCCAATTTCCTCCACAACTATTTTTAAACACGATCATGACCTATTATTAACCAATTGTACCACAGTCCGAGCAGAAATTCGTAAGGTTTCAGTTAGACTGAACGACTCAAATATTCCAACGAATTTAACATAGGAACACTACCTCCTACTTTGTCATTAGTACTAGAAGCCTTACTTAGGAGCTGCGAACCGTACTCTCAAACAGCCTGGAGAAGAGCGCCTGCTCTGCACAAAGCTCCTAGCAGCCCCTGGCTGAGACGGAAGCGACCAGAGGGATCCTTTCCGCCACCAACCTGACAAACACACAAATCTCGGGACAAAAGGGATGAACCTCTTTGCTCAGGTAAGCAATTCCAAGTTGGTGAGCCTGTGAACCCTGCCAAACGACAGGCACTCATCTTCTGCTCCCAGCACACGACAACCAACTAGCTTCCACCACAAAATATGCACGAAAAGATACGTAAAACATCCATTCACTCACATTCAACCACACATAAGGTAACATAACGGAGGGACATGATAAATATGGCTCCTAATTTTATGTTCTACGTGAAATCATAATACAATGCATTGAAATGTTAGTGCAAGGCACCATTTGCTTGCATTTTACGTTGGATATATAGTGAATTACTTTCAGTTCCACTGCTCAGTCTTTCTGGGAGAGTTAATAAGCAAAATCGCAATAGCGCAATGGATCAAATGAGACGTAACTGAATAATATGAGGCAATCATGTATGAAAAGACTCGACAGAGACGTTTCAAATGCAGCACCAAATGACATTCATTCTTCCTCTTCACTTGACATAGGTTACTTTGTGTACTCTCATCAAGAGATACGCTATCGGTTCACCGCAGCAGACTATGCGAATACGTAGAAATGTTGGTCGCTAGTGTAAACAGGAATGCGAACAACGAACAATGCTGCCAACCTGTTGAGGGAACAAGTTGCACACAATGTTCCGAACAAAAACATGTTCTGAGCTCAATGTAAACGCGCCTTTACAGATTCAGTTCCTATATTTGTTGGCACTGGCTCAACTTCCGACAAAAAAGCATAGTCGTGGAAAGCAGACATATTCAGTGGAATTATTTCGCATGCCTTGAAGCCGCTTGTACCATTTTCGACGGTGGCTGATTTAGCCCACGCTGAATTTAGTAGTTTTCCAAACTGAATCACTGAGTGTGTCATAGCTGTTGCTGGTGCCTACAGGTGCTGCTGCTGGCTGTTTCGTGGCTTTCTTAGTCTTATTAGCTGCAGTGGTCCGTATTTGTACACCTTGCTCTGTCTGCATCTCCTCGTCTTCACTCTCGGTGTCTCCCTCTTCCGTTGTTTGGGGTAGCCTGCGCCGGCTGTCGGGCATTAAGGCCCACTCCTCAGTACCTGGCCTGACCTCAGGTAATGAGGTCCTTGTTGATCCTGTGGCTGTCTCCAACGCCTTTGGCCGCTTTTTCGCGGAGGTTTCAAGCTCCGCCCATTACCATCCTGCCTTCCTTCCCAGGAAAGAGGCAGACGAGGCTCGGCGACCTTCCTTCCACTCGCTGAATCTGGAGACTTACAATGCCCCCTTTACTATGCGGGAACTCGAACGTGCGCTTGCACTGTCCCGGTCCTCTGCTCCGGGGCCAGATGCCATTCACGTTCAGATGCTGGCACACCTTTCTCCGGCGGGCAAAAGCTTCCTTCTTCGTACCTACAATCGCGTCTGGACCGAAGGTCAGGTCCCCATGCGTTGGCGTGACGCCGTTGTTGTTCCTATACCCAAACCCGGGAAGGATAGACACCTTCCTTCTAGTTACCGCCCCATTTCTCTTACAAGCTGTGTCAGTAAGGTGATGGAGCGCATGGTTAATGCTCGGTTAGTTTGGATTCTTGAATCTCGACGACTACTTACTAATGTCCAATGCGGCTTTCGTCGCCGCCGCTCCGCTGTTGACCACCTTGTGACCTTGTCGACATTCATCATGAACAACTTTTTGCGAAGGCGCCAAACGGTAGCCGTGTTCTTCGACTTGGAGAAGGCTTATGATACCTGTTGGAGAGGAGGTATCCTCCGCACTATGCACAAGTGGGGCCTACGCGGTCGTCTGCCCCTTTTTATTGCTTCCTTTTTAACGGATCGAAAGTTTAGGGTACGTGTGGGTTCCGTATTGTCCGACGTCTTCCTCCAGGAGAACGGAGTGCCTCAGGGCTCCGTCTTGAGCGTAGCCCTTTTTGCCATCGCGATCAATCCAATTATGGATTGCATTCCACCTAATGTCTCAGGCTCTCTCTTTGTCGATGACTTCGCGATCTACTGCAGTGCCCAGAGAACATGCCTCCTGGAGCGCTGCCTCCAGCGTTGTCTAGACAGCCTCTACTCATGGAGCGTGGCAAATGGCTTCCGGTTCTCTGAAGAGAAGACGGTTTGTATCAACTTTTGGCGATATAAAGCGTTCCTTCCGCCATCCTTACATCTCGGTCCCGTTGTTCTCCCATTCGTGGACACAACTAAGTTTCTAGGGCTCACGTTGGACCGGAAACTGTGTTGGTCTCCACATGTCTCTTATTTGGCGGCCCGTTGTACACGTTCCCTTAATGTCCTCAGAGTTCTTAGCGGTTCATCTTGGGGAGCGGATCGCACTGTCCTGCTTCGCTTGTATCGGTCCATAGTCCGATCGAAGCTGGATTATGGGAGCTTCGTCTACTCGTCCGCTCGGCCATCCCTCTTACGCCGGCTCAACTCCATCCACCATCGGGGCATACGTCTTGCGACCGGAGCCTTCTACACTAGTCCTGTCGAGAGTCTTTACGCTGAAGCTGCCGAGTTACCGTTGACCTACCGGCGCGACATACTGCTGTGTCGGTATGCCTGCCGGCTGTTGTCTATGCCCGAACACCCCTCTTACAAGTCCTTCTTCGCCGATTCTCTCGACCGTCAGTACGGGTTATATGTGTCTGCCCTGCTGCCCCCCGGAGTCCGCTTCCGTCGCCTGCTTCGACAATTGGATTTTGCCCTCCCTACCACCTTCAGAGAGGGTGAGAGCCCGACACCACCTTGGCTCCAGGCTCCGGTTCGTATTTATCTCGACCTCAGCTCACTCCCGAAGGAGGGTACTCCGGCTGCAGTGTATTGCTCACGGTTTGTCGAACTTCGTGCTCGACTTGCTGGTCACACCTTTATTTACACCGATGGCTCCAAAACTGACGATGGTGTCGGCTGTGCCTTTGTCGTCGGGACCGCCACCTTTAAATACCGGCTCCTTGACCAATGTTCCAGCTTTACGGCCGAGCTTTTTGCTCTCCATCAGGCCATTCAGTATGCCCGCCGCCACCGCCATTCATCGTATGTCCTCTGCACTGACTCACTCAGTGCTCTTCAGAGCCTTGGGGCTCCCTATCCGGTCCATCCCTTGATTCAACGAATACAGCAGTCCCTCCATTGTTTCGCTGATAATGGCGGTTCTGTCAGCTTTCTGTGGGTCCCCGGACATGTAGGAGTGCCTGGGAATGAGGCTGCGGATGCTGCAGCCAAGGCTGCAGTCCTGCAGCCTCGGCCAGCCTCCCATTGTGTCCCGTCATCTGACGTTTGTGGGGATGTATGTAAGAGGCTTGTGTCCTTGTGGTGGGATGCTTGGTCATCCCTCCAAGGAAACAAGCTCCAGGCAGTAAAACCGCTCCCAACTGCTTGGACAACTTCCTCCCGACCATCTCGGCGCGAGGAGGTCCTTCTGACCAGGTTGCGGATTGGGCATTGCCGGTTTAGCCACCGCTACCTGCTCTCTGGTGACCCAGCCCCGCAGTGCCCTTGTGGTCAGGCATTAACGGTGCGCCATGTTTTATTGTCGTGTCCCCGTTTCAGTCAATTTCGTGTTGTCCTGTCCCTGCCATCTACCTTACCGGATGTTTTAGCTGATGACGCTCGAGCAGCTGCTCGTCTTCTGCGTTTTATAACTTTAACTGGCTTGACCAAAGACATTTAACCTTTTTACTTATTTCATCTGCATCTTTGTCAGGTCCTTTTGATGTCCCCCCATCCCCTTGAGTTTTAGCAGGTTCCTTGTGCTCTAACACCAGTGACTGGGCGCTAATGACCTCAGCAGTTGAGCGCCCTTAAACCCTACCACAAAAAAAAACAAAAAAACTCTCGGTGTCATTGCCGAGAGAGGCAGCGGATGCGTGCGGCAAGAGTCCGACGGGGAGCTGGAGTGCTCCGTCGCTGTCCTGCTGCGTGATGGTGACGTCCGCAGGCTGCTGCTCCGATTCACGACACCCGCGAGTAATCGTTAGCACTGACTCACCGACGCGGAAAGCGTGAACACGGTTTATATCACTACCGTCGACGCTCGCTGGGGGAGGGGTACTATCAGAGACCCTCGGTAGCGCCCCTGGCGTACTCGATTCGATCCCAGTAGCGTGCAGGGATGCGGCCCTGTTCACCAGAGCAGTCGTACGCACGTTAGCGGGCTCGGGAGCGGAGCGCTCGGCGCGTGCGTCCGTCTCGCTCGGCATCGCTAACTCGAGTGATGAGCGTCTCTGCTGAATCTCACTTCGCATGATGGTGTTATGTTCTTCATAAGGGGACACTACTGTAGTGTGGCTGAAGTACTGGTAGAATTTCTCTACCGTGCCTTCAAAATGTAGGATTTCAGTGTCCTTTTCGATTCTTCTTAGTGTTAAGCTTCTGGTTCTCTAGGTTGCCCTGCTTCGTGGGCGTAGTAGATGATGATGATGCTTGCTGCGTTTTTTTTTCGCAGCAGTATTGACTTGGTGCTACTTCTCACGTAGTGTTGAGTGTTAATCAGGCATGGCGGCATCGTCTGCTGGCCGTCTCAGCAGGCCCGGCCAGCGAAGTGTGCGTCGCCAGTGTGGACGTTGTCCCAGGCTTCTGATAAGCGGGTATTTGACGCCCCCGCTTTGTTGTAAAAGTTTGTGGCTGCTTCTTCGAACCTCCTGCGTAGCGGAACCATGTCCGCGACCACGTGTGTGTCCTCCGTGGGGAAGTCCCGTGGGAGGTGAAGAGCTAACCTGATCGCCCTGTTCTGCAGTTTTTGCAGCCGCTCCAGGTTTGTTTGCGCCGTGTTGCCCCACACTACCGCCGCGTATTCGAGGAGAGGTCGAATTACGGACTTACATAGTGTGAGGCCGACGCGGGTAGGCAGCGTCGTAGTGGGGTTTAGCAGTGGGTAGAGGAGTCTTAGTCTACCCAGTGCTTTGCCCCTGATGCTTTCCACGTGTGGCCTCCAGGTGAGGTGGCGGTCCAATGTGACGCCCAGGTACTTTGCAGTTCCGCTCCACGGGACCGGGACGCCTCGGACCGAGACTGTAGGCGCGTCGTCCTTGAAGTGCCTCGTCGCTATGATGATTGCTTGTGCCTTTTCGCCATTGTAGGCAAGACGCCATTTTTTCGCCCAGTCTGTGAGGGCGTCGGTGGCCGTCTGGAGTTTGCGCTGCAACGCCTCGGCGCATCTGCTGCGGCTGTATATGGCTGTGTCGTCCGCATACAGCGCCAGGTGGGCTGTGCACGGTGGGTCGGCTGTGTACAGCGAGTAGAGCGTCGGCCCAACGACCGAGCCTTGAGGTACACCCGCGAGTATACGACGCTCCGTGGAGATTCCACTGTCCGCTCTGACGTGGAACGTTCTGCCCTCGAGGTAGCTCTGTAAGAGCTTCATGTGCGACACCGGGACGCCCAGGTCAAATAGTTTGAACAGGAGGCCCCGATGCCACATGGAGTCGAAAATACGCGACACGTCGAGCAGGAGAGCACCGAAATACTCGCTTCGATCAATGGCACCGAACGCTTCCTTTGTGAGGCGCAGCAGCTGGTGCGTCGTGGCGTGTTGACTCCTGAAGCCAAACTGTTCGTTTGGCAGGAGTTGTTCTGCCTCGATGTGCGCCTGCAGGCGGACCAGATACAGGCGTTCAAAAACCTTCAACAGTGCCGGAAGCAGGTTGATTCGTCTGTAGTTCTTTGCCCTTCTGATGTCCTTCCCTGGCTTGGCGAGGGCTACTACTTCAGCATGCTTCCAGCATGCTGGGAACTGCTTGCTCAGCAGCACCTGATTGAAGATGGACGCGAGGACGTCTGCTGCCATGTCAGGTAGCTGCTTCAGCATTACGTTTGTTATGTCATCAGGTCCGCCTGCTTTTTTCCCATTTAGATGGCGAAGTTGCAGCTTAACTTCGTCGGAGGAGATCGGCGTAATAGCGTCTTCTGCTTCGTCATTTCCCGCGTCGAGGAAGACAGGGAGGTGCTCTTCTACCAGCTGGATGTGGGCGGCGTCTACTGGGTCGTTGACCGGCGTGAAATTCGCGGCGAACGCGTGCTATGCCTTCGCATTCGGCTCGCTCACGAATTCAGCTCCCACTTGAAGCGGCGGAATTTTCTGCATACGGCGTAGGTTGCCTTTTACAGCTCTCCAGGCCGAGCCGTCTTCGATGTGTTTTAGTTGCGCTGTCTTGCGCGCCCACTCCTGGTTTTGGTGTGCGTCTACGTCGGCCTTACGTGGCTGCATATTCTGTACAGCTCTCGTTTTGTAGCTGGGTTCCTTGTCCTTTGTCACTCACGCTGTAGACGGTTCTTCTGCACGACAGCCTCCCGGATGTGCCGTGGCAGAGGGTGTGGCCGGCAGTCGATGTTGTCATCGTCTCTGACCGGCGTGGCAGCGGACGCGGCGTCAACTATCGACTGTCTGATGTGCTGAAGTGCTGCGTCTGCTCCGTGTTCCGCCGCGTCCGGTGTGGCCTCAAGGCGTTCGGCGACGGTGTTGCGGAACTCGTCCCAGCTGATATTGCGAATGTCGGGACCTCTCCGCTGTCTTGGAAGAGCGTCGGCGTCGAGGTCAAATATGACCGATACGTGGTCGGAGGACATCTTTGGCCGCGTGCCGGCCGTGACGTGCAGGCGGGCGCCCTTCATGGTCATGATGTCCAAGATATTCGGGTGGCCGGGGTTTCGTGGATATATTGTCGGGTCGTGAGGGCCAGTGACAACTTCTTCGTGTCGTTCTGCGACGTGGAGTAGTCGACGTCTCCTTGCCTTGGTCGTCCTGCTATTCGATACCGCGTGTTTTGTGTTGAAGCCTCCCCCAAGTATGATTTTGCCGGGGAGAGACAACAACTTGTTGAAGCTGCCAGGTAGTAGTGCTCTTCTAGGCGGTCTGTAGACAGCGACGAATGTGATGGTGCCGTGTGCCGTCTCCACTCATACGGCAGTCGCTTCCGCTGTTGCGAGATCCGGTGTTTGGGCGCGATAGTGCCGAAGAGTCCTCCGTACGTACACGGCTGTACCGCTTCTTTGTGTTGCCCTGTCGTCCCTGTAGCATTCGTAGTTTGCTACGGCGACTCGGATGCCAGGTTTAAGCCACGTTTCTGTGACGAGACATACATCGATGTTTTCGTCTCTGATGAGGTGACGAAATTCGCCTGCTTGCTTCATGAGCCTCTCGGCGTTGAAGACGCAGACTTTTATTCCCCTTAGCGTTTCAGGCATGATGGATGCTGCACGGTTGGATGGCGGATGCAACCCTCTTCACTACGGCCAAAAGCTCTTACATTTGCTGCATCATCTACTCCATGCAGCAGAACATCCTTTCTACGCGGTCGGCGTTGCCGCTGACATCATACACTTTGAATGTGTCGTGCGTTCAGTGTCTTCTTTCCACTGTAAAAACTCATCTTCATTTGAGAACTGCAGATCTTCGGAATTAACTTGAATTTGATGAGCAGTTTGTAAATGATCTATCCAACCTCGTTTGGAACTACTTTCAAATGGGCACGATGTACACTTGAACAACCCCCCTTCCTGCAAACCATGAATATTTCCTTGGAGGCTATACAAATTATTTTTAAGAGAAAAATTTTTGTCACACACGTAGCACTGATAAGAAGCTACAGTAGCTTTAGTGGCAACAGGCAGCTCCTGTTGATGGTTTTTGCAAACATGCTGACTAAGATTCTTTCTGTAATTATACTCTTGCCCACACACTTCGCATTTAATAGCACTCGTTTGCTTAAGACAAACGCTACACTGTAATCACAATCAGTAAAAAAAGACGCACAACAAAATACCACCCGCACTCCGCACTCACAATGATTTAAAAACAAGCGACGCACAAAACCAAAATAGCACGTGCACTCCGCACTAACAAAATCAACTACTGCAAATAAAGAAAACAGCATCACCACGCGGGCCTCAAACCGTAAACGCAGGTACTGTTTCCGGTCCTCCGTTGCGTGGGAACTGTAGGGGGCGGGGTGATGAGCCGTCGTGAGCGAGCTATAGGGGGTGGGGTGAGTGTCGCAGGGAGGTAGAGTGGGGGGATCCTCGCTGGGATCTTCGCAGGTTTTAACGTTTGCTCATACCAGCTGGGCTGAAGTGGATGGAGTCTGTTGGTACTGTTCTTGGGTCCCCAGCCGGGTGCAGTCGTTTCCAAACCACGATATTTCGACAGCGTTTCTAGCCCTCATCTTCAGGCGATACCTACAGATTGAGCGTCTCCCACACACACAACGCATAAGGTACGTGTACCAAATAAGGCCCACCTAACGTTTAGGATTTTCGTATTCAGTATGTGTATGTTTAACCCTTGCAAGTGGTCCTTGTTAGGAGACCTTGTTCCTAATGTGGCCTGTAGGCACAACCTATTCATATTAACATTCTGGGGCATGTAAATGGCAGTAAAACTGTTCGAATACACTGCGAGAGTTGTAATGTAAGTTTTTTAGAAATAAGTGGAATGAGATGATACATAGATGTTTATAATTACTTGTTTTTACAAACGCTTCATACAGAACTGTTGGTTCTTACTGCTTATTAGCTCTTCAGATTTTTACATTCAATCAGCAATCGAAATTGTTCTGACAGCAGTAATTTTCCTTATCGTAATGGGAACAATAATTCTAATCCTTACATTTTCAATGAACACATGAATAATGATTTGTGAAACTGGTTTGGCTCATTTAAATCATTTTTTACAGGTGGGCCACAGGAAAATAGCACTTTGTCTTTTCGTGTCAACCCTGCATAATCTTCATGCACATATTTCATACATTTTCTGCAAAGTCTCATGTCGAATATCCTGTCTTCACAGCATACGTGACAAAACCAGCCAACCTCTTGCAACACTTTCTTAGAGGCAGAACTACTGCTTGCTTCAGTGGAGTCTTTATTTTTGCCTTTTTTCTTCTGAATATTCATTACTGAGGGTGAAATTTTTTGGCGACGTGAATCTGCCTTAGACCCAGTGCTTTCGTTGGTACCATTTTTCTTTTGAGCCTGCGTGAATAGTGCCTTAGATACGACTCGCGCCTTGTAATTTAATGCCTTCTTCCGGGGTGTTTGGTTTTTCTTCTTCAGCTTTGGGGTTTGCAAAATTTCCTTGAAAGAACACTCTAGACTTCAGGTGCGTCACTATCTTCGAGACTGAAGTCACTTGAACTATCGTTTACTGAATATGCCTCGCTTTCTGATGAACTGGAATCAATGGACTGGCGCCCCTTTTTGCGGGAAGCCTTTGGGACTGATTGAGTCTCTGGCAGTTTCCCTGTTTCAGGGGCAATTGTCATGTCCTCCTCTAGGTCAGGACGCTCTGATGGACGAGAGGGAGCAAATTCAGTGTCTGGAATAGCTTCTGGGTCAAAAGGATAAATCCCTGTTGCACGAAACCCAGACATGACATTTACTGGGGCTGCTGCTTTTGGCCACACCTTGCTGAAGATTTTTCCAAACACACGTGTATTAATTGCTCTGTTTTCTTCCCTTTCATGTGTAGACCAGTACAGCTGAACTTCGTCATTCCAGTAAGACTCAAACGGCTTGAATACTGATTTATCCGTGGATTGTAGCTCATGTGTTGTGTTGGTGGGCAAGCAGTAAAGTCTGATATTGTGCTCTTCAGCAACGTCGCAAATTTTCGGGTCCAAATGTGACGATGCTCCATCAAATATCAAAACAACATCTTTTTGCAGGCTTGTATTTGGCAAAATGATGTATCCATTTGATGAATGTCGCAGTATTCATTGAGCCCTTATCTGTCATTTCTACTGCAGTCCCAGGTGGCAAATAGTCTCCCCGTTCTGGCTTGCGTCGCTTTCCTTTGAAAAGTATCATAGGAGGAATAACCTGTCCAATTGCATTCCCACATGAGACAATGGTAACATTTTCCCAATGTTCTGGGGCAACAAAGTGCAAGCGTTTCACACCTTTCTTGGCTAAAACATCAGGAGACTTGTGGAGTGCGAGGCGACATCCATTTTCGTCCATATTGTAGATAAGGTGGGGTTTGTCAAATACCTCCAATTCGGACAAGACCGTTTTCAGTTTCTGAAAATGATCATTTACAATAATCTTATTCAGTTTTGCAGCTCTTCCTGGATTCAAGTGTTGTGCCTCCCTTCTTGCAATGTCTGGGTGTCTTTGTAGGAAGAGCTTGGGCCACTTGCGTCCAGCCAATCTCTTCGTCTCATTAAAAGGATTCTGCACACTATTCTTTTCACAATATACATATACACATATTCTGAGCACTTTTGTTGTAATTGGACACCCAACTTCAGCGAGTCGAAAAATCCTTTGGCAAAGTTCTCTTTCCTGAGTTTCGTTTAAACAAGTTTTTCGTCCCAAACGTTTGGTTGTTAGTCCAGAACGTGTGTGGTTGCGTAACGTACGTCGAGGAATCCCGTATGTTTTGAAGCGGCTCTGAGAGGCATCCCTTCAGCAACAGCTTCTACAGCTCGTTATTATCTGCATCCCATGTTGCTCGTTTTCTCTGTGGCTCCATCCAAAAACAAACATTACCAGTAAGCCTGATGTTCCTGAATTAAGTTTGTAAAACTATGATTATATATATTTTTAAAGTACCGTACTTCAATCATAGCTACTAAACGGTATTGATCTAAACGCAGATCGCCCTGTCACAAAGATTACCAAGAACGAATTTAAAATGTTTTCTTTTGACATTTGTTGCAACGACCAACTAATAGCTCGGTAAAAATGTATAAAATAATTGAAATTTAATTTACAGATAGTAAATACGTGTTCCATGATGTTTCCCAGGATACATTGAACTTAAATATGCATTGCAGTTATGCACAGCTCCATACAACAGGGTGGCTAATAAGGCCCGCCCGGGCCTTGTTTGGAGCGCCACGGATGGGCCTTATTGGGAACAACCAGTTTAAAACGCGTGTGCGTTAATTGTTTAAAAAGAAACTTACTGTTACGAAGATAATGCAGCTGTCTTAATAGAGCACAATTTTCTGTTCATAAATACATATTTACTAATACAAATGCTTCATAACCGAAACGATTGCATTAGATGAAACGTACCGTGCAAATAAGAAGCAGCCCTCCTTTGCTGAACGCCGTAGCACAACGGAAAGTAAAATGGCCAGCACGAGAGCGGCTGCGGAAATAGTTGTTGCCTTGGCCACTAGATGTCACAAGCTGTCACTACCGAAGACATTTCGCGCTGTTTTCAAACTTTCTATGCTAGAAAATGAGAGTGGGCTTTATTAGGAACCGGGCCTTATTTGGCACATGTACCTTATTTGACGTACTCGGAATTGAGCAGACTTTTGGTGGAGGTTTGTTGTCCTTTGACATTCCCTCCAAACTTATATGTTAAATTTTTGCTTGTGATATGGACCTTACTTTTTGTTTTGACCCTACTTTTTATGCAGATTTTCATGAACGACTATTGTGTGTCTGTGTTTGAAATTTAGGATGCACTTTGGCCTCCTGTATTTTAGATTTTCAGTGGGGCAGTTCCCTAGGTTGTTTATTAGTTGGTTGTCAGAGTGACTTGCGGTTTGGTAAAATGCTGCCGCGAGTTCTCAGAATCTTTCTTTTAACATCTTCACTTCTGTTGCCTCGTGGGTGTCGGCAGTGGGGAAGCGCGTCCTAACGTGAATTTCCCGTCTGAGTGCCTGATTTTGGACTCTCTGCAGCCTCTGCAAGTGCGTTTTGGCTGCATAGCCCCAGACTGGGCAGGCATACCCGATGATAGGGCGGACAAGCGTACAGTACAGTCTCACTCCTGTAGTTGCCGCCAAACTTTGGATGTGTAGAAGGGGGTAAATGTCGTTGAGTCTGGCGCTGGCCTTTCTTCTGATGTCGTCGATATGTGCGCGCCATATCAGTCTTTTGTCAAGGGTGACACCCAGCTATTTGGCCGTAGCCCTCCATGGGATGTCATGTCTGTGTAGTCGTACTTGTCTGATGCAATCCTGCCCACCGCCTACGACACGTTTGCCTCTCCTTTGGGTGAGCATTAACGCTTGCGTTTTCTCCCCATTTATTGTTATCCGCCGTTTCCTGGCCCAGGCTTCCGTCTAGTGTAGTAAATTTTGTAGTCTCGCAGTAACCATCCTCCTATTTGTGCTAACGGCGAAGAATGCCGTGTCATCGGCGTATTGGGCTGTCTGGGTCTGTGGGGCAGACGGTGTGTCGGCCGTTGTACAGTATTGGGCCTAACACGGAGCCCTGTGGTACTCCAGCTTTGATGGTGCGCTTTGAGGACCTCGCAGTGTCCACTTTGAAGCAAAATGTGCGGTTGGCTAGGTAGCTCTTCAGGAGCTTAACGACATGGTCAGGGAAACCTAACATGTACAATTTGTACAGTAGTCCGGTGTCCCACAAACTGTGAAAAGCCTTGGCTACGTCTTGCAGCAGTAGGCCACAGTAGCCTTTCCGGTTAAAGGCTTCTGTGGCGGCTTCGACCACTCACTTGAGTTGTTGGGGTGCTGAGTGTTGGTTGCGAAATCCGAACTGGAATTTGGGGAGCATGTCTATGCGCACTAAGAGGAGGCGCTCGTACAGCTTACTCAGTGTTGGGAGTAGGCTTATGGGGCGGTGGTGCTGGGGAAAGATGGGATCTTTTCCAGGCTTGGCGATCGCGACCACTTCCGCGTGTTTCCACTATTTCCGGAATTTTTGTGACCGCGTGATTTCGTTGAACGTTTCTGTCAGTTTTTCTATCGGTAGCTGGGCAGTTGCTTAAGCAGTTCATTGGTGAGGAGATCGTGACCTGGGGCTTTCTTTTTGGGCAGCGATATGACGGGTTTCGCTACCTCCTCCGTTGAACAGGCAGGTGGATCGTCATTGACGTCGTCATCCGCCGCCAGAAATGCGGTTACTTGTCTGCGGATCATTCTTTCATGTTCGTGATCCTGCGCCTCGGCGAGTGCGTTGGCTTTGTCTTGGGCGCTGAGCACTAGTCCTCTCTCGCCGTACAGAGGCGGCATCCCTGCGCGTCTTTTAGTGAACCGCTTGGTGGCTTGCCATAGGCTGTTATCCTGCACTTTGGGAGCTGTAAGGCGGTTTGACCATTGCTGGTTTCTGTGCTCAGTGAGCGCTGCTCTAAGTTCTCTCTGTAAACTAATGAGCAGCCTCTTGGTTATCGGATTTCGCGTCAGTTCCCATTCCTTCACGGTCCTGTTTCTCTGCCTGATCTGAGGAAGCAGCTGGGGTGGCATTGGTGATTGCTATATCGATTACATCCGGGTTGTTTCTGTGAAAGTGTATGGGCTCTTCGGGGGCCCACACTTGCATGTGGTGGATGCGCGCGATGCTTTTTAATTGTCGGCCAGCTTGGTTCGTCCTCCTGGAGTTCCAGTCGGAGTGCTTGGAGTTAAGGTCTCCTCCCAAGTATCAGCTTGCCTCCAATTTGTCCAAATTTGACGATGTCGTCTTCATATAACCTGTGGTTTTTGGGTTGTCGATATGGTGACACCACAGTTACCGAGTCGGTGGATGTCTGTACCTCTAGTGCTACTGTTTCCAACTGCGTCATTTCTGGTGTATGAATCTGGTGGTGCGGTATCCCCTTTTTATATAGATTGCTACTCCGCCCCCTGCAGTTGGTCGGTCTCGTCTGTAGCAGAGGTAGTGTGGTGCAGAAACGCTGATTACCGGGTACAGGTTGGTCTCCTGCACCATGCATATGTCTATTTCTTCAGTTTGCGCATTTTGGCTCGTCTTGGAGCGTCGTTCGGCACTCCCTGGACGCGAGGCTTGCAGCGCTCCGCACGCAGCGTGGTGACATGTCACAATAATAATTAACATGCCCGATAATTTGGCAGTTGAAGCACTGAGGTGCCATCGATCTATGAGTGGTTCGGTCGTTATTCCGAGGCCCATTAGTCGGGTTTCCTGGAACAGCTTCCGGTGCTGTGGAGTGTCAGTTGATGTGGGACAGTAGAGTGGGTCTCTGTAGTTTGAGCCCTGTTTGCGCACCGATCTTACGTCGTATCATTTCGCCGTTATGGCGTCTTTGATATCGGTGGGGTCGATGCGTGTGGGGAAGTCTCGCAAAACGACTTTCAGTGTCTACTGTGCCACTGTTGGGTACGTGTAGTGTAGTGTAGTGTGGTGTTTTGCGCTCTTTTATAGTGTTTTTCACGGTAGTGTAGTCATCCAACGTTTTTAGTGCGATTTTGATCTTATCACCGCCGGCGGATTTTGCGTGGAAGCGTTCGTCGCCTATGGCGGCGCTGATAATATTGTACATCTTTTTGTAATTATCTGGGAATGTGGCAATTATTGGTGGCAGTTTTTCGTGTTTTGGTTGGTGTGTATTTTGTTGTGTCGTTGGTGGTGGAGGTGCGTGATGTGTTTGCGCGTCTTCGTCGAGCGTGGCGAATTTGTTTGTGTGGCGCAGGCAGTGCCGGCCGCGGCTGGTGAGGCGTAGCATTGGCCGTGCGCCGCGCCAATTCGAAGGTCCCGTTAGCTTCCGGCTCTTTGGCTGTGGCAGGCGCGCGCTCTGCTGCGGCGCTGGTTTCTATGTGTGCCGGCTCTGGGCTCTGGGGCGAGTCCGTGGCCGGTGTGTCATGTGTGTCGTGTATTTGGGAAGACGTACTTGGTTTTGGTTCGTCGTTTGTAACTGTAGTCTCGTCTGTCACTGATGCTTCTGCGGGAGACGCGTCCGTCACAGTCGATTCGCTCGCAGATTCGTTGCTTGGGCCTGGAGTGGCCGTCTCTGCAGCTGTGTCCGTCCTATCTGTGGCTGTGTTTGAAATACTAGGTGGGGGGGGAGGGGGGGGGGAAGCAGCACGGGTGCCCCCACTACGGCCTTGGGTGACTTGGCGCGCTTTAAATTTCTCTCTGACGAGCAATTTTGCCCTCGTCTTTGGGAGGATTTTTCTTTCGGCTTTCCTCTCGATTTCCCTGGTGTATTTCGTGTCCTGTTTTGCCTGTTCCCTCCGCTGTTCTAGTCTCCTCCTCTCCGTACGTTCTCATAACCTTCTGCATCAGCTTCCTCTCCTCTTCAGGGTCGAGGTGTGGGAGAACATTCTGTATTAACGGGTTGTTAAGTATAGAGCCCAGTCCCTTGTGGTCCCTCCTTTCTACCGTAAAATTCGTCCCTGCTCTCGCGACGTCGTTTTCCACCGAGTCCATCATCTCCGCGCGCGGGGTGGGGGTGGCAAAGTCAAGGGCTGCCAAAGGATTGCTGAGTGCGGCCTTTGTTGGCACCGTTATACGTTTCCGGCCAACACTCAGCCCTAACGCCTGACGTGAGCGGGTATACTGGCCTGGGAGCAGTGCCTGGCGGATCTGGTCGTCTTCCAGGCCCAGACACGCAAATACCCTACTTCTCGGGGGAGCAGGGAGATACCCGGCGGCAGCTGAGGCGCTCGAACTGGACGGCAAAGCGGCCCGCGCCAACAAGAAGACGCGCCTCGCGTCGCGGCAGTGGTAACTGCAAAGACTCCCAAGGCGCTGCTCCAACTCGCCGAACACAACTACAGTTTTCTCAACGGAACACGCGTGTGTTCGCACCGGCTGCTGCTCAGCGTATGCTGAGTGTCTCCGTCGTCGTCGTGCGAATTGATGCTCGCCAGTGTGGCCGGTTGCCGAGTCCTCTAACAAGTTGGTTTGCTGACCTCTCGGCTTTTTCATAAAATGTTGTCGCTGCTTCTCTGAATCTTTGCTGCAGCGGCTCGATACCAGCGACGTGGTGGAGCTCCTCGGTAGGGATATCCTTAGGTAGATGGAGAGTAAGACTTAACGCCCTGTTTTGAATTGTTTGCAGGCGTTTTAGTTTGGTGTCGGCCGTGTTGCCCCAGACGACCGCAGCGTACTCCAGCAGCGGTCGTATGACGTCCTTATACAGAGTGAGGCCGACGTCTTCGGGTAGCGTTGTCGTGGGGCTGAGCACTGGGCAGAGCGGCCTCAATCTACCCAGTGCCTTTCCTCTGATTGCTTCTGCATGTTGCTGCCATGTGAGACGCCGGTCTAATGTGACGACTAAGTATTTGGCGGTGTGGTTCCAAGGTACTGGCACACCACACACCGAGACTGTCGGCGCGTCTTGGCGGATGGAGCGATTGGTGATGATTATCGCCTGACTCTTTTCTGCGTTGTAGGCGAGGCTCCACTTTCTTCCCCGCTCTGTGAGTTCGTCTGTGGCCGCCTGAGTGTCGTGTGGACGCGGTTCGTGCGTGGCAGGTCGGCGGTGTAGAGGGAGTAAAGCGTCGGGCCGATGTAGAGCCTTGAGGTACACCCGCAAGTATTCGGCGCTCCGTGGAAATTCCACTGGCTGCACGGACGTGAGACGTCCTTTCCTGCAGGTGGCTCTGCAGGAGCATCACGTGTGACACAGGTACCCCCATCACAAGAAGCTCGTACAGGAGACCGTCATGCCATACGGAGTCGAAGGCACGAGACACGTCCAGCAAGAGAGCGCCGAAATACTTACGTCGGTCAACGGCTCCGAACGCTTCCTCCGTCAGGCGCAGCAGCTGGTGCGTCGTCGCGTGTTCCCGACGGAACCCGACCTGCTCGTCGGGGAGAAGTCCTTCGGCGTTTACGTGGGCCAGCAGGCGGACCAGGTACAGGCGTTCAAAGATCTTGGAAGTTGCTGGGAGAAGACCGATGGGGCGGTAGTTTTGCGCAATGCGTGTGTCCTTGCCTGGCTTAAGCAAGGCGACTACCTTCAGCATGCTACTAAACAGGCTGGATACTAGCTGGAACGCAAAATCCCGTTGAATATGGCCGCAAGATGATGTGCTGCGGTGTCGGGAAGCTGCTTCAGCATCAGGTTGGTGATATTGTCAGCTCCGCCTGCTTTCTTGCGCTGAAGGGGGCGAAGCTGGAGTTGCACTTCTTCCGACGAGACAGGCAGAATCTCATCGTCCTGTGCACGTTCACGTAGGAAGGCTGGTAGGCGGTCTGCGACGAGGCGGATGTGCTCTTCGTCAATTGGTTCAGCCATTGGGGTGACATTTGCAGCGAAAGCATCAGCCAGTGCATTAGGCTTGGCGTCTGGTTCGGTAACAAACCTGTTACCCACTAGCAGAGGTGGTATGGGCTGCGTGCGGCGTAGGAAGCTTTTCATGGTCTTCCACGCCGTCCCGTCCTCGACATTTAGTTGTTCTATTTTCGCAGCCCATTCGGCGTTTCGGTGCGCTTCCACATCCGCCCTGATGTGGCGGCGCATTCGATTTAATTGTCTCTTGGTGCGCGGGTTTCTCGTGAGCTGCCATTCGCGTTGGAGGCTGATTTTGGTAGCTATGGCGTCTCGGATGCGTTGCGGGAGATAGTGAGGGAGGTTTAGTTCCTCCGCTAGACGCCTCGCGGGTGTTGCGGCCGTGGCTGCATCTGTGATGGCTTGTGACAGGTGTCGTAGTGCGGCGTCGGCGCCTTCGGCGTCGACGTCGGGGAGTGTCGTGAGGGCTTCCGAACCGTTCGCTCGGTACTCTTCCCTGTTAATGCCTCTTAGGTCGAGTCCTCTGCGTTGCAACGGTGTTGACGTCAGCGTTGAGCATGAAGATGACTGGGAAGTGCTCGGACGCGAGTGCCGTTCGAGTGCTGGGCGCCAATTGCTGCAGTATGCCTTGTAGTATAATGAAGTCCAACACGTCCTCCCGTCCGCGTGTTGGATATATGGTTGCGTCGTGAGGTCCTACTGCGACCGCGTCGTGACGCTCTATTATGCGTTGTAGCCGTCTGCCGCTGGTGTTGGTGAGGCAGCTATTCCATGCCACGTACCTTGCTTTCCAGTCGCCTCCAAGTATAAGGTATCCTTGGAGGGACAGGAGTTTGTTGGCGTTCGCGACATGTAGTTGTCCGCGCGGCGGCCTATAGACGGGACACAAGGTGATTCTGCCATGCGCAGTGTCGAGTGCGACGGCGGCTGCTTCAGTCGACGTGAGTTCTGGCACGGGAACACGATGGTGTTTGATGGAACGCCGGACGTAAACGGCCGTCCCGCCTCCTGCTGTCGGTCTGTCGTAGCGATGGCAGACGTAGTTGGCCACGCCGACTCGTACGCCAGGCTTTGGGTGAGTCAACGCGACGAGGCAGATGTCTGTGTCCTCGTCGCGCAGAAACTGCCAGAATTCGCCGTTCTGCGTTTTAGGCCATTGGCGTTGAATACGTAGATCCTCAGGCTTCTTAGGTTTTCAGGCATGTTGGGCGGTGGAGGAGGCTATGGCGAGTACTTGCTGCACTGCGGCCATCAACTCGGTCACGCGAGCCATCATTAGCTGCATCGTGTCGAGAAGACGGTCGACGCGGTCGCCATCTTGTCGGAGGCCGACATCATAGCTGTCGGTGCGGACACCATTTAGTACGTGCCCTTAGCGCTAGGATTTCACCCGGAACAAGTCCCGCCCATTCACCCCCCTCCATGCCTACCATGGAGACAAAATTTAGAGGAGTTCAAACTCCAAAGAGGGACCAAACACTCCAAATAGGAAAGTGAAAAGCAAGAAGAATAAAACTGTAAGAGATAGCAAAAAACCAGGATAGCCAGGCCACTGTAAGCAAGGAAACAGAGATATAAAGAAAGGGAAGAGGGAAAGAAGTGAGGACAGGGATGGATGAGCACGGGAGAGTTAATGCAGCCTGGAAAAGTAGAAAGGATTCAATTACTAGAAGCCTCATGTGCTCCATGCACAAACTCACAAAATAGTTATGACCCCTCTCACTGGGCAATGGGGACGGGGGATGGAGGGATGGATGCAGATATGGAAACATGATCCTGTGATGTTAAAGATAAATATATAAACTTTTTAATACCTGACTGTTAGTGGATTTGCTCCAAATATCCACTGGCCAAACTGCAAACCTGGGGTACAGAAGTCCGACTGGCCTTCCTGACAAGTCTATTTCTCATGCACCACCATCCATTGGAGCAGACAAACTATCCAACACTGTTGACACCATTACAGTGGCATACTGTATTGCCATGCTAGGTGTCAGTCATGACAATGCTATCATAGTGTACACAGCTACTCACTGCTTACTCTAGAGTCCTGCAAATAAATATTAAATTTACTAAGCATATACGAATTCTGAGATAACTCATAACATCGTTTAAAAAATGTGCATAACATAGAATCAGTCTCTTACCTAGAGTGAAACGAAATGACCGTATAGCATTTCTGTCCAGGAGATCCTATACAGAACCATTCGGCTGCCTACTGCAAGTCTTCACCAGATGATGCCACTTTGGTGATATGCATTTGAAAAAAAGGTAAAATGGTGATAATGGCAATACACAACCCAGCCCCCGAGAGGCTAGACTCTCCGACTTGGACAGGAATTGCACCCGAGACCCTGCGTACCTATCGGTCTCTCTAACCACACAGCTACAGGGACAGACATAGCCAGCTAAGGTGGCATGTTGGATGTGTTGCTGCCATTTTCAGTGACACTTGCTGTGTCACACAGACAAACCGACAGGCCCTGAAAGTAAATATTAAACCAGAGTGCAGACATAGTGCATTGGAACAGAAAAGTAACATTGAGCATATGTGAATTTAGGGATGACTCACAGAGCATTTCTGTATAGTGCATAACACTGAATTAATCTCATACCTGGTGTGCTGTGTGGAAGCTCTTGCTTTCATGGTTTATCGAAAGCACCGTTCTAAACTCATTCACTGACAGGTCCTGTAAGTAAACAGTAAATCACAATGCAGGCATTGAGTATTGGAACAGGAAAGAAATATTGGACATGCTTGAATATAAGGATGACCCATGAGGCATTTCAGTATTGTGCCTAACACAGAATTAATCTCGTACCTGGTGTGGTGTGAGGAAGCTCTTGCTGCCATGGCATACCGAAACCTTGCTGATCACACTCAGTGTCAGGCTCTGTAAGTAAACAATTAAACATTAAATCACAATGCAGGCATTGTATATTGGAACAGGGAAGTAACATTGGGCATACATGAATATAGAGATGTCTCACAAGGCATTTCAGTATTGTGCCTAACACAGAATTAATCTCGTACCTGGTGTGGTGTGAGGAAGCTCTTGCTGCCATGGCATACCGAAACCTTGCTGATCACACTCAGTGTCAGGCTCTGTAAGTAAACAATTAAACATTAAATCACAATGCAGGCATTGTATATTGGAACAGGGAAGTAACATTGGGCATACATGAATATAGAGATGTCTCACAAGGCATTTCAGTATTGTGCCTAACACAGAATTAATCTCATACCTGGTGTGGTGTGAGGAAGCTCTTGCTGCCATGGCATACCAAAAGCTTGCTGATCACACTCGGTGTCAGGCTCTGTAAGTAAACAATTAAACAATAAATTACAATGCAGGCATTGTATATTGGAACAGGGAAGTAACATTGGGCATACATGAATATAGAGATGTCTCACAAGGCATTTCAGTATTGTGTGTGACACAGAATTAATCTAATACCTGGTGTGCTATTTTGGACCTGTTGCTGCATTCGTTGACTCAAAGTTTGTTGCACATACGAACTGACAGGTACAGGATTATAAATCATTATCCATACATAGAACAGAAAAATTGCACTGGAGATGTGTGAAATAGAAGATATATCACATGCAGTGTGGTCCATTTCATGGAATTACCATCACATACCAGGTGATGCACGTTGCATGTCTCACTGCTGTGTGTGCCACTGTGTTTTCACTCAGTAATTCTAATGGTATACTTAATCTGCCATACAGAGAAAGCACGTTATTCTCCAAACATTTACTCAGTGCGGCATATTAAATTTTCATCAGTGTTATAGCAGCCTATTACTTGTGAGTCATCTGCATAGAGGATGATATCAGAGTACACAATGATACGTCATGCTTGGTTCAGTCTAAGTTCAAACTTATTTGCAGGTTCCAGCAATACTGATAGAATGACTGAGTGGAAATACAGCAGCACACCACAGCAAATAAAAAATAATTTAACTGTGCTAACCCAGGAATTGTTCACTTCACCACAAAAAAAGGCTGTGGAATGTTTATGTGAAATACACTATTTGATCAAAAAAAAATTGTCATAAAGTAATTAAAATGATATCGTGGAGTTAACAATGCAGGATACTAAGTAACAAAACAAAATCATGAACACCATAAATAATATCACTGATTAAATTCTAAAAAAATATATCTTGTGCATATTTTATTTCAGTCATCACCTAATGTATTATTTTTTGGGGTTCTCAGAAAACTAATTTCCTCAATGCTTTTAGACTACAAAAATTACTATCTGAGCCATAGTGGGAGCTGAAACATGACCCACAGGTTTTTCAGGGAGAGTGATTCAGTCACAGACTAAAACTACATGAAAAAACTCCACATCACATGAACATGAAATTTATAAATAAAATCTGAAAGGGGAAGTATGACAAAATAGTAATAATAATACTGAAGCACACATGGTAAGGTACCTGAAAGTTATTGATACTATATCATACTGTAGAAAATGTACTGAATGATAATAATGTCATGTAGCAGCCCTATCTGTCTAAAGAAGTAACACCATATGCACTACCACAATAGATTATTGCCTTCGGTGATAACCATGTGTTGTCTACCTGAAGAAGTAACTAGATATGTATTATAACCTAGATTATGGTTATCAGTTTGTATAAAGCGGTGGAATTGATAGGGCACTTTCGTCACTATCTTCATTTGTATGAGGCATGTTATGTAATGATAAAATTTTGAAGTGATTTTCATGTCAGAATGTTTATACTACATCCCAATGTAGAACTAATCACAACATATTTGGGCACATGAACATTTAAAATATTTTAATATTAAATGCAAATAGTTGCAAATTAATGGTACAGACCTTCATTCAGAAGTGTTCTCAGGATGTTGTTGGTTTCTTCTGCATTAGGAACTGCCATGGATATGCGTTTTGAGGAACTTGTCTTCTTTGTTGAAAACAGCCTCCTCTGGGGCAAAAGTTTCCTCTTGAGACTTCTTTGTGGGCTAATGAAAGAGATACCACTACTGGTGCGAACAGCACCTACATTAACCTTCAACGAAGTCACCATTTTGTTAGCCAGCTGAACTTCAGTAGCTGACATACCAGAAACAATTTCTGAAAACCTACAAATAATTTTTCTCTTCTCTTCTGCCAATGCTTCTTGGGTGCAGGAATTAGCATTTCCACTTACTTGCTTCAGAATCACTTCTCTCTCATTAATGCAAGACATATCTCCAACATCTGTAGCTACTGCATCTTGTAATTCAGAAATTTCAAAAGGATTTTGTTCTGTACTGTCTAGTTGTCAAACATTATGTATATGCTTGCACATATTTAACTTAATGCTATAATCAATACACGTGCAGGAATACCTATCAATGCACACTTTACAGTCAATGGACACTAATTTACAGTTACAGAAGATATTATTTTCTTCTACAAGGTAAACTTCATTTGGTTTTTGTGGCTGGTACTTCCCAACCTCTGCCTACCTTCCTAATTGAGTCCTTATTCATCAGAATGCTGTATTTGTGTTTTCGGCGAATGTTTTTCATTTAGAAACTTCCTGGCAGATTAAAACTGTGTGCCCGACCGAGACTCGAACTCGAGTTCGAGTCTCGGTCGGGCACACAGTTTTAATCTGCCAGGAAGTTTCATATCAGCGCACACTCCGCTGCAGAGTGAAAATCTCATTCTGGTTTTTCATTTTACTTGTTAGCTTCCCTTTCACGTTGACAATGAGCCTGTCAAACAGCTTTGCTGTTACAAGCGACATCAAAGCGGGGGTGAGTGGGCGGGACTTGTTCCGGGTGAAATCCTAGCGCTAACGATTCCTGTCTGAGTTCCCGCGCTGCTGGGAGAGGTCGATGTCCGCCACGGAATTTGTTCGGCTGGATGCGAAGCCTCGGCGGCCATGTCTCCTCCTTTTCTGGCCGTGGCTGGGCGTTGGGGCTCCACGTGGGTGCGACGTTACCGCCGAAACTCTTCGCTGCTGCGTTTCGTTTTGCGAGCCGCGAACGCCTTACGTTTGGTACATCCTCTGTAATTTGCGCCATGCTCTTCACCGCAGAGTTTGCACTTTGGAGTAAAGTCTTTGGAATGCCTGAGTATTGCTTCAAGTGCGGTGAGCAACACGCCACCGAAGTGTGTGTTAAAACAGGAGTACCTCACACAGTACTTTGTCGAGTTCCAGGCAGCGGAAGCACTGGGTGTATGCAGCTTTGTTACGAAGCACTTCTGCACACACTTCCAAGTTGCCAATGCGCTTCTATTGGAAATGCTTCCTGTTTTCCTCTGTGTTATTTGCGATCACCAGAAATAGCGGATTGCGTCCTTCAGTGCGCTGTGGTTTCATCCTAATTACTTCAACGCAGTAACCCATTTGCTCCAGGTCTTCTTTCACCTCTTCCGGTTTCATGGTGCGTGGGATGTTGCGAAATACAACCTTCAGGGTCGTCTTCCTATTGGAGCTGAAGGTGTAGAAGTTCCAACTCCGTCTGGTGCATTCCTCGCTGACCTTCATAAAGCGTTCGGCAGTTTTCACCTTAACTTTGTGAAGATCATCGCCTGACACATTGACGCTGTAGTTATCCTCGCCAATCAGCATGTTCAGTGCGTTTTGTAGCTCACGAAAGTGGCCTTAGAACTTAATTACGAGCGGCGGCGGTGCGTGACGCTGCTGCGGCGGTGGCAGTGTCAGCCCCTCGTCTTCCGAGTCGCTGAGTGCTTGGAAGGTGTTGCCAGTGCCTACTGGTGCTGCTATCGGCTGACTTGCTTTCGCGGTCTTCGTAGCAGTCGTTGTCCACTTTAGAAGCCTGCGCGCGGAGGCGAGTTTTTGTCCCGGTTTTCGTGTTTGTTTTTTTTTTTTTTTTTTGTGCACGTCCGGGCTGAGGTGTCGTCAGATTTGTGCCTCTTCCTCGAGGCACGTGACGTTGTCATTTGGGAGCCCGCCTGTGTCTGCTCCGTCTGCATCTCCTCTTCCTCGTTTGCGGTGTCGTCTCCAAGGAGTGCAGCGGCTGCGTGCGGCACGAGTCTCACGAGAATCTGGAGTGCTACGTCGTGGGGACGTCCACTTGAGTCTCCAGTGGCTGCTGCAACGATGCACAACACTCGCGCGAGATCGTAAGCGCGGTTTCACTTCCGAGGGTGATGCGATAAACGTGAGCACGGTTCGTACTGCTACCGTCGACGGTCTCTGGGGGAGGAGTACTATCAGAGACGCTCGGTAGCGCCTCTGACGGACTCGACTCGACCCCGTTAGCGTGCAGGGACGCGGCCCTGTCCGCTGGAGCAGTCGGAAGCGCATTAGCGGCCTCGGGACCGCAGCGCTCGGCGTGTGCGTCCCTCTCTCTCGGCATCGCTAACTCGAAGTCTTTTTTATTTTTTAAACTTTTATTCCTCCAACGGTAGGTGGGGCGGGCTCATGGAGGTTTTTGTGCTGGGGGATATACACAAATCGGTATATACCTTACGGCTAAGGGAAACCCCCTATAACCTCAGCTAGAGTTGGCTTGTATTCCTTGCTTTTGTGTCTTCTTTTTTGTACTTTATGGTGTTTGTAGGTGTTGCGGTAATTCCTTGCCTTCTGTGATAATTCCTATGTCTGTATGCTTCCCTGAATAGATTTTTTCTGTCGCTACTGCTGTGATATATTCAGGTGATACGGAATTCTCTGTAGGAGTTGTTTTCTTAGTCAGTCCAGAGCGTGGTGTGTATTGTGGCTTTCCGTTCGTATGGGATTTTTCCTATCGTCCTCAGCATTCTCCTGACTGCAGATTTGATCTTGTTGCATTGAGTTGTGGTTCCGCACCATGCTATCGCGCCGTATTCTAGGATCGGACGTACATACATTTTATATATGTGTAGTGCCACAGGTGTGAACTTCATGGTGGCGAATGGAACGGCGTATATATATGGCAGTGCCTCCCCCGTGTGTCAACCGATCCGTGCGGTAGCAGCAGTAGTTCGCTATATTGCTGCGAGTACCAGGCTTTAGGAACGTCTCTGATACCGTGCAAACGTCCACGTTCTGGTCCGCAAGAAATTGCTGCAACTCTGGTACATCGTGCGTGAGGTTATTGGCGTTGTAGGCAACGATGCGTAGTTCTTGTAGCTGGAGTGCTCTGTTCATGGTGGCGAGCAGTTTTTGCACCTCTCTGGGCCTGGAAGGCTCGACTGATGGTCGCCTCAACGGCGGCGGCGATGGTGGCGGGTAGTTGTGACATCGTCTTGTAGACCTCGGCGAGGGAGGCAGTGATTTGCGTGAGCAGGGCGTAGATTCCTTGCAGGTCCGGCTGGAGAGGCTGGGAAGCTGCTGGAAGCGGTTGTTCGTGTCGGCGTTGTGGCGCTGCAGCTCTTGGAGAGGCTGCCGGAGTGGTTGCTTGCTGCGTTGACGGTTTTAGAGCGACCGCAACTGTGAGGTCAGCTCGTATCTAGGCCGCCCGACGTTCCATTAGCGTGGGCCAAGCCTGGGCATGAGTGGGCTGTGGAGGCGGTGGTGGCTGTTGGCGGCGTCTACCGGCAGTAGGAGTCTTCTTCGGTGGAACAGGAGGCAGGCGACGCTGGCGTCTACTCTCCTCCTTGTGTTTAGCGCAGGATCTGAAGTTGGCGGGATGAGGTCCGCCGCAAAGTCCACATGTAGGAGGCTGTTCTCTGGTCTTGGTTTAGGTTCTGCTGTCGTGTGGGCCGCCGCATTTAACGCAGACCCAGTCCATAGTGCACAGGCGTCCTACGTGACGGAAACCTTGGCACCTGTAACAATGAACAGGGCCGCGCGTCCTCCGCAATCTCTCGACGGTGATAGAATGAGCGTAGAATCGGTCGAGCTTGAAGATATTGCGATGTGCTGGAATATCGGGTTGTATAATGACGCGATGTCCAGTATGCTGGTTTGTACCAGGCATGCGACGGTGTTCAACGAGTGAGGCAGCGAACCCACGGTCCCGCAGCTCTTCTTTAACATCTTCATGCGTCAACGACATGGGTATGCCCTTGACGAGCATCTTGAGGACCGGTGGACGAACGGCCAGGAACGTATACATGGCGATGCCCGACCGCCCGAGCTCGTCGACTGTGAGCGTGTAGTCCTCTGTAGACGACAACTGCAGTTTCAGGGTGTCGCCTCCCAGCTGCTTCACCGTGAATGGCTGTTTGCAGTGTGTCTTCAACCATGTGTATTTATAGTATTCCTTGAAACGTAAGACGATTGGTGGTACCTTCCGATGTGGGGCCGACGGCGGAGCCTGTGGGCGGTCCTGCGAAGACAGCTGTCGGTCATCCGTTGGGGGGCGGGGCCTCTTCTCCAGCACGTTGTTGTGCCGCACGGCGCTGCTGCTGATCCGCCAGGGACGCTGCGGCTTCGTCGAGCGTCGCTCCCTCCCCCTGGAGAGGCTGGTAGCGGTTAGAAACATCTAGTTCTCTAGCAACGATTCTCTGTGGCCGAGCTTGTTTCTTTAAGGGCGGCTGTACGAAACCGTCGGCGGTCGCTTCGTGTCGAACTCGCCGCGATCGCGCATCTGGACGGCGTCAAACTCGTCTGTGTTGCGATGTCTTCTCGACGGTATCGGTGACGGATGCGTCGCCGGAGTCCGTGTAGTAACCCATCTCTTCGTCCAGGGGCATCTCCGCGGCGAGGGTACTAATACTTCCCCCCACCGCGGGTCCGGTCGTCATAGGTGTGTCTGCTGATGGCGGGGCAAGCCCCACCGAACCGCGGCCGGCCGACACGAGATCGCTCGCTTCACACGCGCGCGTAGATTCTCCTTCCGTCACGTGCGACATCTCAGTCGCGAATGCCGCGGTTGCTCTCCGTTCACTTTCTTAAGGCCATCTTAAAGCTATTTTATGCAGGGTTTACTGGAAAGAATTCCCTGCTTCTTCTGGGGTTTATTGAGGTAGGATTTGGTCTTTTTTATTTTTTTTGTGTCATGTATGTGTGTGTGTGGGACGGGGGTGTGACTGGCTTTTGCGTTGCGGATTTTTGATTTTAACTTCTGGAGCGGTTTGCTTCAGAGCCTTTTTAGGCTGGGAGAGGTTATTTTCAGTCTTGTTGCTGCGTCATCGGTCAAGTAGTGCGATGGGTCTTCTGTACTTGTCTCTTGCGGGTTGTGGTTCTGTGAGTTCTCGGATGAGTGGATTGTCTGCGTCGTGGATTCGGTCATAAAATCTTTTGGCTTGTTCTTTATGTCGCTGGAGTACCTCCTGTTCTGCTGCGTCTTGTAAGATTCGGTGCGGAAATTGTGGGTGAACATGACAGACCCGTCGGAGTATTTTGTTCTGTAGTGATTGGAGTCGTTGGATGTGTGTTCTGGCAGCACATTCCCACACTTCGCATGCATAGTCCATTATAGGCCTTATGTACATTCGAAAAATCAGCAGGCCGCTTTCGATGGACAATCTGAAGCCTCATTGACGAGCGGGTGGAGTGCTCCTATTCGCTGATTGATCTTGGCACGAACATATTCTATTTGTAGCTTCCAAGTGAGACTTTTATCGAGGAATACGCCGAGATATGTTGCGGATGTGTCCCATGGCAGCTAGGTGTTGTACAGGCGGAGGTGGCGGACAGGCATGGTTTTCTTTCTTGTCAAGATTACTGCTTGTATCTTGGTTGTATTGAAGGTTATTCTCCACTTCGCAGCCCATTGTTAAAGTGCGTTGAGCGCGCTCTGCAGACGTGGTACAAGAACTTCTCGCCATCGACTTCTTGTGAAAATCATAGTATCATCAGCGTATATTGCTTTCTCACCTCTTGGCTGCGATGGTATGTCTGTTGTAAAGAGCGAATACAGGATGGATCCAAGGACCGAGCCTTGTGGTACCCCGGCGTTGATTCGTCGTGCTGTCGACAGTGCATCGTCGATCTGGACAGCGAAAGTACGATCTTGAAGGTATGAGGCGAGTAGGCGAATGTATGGCTTCGGGAAGTGCATGTGATGGAGTTTCCAGATTAACCCTTCAAGCCAGACGGTGTCGAATGCTTTGGAGGCATCTAATAGAACTGCGCCGCAAAATTCTTTTCTGTTGAATGCTTCTGTGATTTAGTGGACGACTCTGAGTATTTGCTGTGTTGTACTATGGCCTCTGCGAAAACCGAACTGTTCCGGTGATAAAGCTTCGTAGCTGGAGATGATATTTCGTAATCTTGCGAGAACTAGGCGTTCAAAGAGTTTGCTGACGTGTAGAATAAGCTGATTGGTCTGTAGTTCTTTGGATGATGTCGATCTTTACCAGGTTTTTGTACTGCAACGACTATGTAATGTTTCCACTGAGATGGATATGTAGCTATAGTCAGAATCCAGTTTAAGATGGCTGCAAGACGTACTATCGCTGTCCATGGGAGTTGCTTCAATACACGACCTTGTATATCGTCAACGCCGGGAGCTTTATTTGGTGGTAACATCCTGATTCCTGCCTGGTCTTCTCTCGCACTGCTAGGCGGTATGTGATGTTCCTCTTCATCCTCCTCGTCAGGCGCTTTTAGTAGTTCGTCTGCCTCTTGTTCGATTCTTTCGACACGTTGGGGCTCGACCCTGTCATTTTGCGGCTGGAAATTTGTTTCGAATGTGTCGGTGAGCATGTCCGCTTTGTCCTCAGGGCAGTATGCAGTTCTGTCTTGCGTCTGAAGTGGCGGTATCGTCGTCCTGCTGTTGGTAAAGAACTTTATCATATGCCAGTGCATGGGCTCTGGGGTAAAGGCTCGAAGTTTTGCTGGCCACTGCTGATTTCTATGAGCGATGAGAGCGGCTTTGATGTCTCGTAACTGGTTTGTTTGTCTCTTGATATGCGGATCGCGTGTAAGTCGCCATTCTCGACATAGTCTGTTGCGTCGTCGAATGGAGTCAAGTATGTCTTGCGGCAGTCTTGGCGTCGGTAAATGCGGCGGCTTTGGTGGTGGTGTGGAGAGGTAACGAGTCGGTAAATGCAGTGATTGATTCTTCTGTAATGTCGTCTTCGTCCTGTAATACGTCGATGGAGACGAAATGAATTCCAGATTTAGGCGGCCTGGGTGATGTTCTGGCGTGCCATGAAGGTGAAAGATGACGGGCAGGTGATTCGAGTTTAATGCGTGTACAACTTCAGCAGTGATGAAATGGGGGATGGCTTTTGTGATGGATCTCTATGATATCTGGTCGTCCGCGGGATGGATAACATGGCGGCTCTTCAGGGCCACAAACGTATGCAGTTGCTTGGAGGAGGAGGCGGCCGCTCATATTAGTGACAAGAGAATTCCAGGCTGCATGTATAGAATTTAAGTCACCAGCTATAAAAAAATCGTCCAGGTGTTCGTAACAATGTTCTTGCGTCATCAAGGTCAAGGAGCTGACGTGGGCTTCGATAAACGGCGATGAACGTGATTGGTCTATTCTTCGTCTCGGCAACAACTGCAGTCGGTTCTATGTGGCGCGTGATTGGTGGATGAGTTTCATGATGTGGAATGGATCGGCGAATGAAAACAGCGGTGCCGCCGCCGTGCGTTTGTCTGTCTGTTCTATAACATCGATAATTTGGAATATTAGAGCGGATTCCAAGCTTCAAAAATGTTTCGTTCACGAGGCAAATGTCGATATTGTAGTCAATAGTAAATTGCTGCAGCTCAGGCACGTCGTGAGTCAATTTGTCTGCACTGTATGTCACGATACGTAAATCGTCTAATCTCGGCGCTCAAAGCACTCTGCTGCATACATACGTCTCTTGATGCGGGTAGCGCTCTGCTTATCGTCGCCTCGATAGTGGCGACGACGGTCTGCGGAAGCTGCGCAAGCGTTCTACTCACCTCCGCGAGCGTCGACGCGATCTGTGCGAGTAGAACGTGGATGTCAGGCTGTTCTGTTCTCGGTGGTGGCGGCGATTTCGATGCAGTTGTCGGCTGCTGTGTATAGGCGGGCGGCACAGTTTGTCGCTGTGACGCCGGAATTGATATCGATGCATTCGGCTGGAGGCCCTGTTTGAGAGCTTCCGCTGCCGTGAGTTCCGCACGCAGTCTATTCGCGCGTTGCTGCATGGGCGTGGGCCAGCTGTTCTGGTCCACGATCGGCGCTGGTGGAGTCGGCGGCGGTCGTTGTCGGCGCGTTGGTGGCTTCATAGGTGGTAGTCCTCGGAATCGTCTGCTTGCCTCCTAGTGCTTGGGGCATGTGCGGTAATTGGCTGCGTGAGCCCCGCCACATAGTCCGCACGTCGGTGCTTCTTCTTTCGACATCTTCCATTCGCGACTGTCGTGTCTGCGCCGCATTTGACACAGACGGGTGGCATCGTGCAGTAACGGGTAACGTGGTTCAACCCCTGGCATCTGTAACACTGGATGTTCCCGCGCGATCTTCTTAGCCGCTTGACCTTTATGGATAGGTCGTACAGTCTGGTCAGCTGGAATATGCCGCGATGTTGTGGCGTGTCCGGCAAGATAACTACTCTGTGGCCCGTCGGTTGATTCGTGCCTCGCATTCGGTAGTGGTCAACGATCGTAGCGACGAATCCAAGGTCTTCCAGCTCTTCCTTGACTTCAGCATCCGTCACTGTAGATGGTATGCCTTTGATTAACGCCTCGATGACCGGTGGACGTACCGCCGGAGTCGTGAACATCGGTATTCTTCTCCTAGTTTTCCCACGACGGTGGCGTAGTCTTCTCTAGTATTTAATAACAGTTTAAGCGTTTCACCGCCCGTCTGCCTGACGGTGAAACACGCCTTACAGTTCGCCTCCAACCAGGTATGGAGCGTTTTATACGACTCTTTGTATCTCAGTGTGATTGCTGGAATCTGTGCCTCAGCTTGCTGTTCAGCCTCCATTTGCACGTCATTGCTGCTACCAGCGGGCGTATTCAGCAGCCGCTGTTGCTCCTCTCGTTGCCGCTGTTTCTCAGTCAAATCTTCGCTCTCGGCGTCCAGTGTCACCCCCGTCCCTTGTAGGGTCTGGTAACGGATATATCGAGCTCTCGTGCCACGAAGCCGCGCCTGTTTTTTGCGTGGCGGTAGCTGGAACTCAGATGCAGCTGTGTTGCCTTGTTCGCATCGGCCGGCCGGAGAGAGGCTACGGTCTCCTCTTCTGTGCATTTTGCCATCTCTCGAGGCTTCAGGAGCTTGGGCAGGTTCATCTTCAGGTGGCAGGTCCGGAGTGCAGTCCATCTCGTGGTCCTGAGGCAGCTTCGACGCGAGGGTACTAATACTTCCCCTCGCGCCGGGTCGGGTCGTCATAGATGGCGGGGCGGCCGACGAAGTAATCCCCGCCGAACCGCGTCCGGCCGGCACGGGCGTTCCTGTCACACGTGTACCAGTCTCGCGAGCGCGGAGTCGCACGTCCTCTCCCTCTGGCATCACGATCTGGACTTCCCGCGGTTCCTCAACTTCCGCTTTGCTCCAGGCTGATCTGCGGCAGCTGGGTTGTGTAAGGTTTGCTCAGGAGCATTTCCTACTTCTCCCTGGGGGTTGGATTTGCGCGTAACATCTTTATTTCCTTGTGTGTCTTGGGGGTGGGCGGGCTCGAACTATCTCTTGTCTTTGGTGCAGATTCCGTCTTATTTCGGATTATATTACCGTTCCAGCATGGCAGTGGGTCGCGCATAGCGTTCCCTTGGCTGATGCGGCGCTCCAAGGTTTCGTATCAGGGGTTTGGCGGAAGTTCCAGTCCTGGTGTAGAATCTTCGTGCTATCTGTTGATGTCGTTGTGGCACTTCCAGTTCATCTGCAGCTTCATGGATGTACCGGTCCGGGAACTGCGGGGGAACGTGGAAAACACGACGAAGTACCTTACTTTGTAGCGATTGAAGGCGCTGAAGATGTGGCTTTGGCGTGTTGCCCCATACCTCGCTGCGTAGTCAAAAATGGGGCGGATGTACATTCTGAATATCAGTAGACCGTTTGCTATCGAGAGGTCCGATCCTTCGTTTATGAAGGGGAAAAGGGCCCCTATCCTTTGAGACACTTTGGCGCGGATGTCGTCGACGTGGAGCTTCCATGTAAGCTGCTTGTCCATGGTCACTCCGAGGTATTTAACGCAATCCTTCCACTGCAGTTCGGTTCCATAGGTTGCTCGCCAGCGCTCCGTCCACCTTCTTAAGGCTAACTTATAGCTATATTGTGCAGGATTTACTTTTTAAGCATTGCCTGCTGCTTCTAGGGTGAGCGTGTAGGGTTTGTACTTCTTTATTTTATGTGTATCTGTGTGTGTGTGTGTGTGTGTGTGTGTGTGTGTGTGTGTGTGTGTGTGTGTGTGGGACGAGGGTTAACTTCATTGCTTTTTGCGGTACGGAGTTTGTTTGGTCTTCAATAGCTAGTTTCTTCTGAACCTTTTATGGCTGCAGTAGTTCGTCTTCTTGCTACGTCATTTTATCTGTCCAGTAGTGCGATTGGTCTTCTGTATCGGTCTCTTGGGTTCTGTGTTGCTCCTAGTGCTCGTATGAGTGGATTGTCGGCGTCTTGCGTCTTGTTGTAGAATCGTCTTGCAAGTTCTTTATGTCTCTGCATTACTTCGAGTTGTTCTGCTGCGTCCTGTAGGTAGCGGTGTGGAAACTGCGAGTGTACGTGGAAAATGCGTCCTAGAATCTTGTTTTGTAGAGACTGAAGTCGTTGTATGTGCGTCCTGGCTGCACATCCCTGGACTTCACAGGTGTAGTCCATAAGAGGCCTGATGTACATTCTGAAGATTAGTAGTCCGTTTTCGACTGAAAGATCGGAACCTTCATTAATGAGAGGGTACAAGGCCCCTACCCTCTGGTGTACTTTCGCGCGTACGTCTTCTATATGGAGTCTCCATGTTAGTCGTTTGTCCAAGATGACTCCCAGTTATCTTGCGGAGACGTCCCATGGTAGTTCGATGTCGTAAAGTCGGAGATGACGTGCAGGCATGGTCTTGCGTCGGGTGAATATGACGGCTTGAGTCTTGGTCGGATTGAAGCTGATGCGCCACTTGGCAGCCCATTGCTCAATGGCGTTAAGAGAACTCTGAAGGCGTGGCACGAGGACTTCTCTCCATCGGCTTCTCGTGGAGATCATTGTGTCGTCGGCATAGATGGCTTTTTCCTCCCGCAGTTACGATGGGATGTCAGAGGTGGAGATCGAGTACAGGACTGGCCCAAGGACAGATCCTTGCGGCACTCCGGCGTTGATATGGCCAGCTGCTGATAGTAAGTTGTCGATCCGGACAGCGAAGGTGCGATTCTTCGGGTAGGAGGCTAGTTGTCGGATGTATGGCTTCGGAAATTGCAATCTGTTGAGCTTCCGTATGAGGCCTTTGTTCCAGACAGTGTCAAAGGCTTTAGTGACGTCCAGCAGTAATGCGCCGCAGAATTCCTTCTTGTTAAAGGCTTCTTTGATTTACTCGACGGCTCGAAGTATCTGCTGCGTCGTACTGTGTCCGCTGCGCAAACCAAACTGTTCTTGAGGTAGCACTTCATTCCTGTTGATGATATTCTGTAGTCTTGCTAGAAGAATCCGTTCAAACAGCTTGCTGATGTGTGGCAGGAGGCTTATAGGTCGATAGCTCTGGGGGTGGTGACGATCCTTTCCCGGTTTAGGTACTGCAACAGCGATTGAATGTTTCCATTGTGAGGGGTATACGGCGGTGGTAATGATTCGCCGGCCTACGGTCGTAGGTTCGAGTCCTGCCTCGGGCATGGATGTGTGTGATGTTCTTAGGTTAGTTAGGTTTAAGTAGTTCTAAGTTCTAGGGGACTGATGACCACAGCAGTTACGTCCCATAGTGCTCAGAACCATTTTTTTGGTAATGATCGAGTTGAATATGGCGGCGAGTCGCACGATTGCTGTCCAGAGCAGTTGCTTCAATACACGTCCCTGAATGTCGTCTGCGCTGGGTGCTTTGTTCGAAGGTAATGCCCGGATGCCAGCCTGTAGTTCTTCTGCGCTGATAGGCGGAATATGGTCGTCTTCTGCGTCCACGTCTTCGTCGTCGGGTTCTTGAAGTATGGCGTCTACTTGCGCTCGCGAGCGCACCGTTCCGCATTGTCTAAACTACTAGCTTGGGTTGAGGGAAGGTAGTGTTTACCCTAAGGCATTTACTACTAAGACATGTGTACGGTAGAAGGAACGTCAGGTGGAGGAAATGGTCATCTTTATTTGCGGCTTTTGATTCAAATTGATTTGTTCATCTGTGGGTTGGGCACTGCCAGGTGCATTACCTGTTGAACAGTGCTACAGGTCTATGGTACGTGTCCCGGACGTCAAACGGGACTCCGATGTTCCGGATGAGAGGGTTTTCTGAGACCCCAGCTTTTTGATACAACCTTCTGGCTTTGAAAGCGGCGAAGGACTTCAGGTTCTTGCAGAGCGTCGTGGACGTACCGCGACGGGAACTGCGGATGCACGTGTAGAACTCGTCGTAAGGCCTTGTTTTCCAGCGCTTGTAAACGTTGAATGTGTCTGCTGGCAGCATTGCCCCAGGCGACGCAGGCATAGTCCATGATCGGCCGGACGAAGAGCCTGTAGATGAGGAGGCCGTTGGCAACTGATAGTGAGGAGCCTTCCCCCCCTGCGGGTCCGGGGATTAGAATAGGCCCGAGGTATTCCTGCCTGTCGTAAGAGGCGACTAAAAGGAGTCCCACCCCCTCAAGGGGGTCGTTAGCGCCTGCGTCCGGAGACGGACGGTTCCACGACCTCTATTAGCGGTCATTTTGCTTTTTCACTTCTCGTTTCTTCCTTCCTTTGGTTGGTTCCTTTCTTTGCTCTTTTCCACCTCACTGTCTTCCTTACTCTTTCCTTGTCTTCTTCTCCTTGCCTTCTCCTTGCCTTCTTCTCCTTGCCTTCTCATTACCTTCTTCTCCTTGCCTTCTCATTACCTTCTTCTCCTTGCCTTCTCATTACCTTCTTCTCCTTGCCTTCTCATTACCTTCTTCTCCTTGCCTTCTCATTACCTTCTTCTCCTTGCCTTCTGTGGTCTCCGCCTCGGCGTTTGAGACAGTCTGTCCTCTCTCTCCTTCTCTCTCCTCCTTTTCCTCTTCTTCCTTCCTACCTGTGCGTGCCTGAAGGCCGACCCACGCGTTCGCACGCGTAGCCGGTGACGGGGTAACGCGTAATTCCACGCCCTGGGTAGACATGTAAGGCACTCGCGTACCCCCTGGTAAAGGCCAGGCCCGGGGAGGGGTGATTGCCTGAGCTGATACCTTCTGACCATGCCGATTGGTCCCTCCGTCTGGTTCTCGGGAGGTGTGACCTGAGGTGTAAACATTCACCTAAGGCGGGAGTGCCCTCTGAGAGGGTCCCCACAAGGAAGGAGCGCGCCATCGGAGACGCTGGCAATCATGGGGGATTCCTCCGCAATGGATTTCACTCCATCTGTCTCGACTTCTGCCCAAAAACGGAAACGTGACCAGCCATCAGTGACAAAAGTACTACCGCCTGCCCCACAGTTCCTCGTCGTTTCTCGATCTGAGGACGGAAAGGATTTTTCCTCTGTCGACCCTTTCGTTATCCAGAAGGGTGTAGATGCCATAGCCGGATCTGTCAAATCTTGTACCAGGTTGCGTAACGGTACCTTATAACTAGAAACTGAGAGCGCCTTTCAGGCACAAAAACTGCTTCGGGCCACACTCCTGTACACGTTCCCTGTGCGGGTGGAGGCTCACCGAACTTTGAATTCGTCTCGTTGTGTGGTCTATACTAGCTCCCTCGACGGACTGACTGACGAGGAGATTCAATCTTTCCTCGCTGAGCAGGGCGTGACGGCTGTCCATAGGGTCATGAAAAAGGTCAACAATGACCTTGTACCGACCCGGACACTTTTCTTGACCTTCGATAGTGTTAAGCTGCCATCGCGCATCAAGGCGGGCTACGAGGTTATTTCTGTTCGCCCCTATGTCCCGACACCTACGCGCTGTTACCAGTGTCAGCGTTTCAATCACACTCGACAGTCTTGTTCCAATGCGGCTAAATGTGTCACTTGTGGCAGGGATGCCCATGAGGGTGACTGTCCACCTCCGTCTCCTCGTTGTGTGAACTGTAAGGGTGACCATGCAGCATCCTCCCGCGACCGTCCCGTCTATAAGGAAGAACGCTGTATCCAAGAAATTTGGGTCAAAGAGAAAGTGTCCACCTCGGCTGCTCGCAAGCTATTGGCTAGTAGGAAGCCCACGCTGCTCCCAGCGGGGAAATACAGTACTGTCCTCGCCTCTCCTCGGACTACCAGGGAGGTGGCAACCCAGACATGCGATCTGACCTTCAGCACCACGGTCGTCCGTTCGGCCAGTGCTAAGATCGCCCGGTCGACGTCTCCTCTTCCTCCCGTCACCCCACAGACACAAGCACCTTCATCAGCTTCTGCCAGGACGAAGACCCAGAAGTCAGATGCACGGGCCTTTAAGAAGGAACCGTCCCGTGCGGACTTACTACGTACCTCGACCTCCCAGCCTTCGACCGGTACTTCCACCAAACGTCCTTCCAAGAAGGCTCCTAGGAAGCACAGTTCTCCTTCTCCGCCACGGCGCATTTCTTCTCCTGCGCCACCCAGCGGTTGCCGCCCCAGGCCGTCATCCGTTTCGCCTGGCCACACCGCTGGTAGCCGAACATCTGGCCGTTCACCGGCGGAGGAAGCTCCCCCTCCCGGCCATCTTCCCAAGATGGCCGATGAACCTATAGACCCAATGGACGAAGACTGTCTGCCTACTGATAGCGGCGGCAGTGCTCGCTCGAAGCCAGGCCCTCCGCGGCCTTCGAGGTGACCCCTTCTTTTATCTTCCTTTTCTTACGATGGCACTTATTCACTGGAATATTCGCAGCATTCGCTCCTATCGAGAGGACTTGAAGTTGCTGCTCCGCTTGCACCGTCCGCTCGTCGTAGCCCTCCAAGAAACGAAGCTCCGCCCATGCAATCAAATTGCCTTGGCACACTACACCTCTGTGCGTTTTGACCTACCCCCTGTGGTAGGTATCCCGGCTCATGGAGGGGTTATGTTGCTGGTCCGGGATGATATTTACTATGATCCCATCACGTTGCACACCGGCCTGCAGGCAGTTGCCATCCGCATTACTCTCCCCACTTTTACATTTTCCATTTGTACCGTTTACACTCCATCGTCATCTGCTGTTACCAGGGCAGACATGATGCAACTTATTGCTCAGCTACCTGCACCATTTTTGTTAACTGGAGACTTCAATGCCCACCATCCCCTTTGGGGCTCTCCAGCAACCTGCCCGAGGGGCTCCCTGTTAGCAGACCTTTTCAACCAGCTCAACCTTGTCTGCCTCAATACTGGCGCCCCTACTTTTCTTTCGGACACATCTCACACCTATTCCCATTTAGACCTTCCTATATGTACTCCCCAACTTGCACGCCGGTTTGAGTGGTATGCACTTTCTGATACATATTCGAGCGACCACTTCCCGTGTGTTATCCATCTCCTGCAGCATACCCCCTCTCCATGCTCCTCTAGTTGGACCATCTCCAAGGCAGACTGGGGGCTCTTCTCTTCCAGGGCGACCTTTCAGGATCAAACCTTCACAAGCTGCGATCGTCAGGTCGCACACCTCACGGAAGTCATTCTCGCTGCTGCTGAATATTCCATCCCTCACCCTACTTCTTCTCCACGTCGCGTACCGGTCCCCTGGTGGACTGCAGCATGTAGAGACGCTTTACGTGCTCGTCGACGTGCTTTACGCACTTTTAAACGCCACCCTACACTGGCGAATTGTATCAATTATAAACGATTACGTGCTCAGTGTCGTCGTATTATTAAAGAAAGCAAGAAAGCCAGCTGGGCTGCTTTCACAAGCACCTTCAACAGTTTTACTCCTCCTCCTGTTGTCTGGGGTGGCCTGCGCCGGCTATCTGGCACTAAGGTCCACTCACCAGTTTCTGGCTTGACGGTCGCGAATGACGTCCTTGTGGCCCCTGAGGATGTCTCCAATGCCTTCGGCCGCTTTTTCGCCGAGGTTTCGAGCTCCGCTCATTACCACCCTGCCTTCCTCCCCCGCAAACAGGCAGAGGAGGCTAGGCCACCTAACTTCCGCTCCTCGAATCGTGAAAGTTATAATGCCCCATTCACCATGCGGGAACTCGAAAACGCACTTGGCCGATCACGGTCCTCCGCTCCAGGGCCTGATTCTATTCATATTCAGATGCTGAAGAACCTTTCTCCTGAGGTTAAAGGTTTTCTTCTTCGTACTTACAATCGCATCTGGATTGAGTGACATGTTCCCGCATGCTGGCGCGAGTCTATTGTTGTCCCGATTCCTAAGCCGGGGAAGGACAAGCACTTGCCTTCCAGTTATCGACCCATCTCGCTTACCAGCTGTGTCTGTAAAGTGATGGAGCGAATGGTTAACTCTAGATTGGTTTGGCTGCTCGAGTCTCGACGCATACTTACCAATGTACAATGTGGATTTCGTAGGCGCCGCTCTGCTGTTGACCATCTGGTTACCTTGTCGACCTTCATTATGAATAACTTCTTGCGGAAGCGCCCGACCGCGGCTGTGTTCTTTGATTTGGAGAAGGCTTACGACACCTGTTGGAGGGCGGGCATTCTCCGCACCATGCATACTTGGGGCCTTCGCGGTCGCCTCCCTCTTTTTATTCGTTCTTTTTTAATGGATCGACGGTTCAGGGTACGTGTGGGTTCTGTCCTGTCAGACACCTTTTGCCAGGAGAATTGGGTGCCACAGGGCTCAGTTTTGAGCGTCGCTCTCTTCGCCATCGCGATCAATCCAATAATGGATTGCCTCCCAGCTGATGTATCAGGCTCCCTTTTCGTGGACGATTTTACCATCTATTGCAGCGCGCAGTGTACACGTGTCCTGGAGCGCTGTCTTCAGCGTTCTCTTGACTGTATTTACGCCTGGAGTGTCGCCAATGGCTTCCGTTTTTCTGCCGAGAAGACGGTCTGTATTAACTTCTGGCGCTACAAAGAGTTTCTCCCACCGTCCTTACGACTCGGTCCCGTTGCTCTCCCAATCGTGGAGACAACAAAATTTTTAGGTCTTACATTTGACAGGAAACTTAGCTGGTCTCCACATGTATCATATTTGGCTGCCCGTTGTACCCGTTCTTTAAATGTCCTCCGTGTTCTCAGTGGTATGTCGTGGGGAGCGGATCGAACCGTCCTGTTTCTCCTATATCGGTCGATCGTCCGCTCCAAGCTGGATTATGGGAGCTTCGTATACTCCTCTGCACGGCCATCCATCTTACGCCGCCTCAACTCCATACAACATCGGGGTTTACGACTTGCGATCGGAGCGTTTTATACTAGTCCCGTAGAGAGTCTTCATGCTGACGCTGGCGAATTGCCACTCACCTACCGGCGCGATATACTGCTTTGTCGGTATGGCTGTCGGCTACTGCCAATGCCCGACCCACCCGTCTTATCGCTCTTTTTTTGGCGACTCTCTCGACCGTCAATACGGGTTGTATGTCTCTGCCCTGCTACCCCCTGGAGTTCGCTTTCGTCGCCTCCTTCAACACCTTAATTTTTCACTCCCTGCAACCTTTCGAGTGGGCGAGAGCCACACGCCACCTTGGCTCCAGGCTAAGGTCCGCGTTCACCTTGACCTCAGCTCGCTCCCAAAAGAGGTTACCCCCGGTTCGGTCTACCACTCCCGTTTTGTTGAACTTCGTTCAAAGTTCATCAATCGGACCTTCATTTATACAGATGGCTCAAAGACAAATGACGGGGTCGGGTGTTCTTTTATTGTCGGGGCACAAAGTTTCAAATACCGGCTCCATGGCCATTGTTCGGTCTTCACAGCTGAGCTCTTTGCCCTCTACCAGGCTGTTCTTTACATCTGCCGCCACCGACATTCTGCTTATGTCATCTGCTCCGATTCCCTGAGCGCCATCCAGAGCCTCAGTCATCCGTATCCGGTTCACCCTTTCGTGCACCGGATCCAACGCTCTCTTCAGCAGCTGGTGGACGTCGGTTCTCCGGTTAGCTTTATGTGGGTCCCTGGCCATGTCGGTATCCCTGGGAACGAAGCTGCAGATGCCGCGGCCAAGGCTGCGGTCCTCCAGCCTCGGACAGCTTCTTGTTGTGTCCCTTCCTCAGACTGTAGTAGGGTCATTTGTCGACGCATTTTATCGCTGTGGCATGCCGATTGGGCTGCACTTACAGACAACAAGCTTCGGGCCTTGAAACCTCTTCCCGCGGCTTGGACGTCCTCCTCCCGCCCTTCTCGGCGGGAGGAGGTCGTTTTGGCCCGGTTACGCATTGGACACTGCCGGTTCAGCCATCGCCATCTGCTGACGGCTGCGCCGGCGCCGTTCTGGCCATGTGGGCAATTGCTGACGGTCCGCCACATTTTAATGTCCTGTCCGGATTTCAACACACTGCGTCTCGATCTTAACCTGCCATGTACTTTAGATGCCATTTTAGCAGATGACCCACGAGCAGCTGCTCGTGTCCTTCGTTTTATCAATTTGACACACCTCTCTAAGGACGTTTGATGATGCTGTTTTTTAATCCTCTGCCTATCAGTCTGTCTTTTATCGTGTTTTCCCTTTTAGTTGTTGTTTTAAACTTGTGCCTCGCGGTGCATTCTTAACGTAGTAAGGGCGCTAATGACCATTGAAGTTGTGCGCCCTAAAACCACAAAAAAAAAAAAAAAAAAAAAAGTGAGGAGCCTTCGTTCAGCAGCGTATAAAGTGCTCCCAGGCGGTGGTCCACTTTCCTGCGAGTGGCCGTGACGTGCTGTTGCCAGATCAACTGGCGATCCAGCACTACTCCAAGTTGCGGAAGGCAGCCACGCGACGTCTTCCCCAAATAATCGAACTTGCGGCACTTGAGGCGGTCGTCGTCTCGTAAAAATAACTGCTTGGCTCTTTCGAGCGTTGAAACGGATCCTCCACTTGCGAGACCAGTCTTCAAGGTCAGAGCAGGCATCCTGAAGTCGGCGGTGCATGGCCTGAGGCCAGTGGCTGCGCGTGTAGATGGCGGTGTCATCAGCATACACAGCTTTCCACTCCCTGATGGAGGTGGGGATGTCCGACGTGAAGAGACAGTATAGTATCGGCCCAAGGACGGATCCTTGAGGTACTCCAGCGCCGATGTGCCGGACAGTCTAGCAGGAGGTGGCAACTCGAACAGCGAATGTCCTGCCTCGGAGATAGGATGCGAGCAGCTGAACCATGGAACGGGGAAAACCGTGTTGCTTCAGTTTCCACAGGAGCCCCTAATGCCAGACACTGTCGAACGCCTTGGAAATAATACTGCTCCACAGTATTCCCTGTTGTTGAAGGCAAGTGTTATTTCTTCAACTACGCGGATCACCTGTTGTTTGATGGAGTGGCCTCTTCTGAACGCGAATTGCTCTGGCGGGAGTATCCTCCGTTGGTCCATGATGGTGCGGAGTCTTTGGAGCAGCAGCCTTTCAAACACTTTGCTGATGTGTGGGAGCAGGCCATTCGGTCGATAGTTGGCCGGTTCCCTTCTGTTCTTCCCCGGTTTTGGGAATGGGGATAACCGTGGCTCTGTTCCATTCCACAGGATACGTCAGCGTCCGGAAGATGGTATTGAAGACTGCAGCCAGCCAGATATAGGTCGCCGGAGGAAGTTCCTTCAGGGCTTTATTAGGAATATCGTCTGCCCCTGGTGCCTTAGTGTTGTTCAGGCCAGCGATGCACGTCCGAACTTCGTCCGTCATGACGGGCGGAATCGGATCCTCGTCTGCAGCAGCAGGTTGGTCCAGGTATTGTTGGACTTCCCCTTCCACGCGCTGAACGTGAGCGTCATCAATCGGGTCGTTCACGGGGACGAAGTTGGCTTCAAAGACATCGGCGATGGCGTTGGCCTTGTCCTCACGTGTGTAGACGATTCCTGCCGGGGCTTCCAACGGAGGAATGGTCGTCCGACGTTTCGTGAAGAATCGAACCGTGTCCCAGTGAGTGGCATCCGGTGTAAAGGCCTCGAGTCTCGTGGCCCAATGCTGGTTCCTGTGGGCAATGAGGGCGGCCTTGATGTCGCGCCGAAGTTGGTTGACGCGCCTCTTGAGGTCTGCATCTCTGGTTACTCGCCAGTCTTTACAGAGACGAATGCGGAGGCGTATGAGATCCAGGATGTTTTGTGGTAATCCCGGTCGAGGTGGCGGTTGCTGTCAGGCTTGTGGCGTGGACTGCCGGAGGGCTGTGGTAACAGCAGCTGTGAACTCCGCTGTGGCGTCATCGACGGGTGCATCCGGTTGAGTAGATTCCAGCAAACGGGTGAGCCGATCCTAGTAGTCATCCCAGTGTGTACGTCGTAGATTCCACCGTGACGTCTGCGGGGGATAATGGACGTTCAACCGGAATATAACAGGCAGACTCGCCAGCGCGTGCAGCAAGCACAGAAGACTGCCAGCCGCTCCCTCAGCCGTCCGCGCCCAGGCGCAAAACCGACGAGGCGGCAGGCGCTGCAGGAGCTGGCCTCCATTGCTACACGTACCCGTCGGCACCGCTCAAGGTGTTGAAGGTGGTGTTCCGCCGCCACCCCCTCCAGTTTGGGGCGGATTACCTACGTGAAGAACTGGAGGACATGGGCTTCGGCATCCGCCACACGGGGCTCATGAACTCCCCACGCACCCACCGCCCCATGCCGCTGTACCAGGTCGTTCTTGTCGTCAACCTGGAAAATCGCAAGATCTTTCAGGTGCGGCGGGTCGGGCGGGTCGACGTCGAAGTGGAGCCACTGCGGGCCAAAGGCAGGAGGGTCCAGTGCTTCTCTTGCCAACGGCTCGACCATGTGTCTCGCTACTGTTCGATGCCGCCCCGCTGCGTCAAGTGCGGGGCCCAGCATCAGAGCAAGGAATGCCCGCTCCCACGAGAAGATAAACCGACGTGCTGCAACTGCAGTGGCGCGCACGTCGCCAGCTACCGGGGCTGTCCGGCCTTCCAGCGTGGCCGACATCAGCACCGTGGCCGGGCTGCCCCTTCCCGCAACGTACAGCCTGGCACCAGCTTCGCTGATGCCGCCAAGGGTGGGGGGGGGGGGGGCGCCCGCCCCCTCCACTCAGTGGCCTGCTGCCTCCGATGGCGCTGCGCCGCAGCAGCCTGCCTTGTCCGATGCGGCTGCTGCCCCTGCGCCCACGCCTCCCGCTGCTGCCGCCCACCGACGGCCGCGGCGTACCGCCCCCGCGGCGGAACGTCCGGCCACTGCAGCCTGCTGTTTCCTGCCTTGGAAGCCGCCCCAGGGGCCCCCCACGGCTCCCGATGCGGCTGAGCTCCGTACGCTCCTGGGTTCATTGCGCCAGTTGCTCGAGCAGCTCCCGGTGCTCGTCACCGCCGTCACGTCCGCCCTCCAGGCCGGCGTTGTTCCTGCTGACCGCCATGGATAATGAGCATGTCCATGGGCTCACCGTGTGCGGTTTTAACGCCCGCGGCTTGGTTCCCCAACAAGGGGAATTCCGCCAATTCCTCCGGGATGAAGCGAGACGTTTCTGAAACGTGGTGTGGTCGTCGGTGTGGCGAACTATCGCTGCTACCGTACCGACCGGCCTACCCATGGCGGAGGCACCGCCATCTATGTGAAGAATTCGCTGAAGCACCATGCAGTCCTGTTGCCCCACCTTCTGGAGGCCGACCTTGATGCCCTGCTGACGCTGCGTGTGAAACTGTTCATTGCGGGTGACTTGAACGCCAAGAGCCCGCAATGGAACTCTCGAGTCACCAACGTCAGCGGGCGGCGCCTTCTTCGTATCACTCAACGTCACGGCGCTCTCGTCCTGGGTCCATTTGACCACACCTTCTTCCCCAACACAGGCCAGCCCGACGTGCTCGACGCCGCAGTCCTGAAAGGCGTCGGGCACTTTACGTCGGCTACCGTCCGCTGCAATCACATTCCGGTGGTCTACGACATGGACGTCGTCGACGCCTCTCTGCCGCCTGACCGCCGCACCTGCCGCTGCGTCTCCCCGACAGCCGCGGCGGCCTCGCGAGATGTCCCGGCAGCTCCCGCCGCACATCTTGGAGGCTGTAACGGCCAAAAACCGTCTCTTCCGTGAGTGGCAGCTCACTCGCCAGCCTGCGACCAAGCGCCGCCTCAATCGAGGACGGCGCGAAATCCGGTCCGCTATCGACCAGCACCGGAACCGTGACTGGGCTGGCCTTGTGGCCACCCTGAACACGACTGATGGGAGTGCCTGGCGGACCGCCAAGCGCTTCCTCCGCCGCCATCAGCCTGTTTCTCCGCTCCACGTCGGCGGCGATGTTGTCTGCGCCCCGGACGCCAAGGCCAACGCACTCGCAGACGTGTTCGCCGACAACTTCCGCCCGGTCGCGGACGTCTTTGATGCCGACCACGTCCGTCTCGTGGAAGACCGCCTGCCCGTTTTCCTCGCCGCCAGGGCCGCTGACGATGTGATCGCACCCATCACCGCCGATGAAGTTGGACTCCAGCTCCGCCGCCTCAACCCCAGGAAGGCGGGTGGCTCCGATGGTGTCACGAACCACCTCCTGCAGTTATTGCCGCCGGCACTCCGTCAATCACTGGCGGACACTTTCAACTGCGTTCTCCGCTCCGAGATCTTCCCTTCTGCGTGGAAACACGCGGAAGTGGTGGCTATCCCGAAGGCTGGCAAGGATCCGCGTCAGGTGGAGCACTACCGGCCGATCAGCCTGCTCCCGTTCTCTCCAAGATCTTTGAGAGACTGTACGTGGAGCGGCTGTGGCGCCACGTCCCTGCCGAAGGGCTCCTTCCAGCGGAGCAGTTCGGATTCCCGCGGGGCCACTCGACCACGCACCAGCTCCTACGCCTGGTGGAACAGGCGATGAGGGCGCTGGAGTCGCGGGAGTACCTTGGGGCGGTACTCCTCGACGTCTCCAAGGCGTTCGACTGCGTGTGGCATGAGGGCCTCGTGTACAAGCTCCTTGTACATGGGGTCCCGACGTCCCACGCCCTTCTGCTGCGGTCCTACCTCGCGGGCCGCACCTTCCACGTCCGGGCCGCCGGCGGCACCTCCACCGACCGGCCGATTCGTGCGGGGGTACCGCAGGGGTCGGTTCTCGGCCCCCTGCTGTACACCGCTGACGCACCGCGGGTGGCGCGCGTGGAGTTGGCTCTTTATGCCGACGACACTGCGCTGTTCACCCGCAGCATGAACGTGGTCGCGATGTGCCGCCGACTCCAATTAGCGTGCGACGTCCTGGGGGCGTGGTCCACCAAGTGGCGCCTCAAATTTAACGCCGCCGAGAGCCAGGCGGTCGTCTTCACTTGGAGACGGCTACTTCCTGCCCTGCCGCCTGTCTCGATCTCGGGAGGCTCCATCCCGTGGTCACCAAACGGCAAATACCTCGGTGTAACGCTGGACAGGCATCTCACCTGGCTGCCGCACATCCGAGACATCAGGGGGCGGGCGATTGGGCGTCTCCGGGCGCTCTACCCGCTGCTGAACCCCGCGTCCACCCTCACCCCTCGGCACGGCCTGACCGTGTATTTGGCCCTCGTCCGGCCGGTACTCGAGTACGCCGCCGTAGTGTGGGGGTATGCCGCTCCGTCGCACGTTGCGATGCTCCAGCGTGTCCAGAATCGGGCGCTGCGACTCGCTCTCTACAAGCCGCCTCGTTACTCCACGAGGCTCCTTCATGAGGAAGCTGGCGTCCCGTTGTTGCGGGATCCCTTCAGGCAGTCCGCCAGGGTGTTCTATGCCTCTGCAGAACACTCTGGCAGTCGTCTTATACGCGGACTGGGACAGCAAGTCCACCGCAGGCCGACCACGCGTTGGCCTGATCTGCAGTGGGAGTAGTTTCTTCCGCAGCCCCTATGCCGCTTTTGACGCAGCGTCCGCCCCCACGCGGCCGCTCACATAGGCCAATCCTAACCGTGAGGCCAAACAATAGTTCTTGAGGTCCACACAGGAACAGCAGCTTCGCTGCTTAGCCTGTCTCACTCCTGGTAGATGTAACCAGAGATTTGCAGTGCAGTGCAGTGCGCTGCAGGAGCCAACGACGCCCCAACTGCTGTGGGGAACAGAAGAATGCGCATCCGCGCCGGCAAATGTGCTCGAGAGGGCACACCCGAGGACGAGCGCGTTGACCCTCTCAAGGGGAAAATGCGTAAAGAGGAGGATTCAACATCGGCAGGAGGCAGGAGTGTCAACACGCCAGCCGCCGCTCGTTACTCTGCTGCACCAAGGCAAGGCGCTGCTACCGCAGCGCAAGGAGAAGCTCTGGTTCCAGCCGTCTCTGCTCTATCTGCAGCGATCGACAAGGTCGCACACCTTGCCGACATGCTACATAGTGTTGAAGAGGCAGTGATGACGGCCACACCAGCTAAGGAGCTGGGATGAGAAGGGTTTACTTTTCAGTATTTCATTCATCTGCTGATGGTTATGAGTCTTTGTGTGCTGCTTTATTTTTCTTGTTATGGCTTGTGTGCATGCGGAACGAGTGTTATTTCTTCAGTTGTAGGGGTTACTACATTTTTCTTCTTTTTCTTTCGTTGTTTGCACTGCTTATCCTTCTAGCAGTGTGATTGGTCGTCGGTCTCGTTCGTGAGGTTCATGGGGGGCACCTAAACTTCTGAGGAGGGGGTTCGTCGATTGCGTCGTCTTCTGGTAGAAGTGTCTTGCTATCTTCTGATGTCGTTGATGTACTTCCAGTTCTTCTGCGGCTTCGTGTATAAATTGTGGATGGACGTGGAAGACTCTTCGTAATATTTTATTCTGCAGGGACTGTAATAGTTGTATGTAGGTCTTCGCTGCTCCGCCCCATACCTCACAGGCATAATCGAAGAGGGGTCGGAGGTACATTCTATAGATTAGCAGCCCATTGGCGGCTGACAGGTCCGATCCTTCGTTGATGATAGGGAAGAGTGTTCCCAACTGTTGATTTATCTTCTTACGGACATCTTCGATATGTAGATGCCAAGTGAGTTTGCGATCCATCAGGACACCCAGGTATCGAACTGAGTCCTGCCAGTCCAGTTCAGTCCCGTAGAGTCGGAGTTTTCGCTGTGGTCTAGCACGCTTCCAAGTGAAGACGATAGTTTAAGTCTTCGCAGGATTGAAGCTGATCCGCCATCTTGCTGCCCATTCTTCTAGGGCATTATATGCACTTTGAAGTCGCGGTATCAGAACTTCTCGCCATCTGCTTCTGGTGTACGACATGGTATCGTCGGCGTAGACTGCACGTTTGACTCGAGGTACTGTAGGCAGGTCCGACGTATAGATGGTGTAGAGGACCGGTCCTAAGACCGATCCTTGCGGTACTCCTGCTTCTATAGTCCGTATTGTAGATATGGCGTCGTTGAGTTTTACGACGAAGGTGCGTTCCTGAAGATGTGACACAACGAGCTTGACGTAGCGCTTGGAGAAGCCTAGGGTGTGCAGCTTCCAAATCAGCCCCATATGCCACACGCTATCAAATGCTTTAGTAACATCCAGAAGGACAGCGCCGCAGTATTCCCGGTGATTAAAAGCTGCTTTGATGTATTCCACCGCTCTCAGAATTTGTTGTGGTGGAATGACCACTTCTAAAGCCAAATTGTTCTGGAGGTAGAATATTCTTCTGTGCGATTATTCGTTGTAGTCGGCAGAGGAGCAGTCGTTCAAAAGTTTGCTTACATGGGGAAGCAAACTAATGGGGCGGTAGCTCGTGGGGAGCTTCTTGTTCTTCCCTAGTTTAGGCACCGCCACCACCGGGGAGTGCTTCCAGGCAGTTGGATATGTTGCTGATGTGAGAATCCAATTGAAGATGGCCGCGAGTTGTACTATTGCCGTCCATGGTAATTGCTTGAGGACTCTTCCGGCGATATTGTCCACCCCCTGGCGCCTTGTTGGCTAGCAGCTGTCGGAGGCCAATCTGTACTTCCTCGGCGGTGATTGGGGGGGGGGGGGGGGGGGTAGGGTAGGGTCTTCGTCTTCTCTTGAAGAAGAGCCGCAGCGCTGCGTTCGATGGTATCAATTCTCTGAGGATCCACACGTTCTTGCAGTGGACGGAAATTCTGTTCAAAATGGTCCGTTAAGAGATTTGCTTTTTCTTCTGGGTTATATGCTGTCCTGTCTTCTGTCGCTAGCGGTGGGATTCTGGTGCGTCGTTTGGTGAAGAATTTCACTGTGTTCCGTCCTTGTGGATCTGGGGTAAATGCGCGTAGTTTGTCCGCCCACTTCTTGTGTGCGATGATGCCCGCCTTTGGCGCATCACCCGCAACACAGCACTCCAGAGACAAATAACACAACTGAGACGTGACATTCTCTATTGAGCTGGTTTCTCTGTCTTATCGCCGTGAGAATATCTTCAGGAAGGCCAGGTGGGCGTAGGTGAGATGGTAGTGGTGATGGAGTGTCAGCATGCAATGCGTCGGTGAGCTTGGTGATGGAATCGTCAGTAATTTCTTCGTCCGCGTCGATGACACTCACTGAGAAGTCGACGTGGTTGCGGAATAGGTCCCAGTTCGTGCGTCGGAGGTTGAGTCGTTCAGTTCGTAATGTTCTGGAGTGATGTTGAGGGGGCAGTTGGTTTGAATTCAGAGCATGGATGACTTCTGCGTCCAGATGCTGCTGTAGTCCTTTGGTGATGGCGATGTCGGGAGTGCCGTTAGATGGATAGCAAGTTGGTTCTTCTGGTCCGCATGTGTAAGCGTTGAATTCTTCCAGGGCTTGCATGAGACGGCGGCCGCTGTCGTTAGTGTTAAGCGAGTTCCACCCAGCATGTTTACAGTTGAGGTCGCCTGCGATAAAGAGCTTTCCAGGTACGCTGAGGAGCCTTCGTGCGTCTTCAAGTTCTAGTGGTCGTCGTGGGCTTCGGTATACAGCGATGAGTGTTACTGGTCCCGTATGCGTCTCTATCAAAACCGCTGTCATCTCGATATACTGCATCACTGGCGGTCGTACTTCGTAGTGTCGAATGGAATTGCGGATATAGATGGCGGTGCCCCCTCCATGTGTCTGTCTGTCGGTTCTGTAGCATCTGTAATTTGCTATGTTGCTCCGTATTCCTGGTTTTAGAAAAGTTTCATTGACCAGATTTATGTCGATGTTGTGGTCAACGATGAATTGTTGGAGCTCCGGTATGTTATGCGTCAGATTATCGGCATTGTATGCCAGTATACGAAGGTCTTCCAGTCTAGGAGCTCTGGCCATGTTGTGATGCTGAAGCGTCTCTTCATGCCGCTATGGTTCTGCTGACCGCCTGTTCTACTGAGGCGGCGATGATGGCTGGGAACTGTGTGATTTGTTTGCTCACTTCAGCAAGCGAGGTTGCGACTTGGGGCGGTGGCGGCGCATGTGTGGGTTGCTGCTGGTGCTGCATGGGTTGCGTCGTCGGCCTCTCTGGTGGTGTTGGCGGGTGTGCTGCAGTCGATGCCGTTGTCGGGTTGAGCGAGTTCTTGAGTGCATCCGCAACTGTCAGATCGTCTCGGATGCGGGCAGCGCGTCGTTCCATGAGCGTCGGCCATGTTCGTCTTTCATGTTCGTCTTTCAGTGGTCGGAGGTGGAGGTGGAGGACTGCTGCGACGTCTGGCGTCGGTATTAGTCGTCTTCAGAAGTGCAGGCAGTCCCCTCTGGCGTCTGCTTTCCTGCTTGTGCTTACTGCAAGACCGGAAGTTAGCCGATTCGTCCTTGCTCTTCGTACATTGGCGGCTGTCATGCTCGCCGCCGCATTTCAGGCACACTGGCGGCATTGTGCAGTGGCGTGCGACGTGTCGGAAGCCCTGAAAGCGAAAGCACTGCACAGGGCCACGAGATTTCCTTAGCTTCTCAAACGTAACGCTGAGGTCGTACACTCTTGTCAGATGAAATATTTCACGGTGGACTGGCGTGTCGGACAGAATCACGACTCGATGCCCTGTTAGCTGGTTGGTCCCCGGCATCCGGTGGTCGTCAACTCGGGTAGCAACGAAACCCATATCTTCAAGCTCCTCTTTTAGATCTGCACGAGTCAAACTCTTAGGTACGCCTTTGATGAGCGCCTTTATCGTTGGTGGGCGCACTGATGGGAAAGTGTAATTCGGAATGCCCATACGACCAAGCTTATCCATCACCATGGTATAATCTTCTGTGCATGAGAGCATAAGCTTCAGAGTCTCTTCACCAGTTTGTTTAACCGTGAATGACTGTTTACCGTTTTCTTTGAGATAATTCCTGAATTGTTTATAGTCTTCCTTGAATTGCAGTACAATAGGAGGTACTTTCCTATGTACTGCATGTTGCGATGGTTGATCTTCAGGTGGCGGGTCAGCTTCCATTTCTCCTTGGTGGGTTTGCACGTCTTGTTGCGTTCGCTGCTGCGTCTCGCGTTCGTGCTGCTGTCGAGCAAGTGAAGCTGCTGCCTCTTCCAAAGTGGCTCCCGTCCCCTGAAGCGGTTGATATCGATTGGTGACATCTAATTCTCTTGAGATAACTAGTTGTTGTTTTGTCTGTTTCTTCTTAGGCGGCAACTGGAATCCCTCCTCTCTCGGTTCATCGCGGAAGCGCCTGGCCGGAGAAAGGTCGCGCGACGATCTTCTCTCGCGCCTCTCCCTTCGCCTGCTCTCTATGAGCGCTTCATTGGCTCCGTCAGCATCCACGTCCGAGTCGTAATCCATCTGCGGCCGGCCGACACGTGATCGCTCGCTTCACGCGCGCGCGCAGACACCCCCTCCGTCATGTGCGACATCTCAGTCGACACTGGCCACGCCAGTGGCCGCCAAACAGCAGCCGCTCCCTGCGCTGCCCGCGCCGGGAGAAATACTGTCGGCCCGCCCTGGGCCAGCACAGTCGTCCGCACACGCGGGCAACAGAGAAGCCATCAAATGCCTGAGAAGGCCATCATGCTGACACGAATGAAAAGAGAAGACTCAACCAACACAACAAAAACGAGGACTCGGAGGCGATGCAGGTTGATCCTGCAAGAACTCCGCCCATCCAGGGGAAGAGGGGTCCCCTGAAGATGATCGAGAGCGCGCTGAGTGCTTGGAAGCTGTTGCCAGTGCCTACTGGTGCTGCTGTCGGCTGACGTGTGGCTTTCGCGGGCTTCGTAGCAGTTTCGAAGCCGTCGTTGTCCACTTTAGAAGCCCGCGCGCGGAGGCGAGTTTTTGTCCCGGTTTTCGTGTTGTTTTGCGCGTTTTCCTTGCGGAATTTGCGCACGTCCGGGCTGAGGCGTCGTCGTCAGATTTGTGCCTCTTCCTCGAGGCACGTGACGTTGTCGTTTGGGAGCCCGCCTGTGTCTGCTCCGTCTGCATCTCCTCTTCCTCGTTTTCGGTGTCGTCTCCGAGGGGTGCAGCGGCTGCGTGCGGCACGAGTCTCACAAGGAGCTGGAGTGCTTCGTCACTGTCGTCTCCAGCGGCTGCTGCAACGACGCACAACACTCGCGAGAGATCGTAAGCGCGGTTTCACTTTCGCGGGTGACGCGATAAGCGTGAGCACGGTTCGTACTACTACCGTCGACGCCCGTTGGGGGAGGAGTACTATCAGAGACGCTCGGTAGCGCCTCTGACGTACTCGGCTCGACTCGACCCCGTTAGCGTGCAGGGACGCGGCCCTGTCCGCTGGAGCAGTCGGAAGCGCATTAGCGGCCTCGGGAGCGGAGTGCTCGGCGCGTGTGTCCGTCTCGCTCGGCATCGCTAACTCGAGTGATCAGCGTCTCCTTGTGCTTCAGTTTGGAGTTGCAGCGGATTTCCTACTGCGCAACACCTGGGTTTGTAGAAGTCTATAATAGCTTTTTGGTATTGTTCCTTCTAATATGTGGTTTCCTTGGCTATGTAGCTCAGCACTGGAACTTTGAGATGATTCGTGGGTTGGCTTGATTACTCAAGCCGTAACAAGTCTGGCCACCTGGTAGTGTTTGACCAGTGTGGCCTTTGTCCGAGCTCGCGAATCAGAGGATAGCTTACTTGCTCGGTGTTGCCGTAGAACATCGTGGCGGTTTCCTTGAACCGCCTTCGAAGTGGCAGAATATCGGCGACGACGTGTAAATCCTCCGAGGGAAAATCTCGTGGGAGGTGGAGTGCCAGCTTCAGAGACCTATTTTGGATCGTCTGAAGACGGCGTAGGTTGTTCTCCGCTGTGTTACCTCATACAACCGCTGCATATTCCAGCAGGGGCCGAATTATAGCCGTGTACAGCGTGAGACCTAAGTGGGCAGGAAGTGTTGATGTCGGGCTTAGCCCAGAGTATAGCAGACGTAGCCTACCCAATGCTTTCGCCCTCACCTCTTCTGTATGTTGGTGCCACGTTAGACGCTTGTCTATCATGACGCCAAGACACTGGCACTCCACTCTACAGTGGTTCCTTCGAAAGGGCACGTCCCCATTCTTCCCTAATCCGAGCTTGTGCTCCGTCTCTAATGACCTCGACGTCGACGGGACGTTAAACACTAATCTCCTCCTCCTCCTCCTCCACTCTACTGGGCGTCCTCGGACTGATAAGCGCGACAGTCCCGGTGGAATGTGTCGTCTTGAGATAAGGATGGCCTGCGACTTTTCAGCGTTTTAGGAAAGTCGCCATTTGACTGCCCACTGCGTCAGGTCTTCAGTGGCCGTTTGTAGTCGCCTTTGGAGGATGGCTGCGCTTCTGCTGCGACCGTAGACTGCGGTGTCGTCTGCGTACAGAGCGAGTTTGATTGGCTCTGTACGCGGCATGTCCGCTGTGTATAACGAATAGTGTCAGGCCAGTGACCGAGCCTTGTGGTACACCCGCGAGTATTCGACGCTCCGTGGAAATTCCACTGGCAGCCCGTACGTGAAACGTCCTATCCTGCAGATAAACTCTGTAGGTGACTCACATGCGGCGTCGGAACCCCCAGCACAAAAAGTTTGTACAGGTGGCCTTCGTGCCACACGGAGTCAGAGGCGCGAGACACGTCGAGCAGAAGAGCGCCGAAGTACTCACGTCGGTCAGTGGCTCCGAACGCCTCTTCCGTCAAACGCAACAGTTGGTGAACCGTCGAGTGACCCTGCCGGAACCCGAATTGCTCATTGGGCAAGCCCTCGTCTTCAATGAGTTAGTGAAGGCTCTGGATGTACAACCCCTCGAACACTATCGACAGAGCTGGCAGTAAGTTGGTGGGGCGGTAGTTCCTCGCCAAGCGGGTGTCTTTCCCTGGCTTGGGAAGCGCTACCACCTCAGCGTGTTTCCAGCAGCCTGGGTAGGTGCCGGTCTGTAGTATGAGGTTGAAGATGTTTGCCAGAACATCCGCTGCTGTTTCTGGCAGTTGCATCAGCAGTATGTTGTTTACCAGATCAGGGCCTCCAGCCTTCCTGCTGTTGAGTGCGCGGAGTTGCGCGGTGTCGTCGTCCGCGCTGATTGGTGTGATGACCTGGTCCTCATCCCTCTCTGCCAGGAAGGCGCTCGCTGACAAGCTGAATGTGGTCGGCGTCCACTGGATCTTCGATCGACATGAAGTTACGCATTCGGCTCGCTAACGTAATCTGCGCCGACCTGCAAGGGTGGTATCTTCATTGAGCGGCGCAGGAAATCTTTCACTACCTTCCAGGCGGTGCCATCTTCAATATTTAATTCTGCAATTTTGTCTGCCCACTGCTGTTGCCTGTATGCACCAACAGCCGCTTTGATATGACGCCGCATCCTATTTAGCGTCCTTTTAATCGCCGGATTTCGCGTCCGTGTCCACTCCTGTTGCAGGCGGTTTTTGGACGCAATTTTGTCCAGAAGATGTTGTGGAAGTTGCGATGGTTGCCTAAAGTTGCCGTCGCCCTCTCTCCTCGCCGTTACGGCAGCTGTACCGGCTTGGACGATGCCTCTGGTGAGATGATGTACGGCAACTTCGGCACCCGCTAGCGTACGTCGGGCTCGCCTCACGATGGATATATCGTAGGATCGTGCGGTCCTATTACCACCGCCTCGTGGCGTTCAGCGAGACCCTGTAGCCGGCGGCCACTTATATTTGTCCGCCTCGAATTCCAAATTCCATTCTTAGCGTTGAAATCACCTCCTAGCAGCATTTGTCCTGGGAGTGCTAATAGTTTTTCGATGTCGTCGCGATCCAGATGCCCCCTTGGGGGCCTGTAGACGGCAACGAAGGTTATCCTGCCTTAAGGTTTCCACGGCTACTGCTGTTGCCTCTGTTGGTGTCAGTGCCGGTATTTGTATTTGGTGGTGTTTCAGGCTTCGTCTGATGTATACTGCCGTTCCTTCTCCAGCTGTCGGTCGGTCGTATCTGTAGCATACATACTTTGCTACGCCGACTCTGACCCCATGTTTCAAATGCGTCTCTGACACCAAGCAAATGTCTATAAATTCGTCTCTGAGTGTATAGACAGTTTCTTCAGTGTTTCAGGACTGAGAAGGCCCTCGGCGAATTCTATATGTTTGATGCACCCGCGGAACGTTGCGACGTGCTCGCCACCACACAGTTTGCACTTAAGAGTGAAATCCTTATGCGGCACTCCTTTTTTATCACACGTTCTGGCTGGGTGCGGTTCGGCGCACCGTACACAATACTCTCTCATTGAACAGTACCGTTGCACGTGGCCTAGAGTAAGGCAGCGGAAGCACTGTGCGTGTCCACTTCCTTGACGTAAGTTCTCAGGTGTGACTTCACATGGCCCTATCATCTTCACTTTAAAAAGTTCCCGGTTTTGGACCGTGTTTGCGGCTGTAACGAGTCCTAGAGGGCCGCGAGTGTTAGTTTTGGGGTCCTTCATTTTCACTACGGAGTATACAACAAAGCCTTGTTGTTCCAAGTCCTCTTTTACATGTTCGTTGCTGTGTTTCATCGGTATACCTTTGAACACAACTTTAACTAATAAAGCGCCTCAGTTAGGACTTCCGTATTACACGTACTCTGCCAGCCGAAAGAAGCCTATTAGTTTAATGTACTCCTCAGTAGTCTTCACACGACTTTTATATAGTTCGTTGCCGCACACGATAATTGTTTTTCCCTAGCACTTTGTTTAACACTAGTTCTAGGCTGCGAAACTCGTTCTTGTACTCCAGCACGACAGGTGGCGGAGCACGTTGTGAGGTGGTGTTTGTCGGCATTTCTTCATCCCCTTCGTCCTCCGATAGGGCGTTGAATTGATTTGCCGTCGCCACCGGCTTTTGCGACGTCGTGGTCGCAGGTCTGGCAGTCTTTGCTGCGGCCACAAAGCCATTTGCGTCGACCGTTTTTGCGCGAGCTGCACGTAGCCGACCCTTCGACTTGGCGGTCTGTTCTATAGCGCTGCTCTTCAGTTTTCACTCATACCTTCATTTGATGGAGCACGTTTGCGGAAGGTAGCCGCTGCTGCTGCTGGAGCCACAAGAAATTGTAGCGCATCCTTGCTGCACTGTTGATTGGAGTCGCCTGGCGGCTACTCCTGTTGTGTGTCGGTCGTAGCACATGAATCTGACACGAATTCCGTATCTCGCGCGAGAGTGTCGAGCGATACACTATTACGTTGGTCACTATCGACTGCGTCACCACTGTGGGGAGGAGTACTACCAGAGGGGCACGGTTACACCTCTGGCGTACTCGTCTCCGTTAGCGTGCAGGGACGCGGCCCTGTCCGCAGAAGCGACGCGAGTTGTCTCAGCTTGCGGCGCTGCGGAGCGTCCGAGCCGCGCGGCATCGCTGACTCGAGTGATGAGCGTCTGCGTTTAATAGAGGTCGGGCCCCTCCACGCCCGCACCAACGTGGTGACGAGACCAAAAGTTCTACTGTCACCTCCGTCAACATTTTAGTTATCTAGTAAGTGGGTCACAGGATGCTGGGCTGTGATGTTATCCGTGCGTCTGGGTAAGACTACGCATTAACACGGTCCATCAGGTGATAGATAGTGGACGAAACGCGAGTGAGAGTAGCAATTTGGAGACCAGAGGGGAAAAAAGTGCCAAGGCTCGTGCCGTGGGAAAAAAACCTCTGTGACAGTGGGATGGGTAGTAAGAGCAGTAGTGGCTTACTAGCTGCGATAGTTCATGCGAGGTTGAATTTGTTAGTATGGGTATCATGCACCATTACCGTGGCAAGCGATGCCGATGTATCCCAGTTGCTGCAGCCGCTACATTCTAACAATCAAGATCGTTATATAGTGGTGGGAGATCGGCCATAGATCATCTCATTGTGTGGGAGGTGGGGTGTGTGGAGCTTGTCTGCATGCAGTGTACGGTGCGGCTTCCCTGCGTGGTGCCAGTTACTCGGCAGTGTGTTCCAGCTGGATATCCAGTAATGACGTCTGATTAACAGGGGCTCACCTGTACCGTTGTGTTGGCGTGTGCTTGGTCATAGATGCTAGGTCCTTACAAGTATGCATTTTAGTCTTTTATGTTTCTATCTATGGTTGTGGTCGTAGTTCCCCAGATTCAGAATAAACGGGTTCTGCGAATGTCTGGAGTTTCTGTATAGTCTTGTGGTGAGTTTGTGGATTACCTCCGTGAGAGTCTCAAGTCGGTATTGCTGGTGAAGATCCGCGATGTGTGTGTATCGTGGAGCATTGCTTACGATTTTGAGTACTATTTTTGTATGAACTGTAGACGGCGCAGGCGTGTAGGCGCAGCGTATCGGCAGACAGGAGCTCCGTACGTCATCAGGGGTCGAGTAAGTGTCATGTACATGGATCTAGACAGCCTTCTGTTCAGTGTGCTATGCCTGTTGAGCATTGGGGGGACCACATACAACACATGACCAACCGAGCTAGCGCGAGGCTCAAACAGCTCTACGCTGAGTAATTTCCGGTCCAGCCAGACACCGAGGTATTTGACTTTCTCGCGGAAACGTATTGGCCGTGCATGTAGAGTTATTGGTCTGCAGTATCGGTGTTTGTGCAGTTGCTTCGGTCTTCTAGTGAACAGAACGGCTTCGCACTTGTCGACGTTTACTCTAACCCGCCATTTCTCCAACCAAGGCTCAGCCACTCTGAGTGCAGTCTGTAGGCGTGACGTAATGTTTGATGGTTTCCAATCTTGCGCGAGGATGGCAGTGTCATCTGCGTAGATTGCCATCGTTGTGTTGTGTGTGGTTGGGAGATGGTTTATGTAGAGGTTAAACAGTAGGGCCCCTAGGATGCTTCCTGGTATACCGTGCCGTGTTGATTGTTTACCCTGCACGTCAGTGTTGAAACTCCTGTCTGTGAGGTGTGAGTGTATTAGACGCACCAGTCCGTCGGGGAATCCCGCGTCGCTGAGTTTGCGAATGAGGCCGTCGTGCCATAGACGCTCGAAAGCCTTTTCGATGTCCAGGAACACCGCCCCTGTAGCTTTATTTATGTTGGAGCCATGTGTAATATGTTCAACGACCCGTAAGAGTTGCTGTGTTGTGGAGTGGTGATTCCTGGAGCCGAATTGCTCTGGTCTCAGGATGTCATTTGTTATGCAGTGCCTAGTGATGCATTTGAGAATCACCTTCTCAACAGTCTTACTGAGCGAGCTCAGAAGGCTGATGGGTCGGTAATTTTGTGGGAGGCTGTGGTCTTTCCCCAGCTTCCTGAACATCAGGACCTTGGCCGTCTTCCAAAAGGCGGGGAAGTGTTGGTGTTTTAGTATGGCATTCGTTATGTGTGTTAGGTACTCAGTTGCTTTATCCGTGAACTCCTGGAGGACACGGTTTTGAATGCCATCATGACCAGGGGATTTCCTAGCAGCGGAATGAATTATAGCCCAGGAGACTTCGGCTTTGCTGCCATGTCGAATGTCGTCGCGCGATGGTTGGGCTAGAATGCGTGTAACCTCTTGGTCAGTACCAAGTCTGAACACCGTATTTTATCGTGTATGATGCCCTGTACCCTGTTAATGTGCCGTTTGAAGGTCTGACGCCTGGTGCGCTGCCATTGTCTCCTGAGGCGATTCCTCATTGAGATTAGGCCCAGGTTTTCCTGGGGCAGGGCCGCACTGTGTTGTTGTGAGGTGCGATCAGGTATGGTGCCTGCCATTGCGTCATGGACAGCGTTAATGAGGGTTTCTACTGCCTCGTCAATTTGTACTGTTTCATTAATTTCGTGTATGGGTGGGATGTGGCTATCGAGCGTTGCCTTGAACAATGTCCAATTCGCACGCCTGTAGTGCAACATCCTGGTTGTTCGTTGTGCTGCAATGTTTCCTCAATTTATAGTATTACAGGTTGGTGGTTTGAGGGCAGATCGTTTTCAACGGCAACGTTGAGTGTCGATGTAATGCCCTTGATGAGGGCCATGTCTATCTCGTCTGGCCTGTGACCCCTCTGATAGGGAATGTGCGTCCGTTCAGTCGGCGCTAGTATAATGTAGTTTCTGCGTAGTGAATGTTCATACAGTTTTTTGCCGTTGAGATTTCGTATGCGTGAATTCCATTCTGGGTGCCTTGCGTTCAGATCTACTCAACATCTCACCGCGAGTAATAGTCGCTGGAGTGTGCTGATATCGCGTGTTGAAATGCCTACAGGGCTGTTGTATACCGATATCAGTGTGGTGTCAAGGTTGAGCAGGAACTGTCTGAACTAGTCCTACCTACTACCGATCGTTGGCAGCACTTCCTTGACACGAAAATACGTACGTCTTTATTCTGCCCCGGTACCCTGTTCTACCCCAGGTTCCCCTAAATCTATACTTTTATTTAAATGCCGCTGACAAATATCTGGCCTTAAATTTATTGTAAACTTCCTCTATGTAATTGATGTGCTTAATACTTTGTAGAAAATGTTTCGACGTCATTGACAAAAGACCATCAAACGTAGAGGATATGGTATACTTTGAGAAGATAGTCAAGTATTTTCCATTTCAGATCACCTACAATACCTAATATTTTTGTGGGATTTTACACGTACTGAAGTATTTAACATTTTTGAGAAGGTTGGAGATGTGCTGCATCTTGCGGTACTGCAGACGTGAGTTTCCAATAGTGCCAAAAATTAACACGATGTATCCTTACAAAATACTACACAGCTGTGTGATTTCTGGCCAGCGGTTATTTCCGTAGCATTACGAAAATACTTGTTCTCTGGGAGTTAACGGGCTGCCACTACAGGTAACCTACGAGTTGGTAACAGCATTCCGGACTCCAGTTAAAGGTCGTAGAAGCCGATGATGCTTCCGGAGAGGGTAGCCACTGAAGTGAACAAGAACTGCAAGCGAATACGATAACTGCCACAGAAAAATACCGACGTTTGACAATTAGTTTGGTCGGATAATACCAATAGTGACATTAAGGAATTCGAGCGATTATGGACTAAGTTGGCGAAGAGCACGGCGGCTCAACGACCGTACACGTGAAACGTCTTTCCGGTCGCTCCCATCAGCCACCGCTCTGACACGTGAGCAGATGGCGTTCAGTCTCAGTATTTCCACGATCTGTACGCTCTCTTTCGTGGCCAGATCTCAGATGACGCGAAAGCGTAGTACGAGCTTCGGTAAACAGGTGGCGCGAGACACTGTTACGGAAATAACTGCTAGTATCAGATGAGCTGTCATTACAGTAACAGCTGCTTCTCAGTAACCGGTCATTTCTATCAATTAAGTAATTTTTTTTTTTTTTTTTTTTTTTTTTTTTTTTTTTTTTTTTTTTTTTTTTTTTTTGCAGTACGCCGGCTCTGCCCGTCAAAATTAACACTATAGCTTGCTGCCTGATCCTCCGCGGCTGCTGAACCACTCTCTTGTTTTTCGGGCAGCTTCCACACATATGATTGGTCGAGCTGCAGATAGCGCATGTTGATGGTGCCCGCTATACTGCACTACTCCTCTGTGTCCCTGTATAATCGTGAAGGACTGTACGTATTTCTTAAATACTATCGGGACGGACCTGACTCAAGAGTCCATTTTATACTTGTGGCCTGCACCCCAGAAATCTCTAGTTACCGAGAGAAGTACCCCATACAGTCTGAGGTCCCGTGACAGTTCCTCATTTGGCATTTCAAATGCAAGCTTATATCCTCTAATAGATATAATTCCGTATCCAATGTACGTACTTATCACGTCACTAACTCGACCGTCCCTCCCTTTTACACTGACAAGGGTCTCACATCTGGCTTCCGTTTTAAGTTTCAGGAAGAGGCTGAGCACCGCGAAGCCTAGCTGCAGGCCTTCTGTTTCGTCCTCCTCTATTCGCAGCTCTTCATGCACCTACTCTTCAATCTCGAAGGCGGATGGTCTCTGGTATTCCCGGTCAGAAGTGCATTGCACAGTTGTTTTGGACGGGTTAAGTGTGATCATGTTGCTCGTTGATAGCTCGCCAAATCCTTTCAAACAATAAGATGAACGCCGCAGCAGACAGCTACGGCTGTTGCTGTTGCTTTCTAATTTCTTCCTCTTATCTGAAGTAGTTTTGGTTAAGGTTATTGTCCCGTTGGCACATTTGCTTCGCTGTGTCTGTGTGTGATAGGATGCGGTGTTCTGTTGTTGTGATGCGTTGAGAGATGTTGTGATACTCAGAAGAGTAGTGATTTAGGGCGCTTGTATTGGTCGTACTTACCTAGTGTGTTTATGAGCTCATTTTGAGATGTTCCGACTTTGGCGTAAAACTGCTCTGCCAGTTTCCGGAACCGTGTTTGGATGGTTTCTATATCCGCAGCAGCATGGAGGTCTGCTGTGGGAAAGCGTGGGGGTACGTGTAAGGCCCGACAGAGGGCTCTGTTTTGGATTTTTTGGAAGCGATCTGTCGTCGATTTGGCTGCGTAGCCCCATACGGGGCACGCATATTCCAGTATCGGCCTAATAAGGCTTCTGTAGACCGCTACTCCGGTGCTGGGTTCGAGTGAACTGTGTTCTTTCAGTATGGGGTAGAGGACCTGCATCCTGCCAAGGGCTTTTCTGCGGAGTTCCTCGATGTGGGATTTCCATGTTTGTCGCTTGTCCGGTGTCACACCGAGTTACCTCGCAGTGTTTCTCCAGGGGAGCTTTTGCCCTTGCATTTGCAGCAGCTGAATGGGTCGTCTAGGGGGGTCGGCGTTTTCCAAGACGTCTTCTAATCATTAAGGCCTGTGTCTCTTCGATGTTTAGCAAAATACGCCATTTCTTGGCCCATGTGTCTGTGCTATTTAACGCCGTTTGTAGACGTCTCGTGACCAGGTTCCTGTTTGTGGAACAGGAGAAGAATGCGGTGTCATCTGCGTATTGCGCTGTTTGGACGTGCTGCCTGACAGGGATATCGGCTGTATATAGGTTGTATAAGGGGGGGGGGGGGACCAGTATGGACCCTTGCGGCACTCCGGCGCGTATTCTTCTCCTGCTCGTCTGTGATTTATCGATCTTGACGGAGAATATCCTGTTGGTTAGATAGCTCTGAATTGGCTTTACTACCTTCCCTGGGAAGCCTTGGGTGTACATTTTGTGCAAGATTCCGGTGTGCCAGACTGAGTCGAAAGCCTTGGCAACGTCTAATAAGACAATCCCGCAGTAGCCCTTGCGGTTGAGGCTTCAACTACCCTCATTATTTGTTGGGGGCTGGAGTGTTGTTGCTGGAAACCGAATTGGAATTTTTGCATTATCTGCTCTCTTCTGATGTGATCTTGAATCGGAGTCAAGAGTAGGCGCTTATATAGTTTACTGAGGGTGGGCAGTAGACTAATTGGTCTGTAGTGCTGCGGGAACACCGTGTCCTTTCCTGGTTCTGCGATCGCGACTAATTCTGCGTGTTTGCACTGGGTCGGGAGTTTTTGTGATCGCGTAATTTCGTTGAAGATGTCAGCTAGGTGGGTTATTGCCAGTGGCGGGGTGTGTTTTAGTAGTTCGTTGGTGAGCTGGTCGTGGCCTGGTGCCTTTTTTGTTGGCAGCGACTTGATGGCACTCGCCACGCCTTCAGGGCTGAAGAGTGGCGTGTATTTATCTTCGGCCTCTGCCTCTAAAAAGGTGGCCAGTTGTCTGCGGACTGTTTCTACGTGTTCCCTGTCATGTTCCTCTGCTGGCGTGAATTGTTTCTCGAACACGTCGGCTAGCGCGTTTGCTTTGTCTACGGCGCTGAACTGCAGTCCACGTTCGCCATGCAGAGGCGGCATTTTTGCGCGTCTTTTCGTGAACTGTTTTGTGGCTTGCCATAGATTGTGGTCTTCTAAGTTGAGAGTTGATAGTCTTTCGGACCATTGCTGGTTGCGGTGCTCAGTGAGCTCTACTTTCAACTCTCTTTGTAGTCTGTTGAGCAGCCCCCTTGTGTTTCTGTTGCCTGTGAGTATCCACTCTTTGGCGATCCTGTTTTTGTGTCTTATTTGTGCAAGCAGGTGCTGGGGAAGTTGCCTGCAGCGGGGGAGACCGGCTGGCGCAGGCGTGGCTTCCTCAGCTGCTTGCAGGATCACTTGCGTGAGGTCTTCCGGCGTTTGCTCGACAGTCTCTGCTGTTGGAGGCGGGGCGTCGGTCAGTTCTGTAGCTATGTTGGTGCGGAACTGTTCCCAATTTGCGTGTTTGTGTGAGGTTGTGCGATGTGGGATAGAGAGACATTCTCCCATGTCGACCTCCTGTATGACAGGGTTGTCGTCCGACAACATTCTGTTCACTGAACTTGCAGACACGAAACGCATGAGGTATTTTGTGAGGGCAATATCGAGGACATCTGCCCTGTTCCCGTTTCTTGGGAAGTGGGTGGGTTCCTCTGGGCCCCACACTTGGAACTGGTGGGTGCGCGCGAGTCGTTGCAGTTGTCGACCAGCTCTGTTGCTTACTCTTGAGTGCCAGTCTGCGTGTTTGGCATTGAGGTCTCCTCCTATTAGGAGCTTGCCTCTTATTTGGCTTAATGCAGCTATATCGTCCTCTTCAAGCGTTGGGGAAGGGGGGCGGTAGGCTGCAACGACTGTGAGGGGTCCTATTACGGTGGCTATTTGTAATGCGACCGTTTCTATCTGTTGGGTTGCTGGTGGTGTTCCATGCCTCGTTTGACGTATACTGCGACCCTGCCTCCTGGGGTGGGTCGATCGCGTCTGTAACAATTGTAGTTTGGTACAGATGCCCTTACCCCTGGTATAACGTGTGTTTTGGCTACTAGGCATACGTCAGTGTCTTCCTCTTCTACGAATTCTTTGAATTCGAGAGTTTGATTGAATAAACCGTCTGCGTTGAAGACGCAAATTTTAAGGCCTTGTGTATTAGGTCGTCTATCCATGGCGGGGAGTGGGGTTTCCTGCGGTAGTCGCTGTGTGCTGCGACTGGTTGGCTGCCGAAGCAAGTTCGGCTGGAAGGTGCGTGATGCTGGCAAGAACGTTGACCAAGTGGGTCATCTGTTCTTGCAGCACCTTGATTGACGTCGCGAGTCCCTCAATAGCGGCGTCCTTAGCTGCTTTACGCAGACTGGGCGTGGGGTGGGGTGGGGGGGGGGGGGGGCGGGCATGAGTGGGCTTCCCTAGGTAATTCTCCGTTTTCAGGAACCTGGCTTGGGTCGGATGGTTGGGGTGCTTTGCTGGTATCGCCTACAGTTGCGGAGTATGTACCGGATGTGTATACTTAAGTGGCTGTTTGCTTAAATTGTCGATAGGGGGGCGGTTTTTGAGGTGCGGTTGAATTTTCCGCTCTTTTGAATCGGTCGCTGTGAGCCTGTTTCCCCCTGAGGCGATCCCCGGCTTGTCAGTATGAGGGCACCCTAGGTAGCTGGCAGTATGTGCGCCTTTGCAGTTGCAGCACGTTTCCTTGCCTTCTCCGCTTGGTACCCTGCATTCGTCATATGTATGGTGCTCTCCACATCTGACACATCTCATGGGCATACCGCAGTCCATTGCTAGGTGCCGTATGTCCTGGCAGTTGTAGCATCTACCTGGGCCTGACTTCTTTTTCAGTTTTTCAGGAGTTACTGTAACTGCCAGGATTCTGGTCACCTCCTATATCCTCCTGTTTTGTGCGGAGTCGGGGAGGGTGACCGTGTGGAGGGGCCATGGCCTTTTAGGGTGGGTTTTTACTACCGAGCTTACCTCGAAGCCTCATTCTTCCTGAGGAATGCTTAGACATCCGACGTATTGGTTTTGTGCGGCATGCCGCTGAACACAATCGTAATGGGCTTTCTGGCCGCTATCGGGAATGCGTAGTAGTGGATTTTGTTCTTTTTTAGCACCTCTTGGACTTCCTTGTATTCGTCATCTGTTTTTAGGGTGACTTTTATTTGTTCCTCCCCTGTGGTTTTGACTGTGAAATTGCCGTCTCCTACGGCCGGTTTGATTAAATCATAGATGGTTTTGTAGGTTTGCTCGTAATGGATTACGAGTGGGGGGGATTCTTTATTTCTTTTCCTCTTCCCTTGTTGTTGTTTTTGCCGTGTTTGTTGCTGTTTCGTCAGGTGCCGCTGTGTCTGTGTTGTGTTCACCATTTGCGTCGAACCTGTTGTGTGTGTGACGGGCATGGGGGGTCGACAGTCTGTTTTCCTAGCGAGTCCAAACCCGTCCTCGTCTGCGTCTGCTGTGGTATTCCTGTCTACGTGGACGTGTTCTCCGACGTTCGCCGTGACGGTTCGCTGCTGCCCGCCAGCCGCACCTCCTCGTGCCTCTGTGTGTGTGTGTGTGTGTGTGTGTGTGTGTGTGTGTGTGTGAGCCTTTTTTGACGTCGAGTTGCGTCTTGGTATTTTGTTTTGTACGGTGTGCCACTCGCTGTCATCATCGCCATCTTCGTTTGTGTTGGTGATGTTGTGAATTTCCTTTGTGGGGGCTTGTGTGTGTTCATTGCCTGTGTGGTCCTGAAGTGTGTCCCCTCCGCGCTTGGTTTGGTTTATGCATTCATCAGTTGATTCTTTTCGTGTTGCGGTTTTCTACGTGGTTGGGCTGATCTTGCGCATTTAGATTTTGTTTCGGTTTTGTTGGTGCTGGTTTGCATGGTCCTGCGTTTTGAGCTATTTGTTGTTTTCCTTTGCCGCTTCCGGTCTCCGGATTGGGAGCTTTCGTCGTCGGTGGCGTCAGTGAGCTGGTTATCTGCGGGGTTGAGGTCCAGTGTTTTGGTGTGCGGTGGGGGCGTGGCCTGCTGGTCTTGTGCCGCTATCTGTGCCTGTGTTGTCGCCATTCCGGTCGGTGGGGTGATGGTCACTATTCCCGCTGTGTTTTGGAGCGTTTCGATTCGTGAGCCTTGTGTGGTGCTTATTTGAGCGTGCGTTGACGTGTCGGTTTCCGTGTAGTGCGCTAGGTCGTCTTGATTAATGTGAGTGTCCCTGTTGTGTTTGTTTGCGTGAGTTCTCAGCCCTACTTTTTAGGCCTTTGCGCTGCAAACGCGGGCTGGCCTGTCCGCAGACAGGGCCCTGGCTTGCGACAATCCATAACTACAATGTTCCCTACGTTCTGGCTTTCCAGAACACCTCGCCTATCATACTGTGTAGAACACGAAAATTTGTTTTGCTTTTTAGATTTCGGTAGGCGTGAGTGCGCTTACACATGTGTGAAAGGCATTCCCGCTTTCCTTTGTCTGAAGATCTCGAAGTAGCGTAGCGTAGCAGCAGTCCGCTCTCAGCAACGACTCGTGCGTGCGTGCCGGCGCCGCCGACTACTGCATCTGCGCTTTCCTCACTGTCGAGGAGAGCATGTGTGGGGGAGGATGTTGTCCTTCAGGACATTTCTTCCTCAATTCTGTTTGTGTATTTAGTCATGGTTTTGTCGTATGTCGGTTTGTTGTGGTGCAGTGTGTTTGTATTTTCTGTGCGGCCATATAAGCTGTCTTAATTTGTAAGGATGCTTTTCGGTCGTTTGTGTCTGACAAATGTGGTGTCATATTGCCCTAGGTTTTTTATGAGTTGGTTGTCTGATCTGGCCACGTTTGCATAAAAACTTTCGCCCAGTTGTTTGAAACGCTCGCAGAGCGTCCGTATACCAGCTGCTTCGTGTAAGTCAGCAGTGGGGAAGCGGAAGGGAAGGTGTAATGGCCTTCTTAGCGCTCGATTTTGAACTGACTGGAGTTTGCGGATGTGCCCGTGTGCTGCATATCCCCAGACAGGGCAAGCGTACTCCATTAGGGGTCGTATTAATGAGCAGTAAGTTCTGACTCCTATTTCAGCTGATAGGGTGCTGTTGGTATTAAGGATAGGATACAGCATTTCAATCCTACCACTAGCTTTACGGCGCAAGTCCTCGATGTGAGCCCTCCAGGTGAGCCTGGTGTCGATAGTGACTTCAAGATATTTGACGGTTCATGGTCGTTCAGCTTGAGTAGGAGCGGCTGTCGGGCACGAGCCCCTTTACCTAGTCTACAGGTGATCGTAGTTGTTTGTGTTTTCCCTTCGTTGAGTGTGATGCGCCATTTTTTAGCCCAGCGGCCGGTCTCATCCAGCGCCAATTGCAATCTTCGCGCAACCCTGCCCCTGTTCGGGTTTAGTCCCTGCCAGAGGCTATTTTTTTTTATAAAAAAATTCTTTATTGACACAACAATACTAATCATACATATTTAGCCCATCTCCTAACATGATTAGTGAGCCATTAATTGTTACATAAAACTAAGTTATTGCAGCTTAATATTACAATTATGTTAGTGAACTACAGTTTAAGTTACTAAAGTATGGTTAGATTCCTACAACAACAATGGGCAGTTTAGTTTTATGTACTTCTGACCTAGAAATGACTACTAACTGCAGCGTCACAGGTGTGCCAGTAAAATACAAACCTACTTAGGGTGGCCAGGCTCCTCGAGCTAACCCCGGGGAGCATGCCCCTGGCACTGGGCCGGCCATGGTTAGTATTCGCTGCAGTTTCCTATGTTAGTGTTCTAAACTAAGTCCTACTACTACTAACTTAACCTACGTCATCATTGGTGCTTTAGTCGCAATCAGTGTGATTGACCCCACCCCCCCTCATCCCGTACGTGGCAGTTTCCAACTGATGGAAGTCGGCCATTACACGCACAGGTGGTATGGGAATGGGATCAGGTCTTAATCGGTTGGTTTATTAATATGGTGTCTATTCTTGGTCCCTCAAGTATTCTATTAACACTTTTCGCGATACCTCATCTGCCAGAGCATTCAAAGTATGGAAAGTGTCTTCTTGTCTTAGGAGGTTGTATGTCTCGTTGTTTGGAAGTCTGTCTCGGAGTGTTGTCACAACGTCGTTGAAGAGAGGGCACTCAAAAACCACATGATCAGGAGTTCCTTCCGCCGCGCCATAGTCACACTCGGGGACATAAGTATGTCGGATAGGGTCCATGACCAGTGAGAAAGTGGATGAGTCCTCGTGTAGGTTCAAAATATTTCATGGCCCCGCGTTCTTTAACGTCAGGTAAGAACTGGAATGTTCTTCTCCCCGTTTCATCTTCCTCCCAATCCCTCTGCCACAGTTCTTCCCCTCTGTTTCTTATTTCCCTCTTATCCCCTACTCTCACACCCATAATGTCTATTTTTTTCTCCCCGTTCCCTTTTTTAGCCCAGTACCAAGCTGCTTGCTCACGTATCTTGATATCTAACGGGCAGAGCCCCATTATGATTAACAGAGCTCCCCCTGGTGATGTCCTGTAGGCCCCTACTGATCTTAGAATCATATTTCTTTGGACTCCTCTCACTATCATGGCGGGCACAACCCGCGTGAGCCTGTGTGCCCAGACTCCCGAGCCGTAACCCACTACTGAGATCATGATACTATTGTGATAGAGTTTGATGAGATGAGGGGGGAGATGAAATCGTTTATGTCCAATGGAAATGAGGTTATTTAATAATTGGAGGGCCCTCTGGGTTACGGTTTCTATGTGTTTTCCAAAGTTCCATCTCTCGTCAATTATGACTGCCAGATATCGCGCCTCCCGTCGCCGAAGAACTGGGAGCCATCGATTCTGACAGTGGGATTCCTGATAAGCTGACCTTTTAGCAGTAAGTATTTGGATTTACTAGGAGATATTTTCATCTTCGTGTTAAGGCACCATTGGTGCAGTTTTTCAATGGCCCTTTCGATTTTTGGCTCGATGTCCTCTCGGCTACGACCACCGACCAGCAGGAGGAGGTCATCTGCGTAGGCTATCACCTCTAGCACTTCTTCACTTTGTTGTAGTCCGTCTAGTAATGGTTCCATATGAATATCCCAGAAAAGGGGCCCCAGAACAGAGCCTTGGGGACACCCCTTAGTAATTACTTTGCCAATTCTCCCGCTAGGAGATGGTAGCCAAACCTCCCTGTCCTTACAATAGCTCATCAGACACCCATAAAGCGGCCCTGGACACTCCTCCCGTAAACAGGAGAAGAGCGAAGGCCACCACAGGTTGTCAAAGGCGCCACTGATATCCACCATGATGCCGACGACATACTTATGCGGGGTCGAGCCGCAGACCTCAGCCGCCAGAGCGATAGCATCAGATGCCGACCGCCCCGCCCTGAAGCCAAACTGCCTGCTGCTCATCCCACACAGCACCCGGTGAGCCGTCAATCTGTCAGCCAGCAGTTTCTCCAGAAGCTTCCCGAACAGGTCCAATAGGCAGATTGGCCTGTAAGATTTAACTTCAGCCGGATCTTTTTCTGGTCCTTTTTTAATTATTACCACATTCGCGGTTTTCCACCTCTTGGGAAACCTCCTTTGTCTAAGACACTCATTGAATAGGTGGGGTGCCAGAAATTGCACCACCTCAGCCACATTGCCGTCTGGTCCTGGAGCTTTCCCTCTTTTTAGGGATCTTATATGTGCAGCCACCTCCTCTTCCGAGAATGAGTAGACTGCCGTGTTGTTATTGTAATCTACTAGATATGCGTCTCGCAGTTGCTTCTGGCTTTCGGTTTCTCCATCCGCATTGTCGTCAGGCAGCAGGGACTGGAGAAGGACCTCAGCAGTTTCCTGCCAAGATTCTGTCATCCCATCCCCCCGCCTGACTGTTGATAGCTCCAGGGGAGAGCGGATTTTTTTCCCTTACTAATTTATAAGGGAGACCCCACGGATCTAAGGCCAACTGGTTCAGCACGTAGCTTTCCCAGCTACGCATTCTCACTTCGCGTAACTCCTTCTGGAATCTCTGCTTGGCCTCCCTGTATCGCAACTGCCATCTTTGCCTTTCCAGCCAGACGACACTGCGCTGGTAGTTCCTTCTTAGCCTTCTGACAGACTGACGTAATTCCTCTAATTCGGCCGACCATGGTGACGGCGAGGCCGCCACGGCCTTCCTCCTGGTTGGTACAGCGGCCCTCACCGCTCTATGTACTGCACCCACCAGTTCCTCAGCTCTTTCATCTATGTCTAGGTCTTGATGTACGTCACCTTCCGGTAAGGCAGAAATGTCGCACTCCCTTGCTAGTAGTTCCCAATTCGCTTTGTTGTAGTTGAATTGTACTTCCCACCCCATGGTCCAGCGGCACACTCTGTCACCTAGAGTGAAGGTTATTAAGTTGTGGTCACTCGTGGTGGCATTGCTTACGACTTTCCAACTCTTTATAAGGTTTGCTGCATTATGTGATGTTAGGGTTACATCTATATTCGTGCCTTGTCCTCCTCCTGCTGTGTAGGTAGGAGGATTGCCCGGCCTGTTGGCCACCACGAGCTGCGAAGCCATAAGAAAATCTTCCACTTTATCACCGTTTGTGTGTCTGGTGCCGCTGTACCACAGGGGGGATTTTGCATTGATGTCAGCTGTTATGATTATCTTCCGTCCCCGCAACGCCGTGGTAACTCTTGCCAGGTGTTCCAGGTGTTGTTCAATCTCGTCTCCGTATTGAAAATACATATTTATGAGAATAAATACTCCCATCGGGGACTGAAGATCCACGACGTTGCAGTGACGAGTTGTAAATTGTGAAAGCGTGGTTACCCTCAAAAGTTTGTTTGTAACTACTATTGCCGCTCTAGGGTCCTCACCTCTGCTGACAATCTGCCAAGTTGTGGCAGCAAAAGCTATTTTCCCAGCTTGGGAGTACGGCTCCTGTAGGCAGAGCACGTCCAGTCTCCTCTCCTCCACCTCTTTGCGGAGCTCCTGCATAACAAGTCGGCTGTTGTGCGTATTTAACTGTCCAATTGTTATCTCAGTCGTCATGGGAAGTATGTGTGTAAGCGGTCCTCCGGCCAGGTCTTACTCCAGTCAAAAGCAATTCGTCCGTTTGCCAGTACGGCCTGTTCATAAATGTCTTTAAGGTCAAACTTCTCACCACGTCTCTCTAAAACTTTTCTCAGTAGGTCTCGCAGGGCTCCGAAATCAGTGGGGAGATTCACTGACTTGAGCTGAATTCTGTCCACAGCCTCCATTACCGAGAAGGTTACCTTTCTACCCTCTTCGTGTCCTACACGGACCACATGTCGTAAGGCAGTGGCCAGGGTAATTGGCTCTTCCAGCCTGGCCAGTTGCATCCTGTACTCGATGTTGGGGTACACCCTTACCGGGTCCACAGGTGGCAATCTGACCACTGGAGTATTCTGCGTTGTGGACTTCAGACTTGTGCTTGCGATAGCATTGTCTTGGATGGGTTGGTTTTCTTTGAATTTTGTCGAGGTTTTTGCAATCATAGGATGCTCATGCCGCTTCAGATGGACTGTCGGCTTCGTTTCCCGACGTTGAGGGGCGGGATCTGTGCTCAGTACGGGGAAATCTGTTTGTATACTTATATCAATCATATAAGGCTCTGTTTGGATGGCCTTGTCTATTGTTACTGTCTTAGTGGCACCTGAAAGCGCCATCAAGAAGTTCTTAAACCTGGTTGCCCTCATAGCGTCCCGCCTCCTCTTGCTCGGGGATTTACGCTTTGCAATCCTGTTTGGTGGGCTGTGATCAGCCATAATCGATTTTGGAGATCAATCGTTGTTCTAACATTCTATATGTTGGGCAATTACGTCCCGTGGTTCCGCATGACTTTTTCCCGCGGCTTTTGCAGGGAATACAGACCGCTGCTGCTCTGCGGTCGTGTCCATTTGTGCCACACTTCGTACAAGCCGACTCCCTGGTACAAAGCCTTAGGATGTGGTCCAAGTCACCACAATTGTGGCAGCGAGGTGCCACGATGTAGTCTCTAACTTTGACTGAATGGAATCCTACATCTAGTCTGCCCATTGCTGTGATCTTCCTCCACATTGGTGCCGTGACCTCAGCGACGTGATGAACCACATCACGCCCCCGAGGCCCCGTCTTGAATCTCAATTTGAAACCATTTCGAAATTCCTCCTCATTTAGATCATCAAAATTTTGTTCTTTTATTGTGTTCGTCAGTTCGTCATCAGTCATTATAGTAGGCACGTCATAAAGGATTATTAAAGGATTTCGTTTCTTCGGAGGTTCACACTTAACAAGTGAGTTTAGTTTTTGGTTGTTTAATAATTTGTCCGAAGCTACTTTCACAATCACCGAGTTTCTGCTAGGTTTAATTCTTTTTATCTTAATTTTATCTTTGGCTGGGTTTATTGTTTTTGTGAACAATTCTTGAATTTTCTTTACACTTGTATCTTGCCCAGGCAGTGTCCTGAGAAAGACTGCAGTGTCTGTTCTTTTGGCAACTTTATCTATGGTTTCTTTGGTTGTGTGCGGCTTAGTTGGCGCTTGCACAGCCACCGCCGCCCAGGTCTTGACCGGTTGGTTCCTCAGTCCGCTGTTTTCTTTTTCTAATTCTTCCACCCGTCCTTCAAGTTTCGCATGGGCGATAGCCCATGCTGTGAGTTCTTTTTTTATTATTGATAAAGCCGCTTGGCTTATTTTTCCATTTTTGACATTCTGCTCTAGGAGCAGTGAAATTCTAGCGTGTCTCTGTGTTACTGATTCGCTTTCTGCCTGTCCCAGCTCGTCCTGGAGAGAGGGATCAGGCGCAATAGAAGCGCGTTTGGACTCACAAGAACCACTCGTTTCAGTTGCCGCCATGATGAGTAAACGAGTGATAAAAGATTGGAGCCCGTCTCTTGCCCCGGACTGGCTCCTCTGGCATGGGGGGGGGGGGCATGAGGCAGCTCGCCCACCGGCCTTGCCCCAAGGCCAAGGGCACTTTTCGAACTGCAGGGTTCAGCGCGCCGTTGCCAGCGCACTGGTCCCCATCGGTGGCTCGATTTCACCCGACGCTCCTCGGCAACTGCACCCCGCACTCCGGAGAGGCGGATGCACCTCTCGCCCTTCGCTACCTACTTGCCCGAGCTTCCACCTCTCGGCCAAGGACCCACGCCTACTCAGGTGGTGGGTCGGTCAGCCAGTCGTTCAGCGGTCTGGACCCATCTAACCTAGCCCAGGTGATGTCACCACCTCCTGCGTTTGGCAGAACACGCCCCGGTTACCCAGAGGCGTGGCGAAGCACCCTTGCCGAATCGCGCCGCGATCCCACGCCGACGAACGAGGTCTCCGGCATGCAGAACACCTGATGGTCTGTGCCCTGCGAACAGAAAGGGACTGATGTTCGGTCCCTTGACGCAGCCAGAGGCTATTGTCGTCCACGCGGAGGGCCCAAAGCCGCGACGACCATTGCTGGTTGCGATGCTCAGTGAGTGCAGCCTTCAGCTCACGTTGTAGGCGGTTCAATAGCCTCCTAGTTCCGGGGTTTCTAGTGAGTTTCCACTCTTTGGCGATCCTGTTTTTGTTTCTAATTTGGGCAACCAGGTACGGCGGGAGGTCTTTTACGTCGACCTGAAGAATCACAGGGTTGTGATCGGAAGACATTCGGTTAACCGACTGCGCGGTCACAAGCCCTGTTATTCTTTTTCGTGAGAGCTATGTCGAGGACGTCCGCCCTCCCCCCGTTTCTGGGGAAGTGGGTGGGCTCCTCTGAACCCCAGATGTGAAAGTGGTGGGTGCGCGCGAGTCGTTGCAGTTGACGACCAGCTCTGTTTGAGTTTCGCGAGTGCCAGTCTACATGTTTGGCGCTCAGGTCACCACCAATGATGAGTTTTCCTCTAATTTGACCTAGGGCTGCTATGTCGTTCTCTTCCAGAGTGTAGGAGGGAGGGCGATATGCTGCAACGACAGTGAGGGGCCCTGTGACAGTGGCAATCTCTATTGCCACTGTTTCTATTTTCCTAGTTGCTGGTGGGTGGACCTGGTGATTGGGGATTCCGTGTTCGACGTATGTTGCTACCCCGCCTCCAGCGGTGGGCCGATCGGTCCTGTAACAGTTATAATTGGGTACCGATGCCCTTACACCCGGTTTTAGCGTCTTTCGGCCACCATACATACGTCTATGTTTTCATCGTGTAGGAATTCTCGAAACTCGTTGTTTTGTCCGACGATACCGTTTGCGTTGAAGACGCACATTCTTAGTCCTCGGATGTGGGGTCGTCTATCCATCACTGGGAGGAGGATTTCTCTGCTGTAGTCGCATTGTTATGCGACACTTGAAGTATCAAGTTTATGGCGGTGAGTATTTGGGCGTTCTGTTGCCTGATTTCGTGGAGCAGTTGCGTTAGGAGGCCTAACGTTTGCTCCACGAATCCTGTGGGCCGTACGGCATTTGCACTCTCTTCAGAAGTGCTGGGCTGAGGGCCTTGTGACGGGCACTCAGCTGCCGCTACTGGCTGCAGACTGGTCTTGGGAGTTGGAGGGGAGGAGGCTTCCCTGGGCGTTTCTCCGCTGGGCTAGGTGTAGTGTGGGGGTTGTTTGTTGACTCCTGTCAGTGCCTACGACACTCGGGTAGCTTGCGCCACTTCGCGGTCTCGATCGAGTTGTCGGTCGTGTTTGTCGCGGTTGTGGGTTGGTCGGCGCTCCCGTGGTGGTAGGACCGGCGCTGCGTTTGGTGTTTTGTGTGGCGGAGGTCTTGGTGCCTTGCGCGCGTAGCCTGTATTCTTCTTGCACTCGGCAACCGTGGCAGAAGGCGCCGTGGCCTATTTCTCCGCATAGCGCGCATTTGCTCTTCGGGTCACCGCTCGGTAGTGAGCACTCGGAGGTGGGGTGCCTTCTG